>NC_089580.1:25872520-26172520 GCF_019320115.1 Miscanthus floridulus
TGTTTTAGGGTACCCAGCTAGGATACATTGGTTCACGAATCACCGGGTGATCCGGTATGACTTGTCTACAATCTAGCACCATAGTAAGAACTAGAATATGAAAGATGGTAAATGGTTCTTATTGCTTACCACCTGCTTGAAAGTAGCACATGTGCTTATATAGAATGGTTAGTTAATGAACTAATGATGACTCCTAATGAAATCGAAAATAAGGATGTACGTTTAGTAATGCTTCCTGCAGATGCAATAACCCACAAGCCAGATAGCCTTGCATACCCCTTTGAGTCTTTTCTTTCCTCCTGATGGGTAAGTCTTACGGAGTACAATTGAGTACTCAAGGTTTGTTCTACCCTATTACAAGTGACAGACGGATGCTAGAGCTGACTCTTGAGTGTGGATTCCTCTTGGTGGGCTCAGAGAGGATTGCTTTACGCTGCGATCATAGTTTTTATTTATAACTCTCACTAATTTTTTTTATAAATAGAAGTTTATAATATGTTGCCATAGTTTATATATCAATGCTTCATCATGTCATGAATAAATATTTATTTCCGTTGTAACTCTGATCACATGTTTATATTCCGCTGTTAAAAATTAAATTGTTCATAACTCTGATAACATGATTATATTCCACTATTATAAACAATAAATATTATACTCTAATGTTGCATGAAAAATGATGTAAGAAATGGCTAAAATGTTGTAAGCTTTATTCTCTCATTTGTGATCCTGATGGAAAAATGTGGATTTTGGGGTTCTCCCTTGCGGTGTGCTCCATGGAACTACGTAATTTAGTGTCTTCCCTTAAGTACTTAGTGTCTAATGAAAGATAAGTACTCTTGGGAGGCCTTAGATTAGGCGGTTCTACCACAGTATCCATCCTATAATTGGACAGATCCCCAAAGGCGATGGGTAGATCGATCTGCCCAAGTGGCACGGCCTACTTTCCAGGCATGATGTCATGGAAAGGTGCTCCGATCGGTCAGATGTGTGAGTGGTCGATGCCCATTGTGTTGAGTGTTTTGGCGTATATGATGTTGAGGCCACTGCCTCCATCCATCAGTACCTTGGTGAGCCGCTTCGTGCTGATGATCGGGTCGACCATAAGCAGATATCTCCTCGGTTGTGGGATGCTCTCCGGGTGGTCAGTTTGATCGAAGGTTATGGCGGACTCCAACCATCGGAGGAAGGCAGGTGCGGCTAGCTCAGCCATATAGACCTCGCGGCATGCAAGCTTCTAGTGGCGCTTAGAGTCATAGGCCGCCGACCCTCCGAAGATCATGAGGCAACCATCTAGCGTTGGAAACCATCGTTATTCCCCTTGGCATCATCTATGATTGGCTTAGAGTCCCCCATGTGCTCCCCCTTGTTGGAGCCTCTGGACAAGAACTGCTTCATGAGTCCACAATCCCTATAGAGATGCTTAATAGGGAAGGCATGGTTTGGGCATGGCCCTTTGAGCAGCTTCTCAAAGTGGTTTGGGGTATCCGCTGCGGGTTTCCAATCCCCCTTGCGATCGATGGTGGCCACGAGTGAGCCCTCATGCTGCTGCTTATTCTTCTTCTTGCTAGGGTAGTTGGAGGCACCTTGATCGATGTCCTCATCCTGCTTTGCCTTGCCCTTAAGGCGATCGAAGATCGCTCCAACCGCTTCCTCGCCCGAGGCGTGGCTGGTGGCGATGTCGAGGAGCTCCTTGGTGGTTCCTAGGCCCTTACATCCTAGCTTATGGACTAGGGACTCATAGGTGGTCCCTGATAGAAAAGCACCTATGATGGTGTTGGCGACGTTAGGTAGCTCATTGCATTGTTGGAAGAAGCATGGGATGTACCCACGAAGGGTTTCTCGGCCTTCTGTCTGCAGTTTTTGAGATCCCATGGGTTTCTAGGATGCTTGTATCTATCCTAGAAGTTTTCCACGAAGATCTCTTTTAGGTCCACCCAACTTTGGATTCTATTGGGCAGAAGGAGTTCCAACCATGTTCGTGCCGAATCAGCTAAGAACCCTAGAAGGTTGCTGATAATGAAATCATCATTATCTGCTCCACCGGCTTGGCAAGTAAGCCGATAATTCTTGAGCCATAGTCCGGGATTCATTTCTCTAGAGTACTTTGAGATGTTGGTCGGCGATCGGTACCATGGTGGAAAGGCAGCGTTGAGGATGTGTCGATCGAACGCCTGAGGTCCCGAAAGGCCGGGGCTTAGGCTTTGGTCCTTGCCACTATCGTAGCATCCGCCATGATAAGGGTGGTAGCCATAGCTAGCCCCCTCCCTCACATCACTGTGGGCACACCTACGGGCATCAAGGGTGTCGCATGCGTCATGGTGGCGACTGAGACGCTCATGCATTAGGACCACAGTGCATGGCCTGCTGCCTTGTGGCACCTGGTGCACTGACGTGTCCTTATCGAGTCTCTCTAAGGGTGTGCGCTGGCTAGCGTCGAGCTCACATCATTGAGACAGTGAGCTCTTGGCCTGCTGCGCCACCGCACGCTCGAGTAGCGGGTGAATCTCATGATGGACCCGATGATCCTTGGGCATCATGGGCCCCAGAAGCCCCTAGAGCAAGGCCACCACAGCAGCGATGTTCTAGCTTGCCCAGGCGAAGTGTGGGAGTGCTTCATCATCCTTGATGATCCTCTAGTTTATGTCGTGGGCCATGGTGCGTGCACGCCCACCATCTTTGTGGCGCTCGATCGAGCTCCGTGTGTTCCTGCTCAAGCTGGAGTCATGCTTCCTCAAGCTCTTGGTGTTGGGCCTTCAGCTGCTCCACCCGTAGGCGAGGTAGGGCCCCTACATCCCCCTTGGCCTCGTCGTCAAGGTCGTTCATTGGGGTAGCCTCTTTCTCGTGGATGCTTTCGACGTGTCCCTTAGGGGTACCTACCATGAAACATTCATGAGAGGGGTGATGGCTCCCCTGCTAGAGTCAAAGCTAGAGGGTGACTCTGATTCTTCTACGAGGAGGTCATGGAAAGAATCCATGACATATTCGATCATCCCCATGAACTCATCGTTCGTAGGGAATGAAGGAGTGTGTTGCGCCACAAGGTGGCCAACAGTCTCTATGGCATACCGCAGACCGAGCGGGAGCGCCATTAGGGCACTCCGGATGAGGTATTCTAGAGAGAGCGGCTCTCCTCCAGCAAGCTATGTCATGATGTTGGCGAACGAGAAGGTGAGGTGGCATAGGTCCTCCTAGGATAGTCGGGGTCCCAAGAAGGCACCAGCTGGTGCTCTAACATCCCATAGTCGAAGCTGAGGAGCTGGTCGCTCTCGAGGGCTTGGGGCTCCAATGCATGCAGCTGTAGCTCCTCAAGTGCCTCAACGATCGCTTCAAGGCTGATGGAGTAGATAGGTTGGACAATGGTGGGAGCCTATGCCAAATCTCCCTCTATCGTGATGATGAAGTCTAGGTCTCCGAAGCACACATGCGTGTCTGGGACCTAGCTGACGTTGTGATTAGCCATCTGAAGCCTGGTGTGAATGTCGAGACATGTAAAAGGCCCCTACCTGGCATACAAACTGTCGGTGTTTCGAGTTACCACCAATGAGTAAATTTCTAGTATTACATGTCTGGCTCGGATGGTGTGCTTAGAGGACACAAGGTTTATACTAGTTTGGGCTGAATGTCCCTATGTCTAGTTCATCGCTGTTGCTCGTGTTACTAGCACTAAAAGTTTATAGTAGGGGTTACAAACGGGCAAGAGAGGGATAGGTCCTAAGTCTCTGGTGGAAAGAGTGAACGGATGCCGAGAGCTCGATTGCTGCTCAGCCGTGTGCTTGTGTTGTGCTCTGGTCAGTTCGAGGTTCAATGGGTTCATGGTGGTTCAATCAGGTCTGGCCTTAATCGATCGATTCAAGTTTTTTCCGAAGGGACACCTTGCTTTCCCTTTTATAGACCAAGGGAAAGCATGGGTTACAACGAAGAAAAAGAGAAGAAACGAGAGGGAGAGGATGGCCTTTAGGATCGTCGGGTCCTTCTTATCCTTCATGTGGGTCCCGCTGACCCTATAGATGTCAACAGGGATAGCTCTATGTCGTGGCCCCGTTCGCCACTAGCGCCATGCGCAGGTGTCGTCTGCCAGTCATGGCATTCCATTCCGTCGTAGTGGACGTCGTGGTGAGCTGATGTGTCTACCAGTGTTCATACGGGGGTTAGGTAGAACAGCACTAGTATGCCCGATGCTATTCTTGATGTGAACCCTCTGGTATGGCCTCCCGTGGCCACGGGTTACATCAGGGCATGTCGGTCTCTTTCCTGGTGTCAGAGCTTTGACCTAGGCCCATACGCTTAGACCTAGAGTCATTGGCAGTGGCATAGGTCTCCGTTAGGCGAGACGGAGTCCATGGCCTTGGGGTCAGGCGAGGCGGAGTCCTCCCCCAAAGGCCAAGCGAGGCAGAGCGCAAACCCAAGGGTCAAGCGAGGTGAAGCACAAAACCCAAGGGTTGGGCAAGGCGGAGCGCAAACCCAAGGGTTAGGTGAGGCGAACCATAAACCCAAGGGTCATGCGAGGCGGAGCCCATGGCCTTGGGATCGGGAGAGGCAGAGCCCTCCCCCAGAGGCCAGGTGAGGCGAAGCGCAAACCCAAGGGTTGGGCGAGGCAGAGCGCAAACCCAAGGGTCGGGCGAGGCGGAGCATAAACCCAAGGGTTGGACGAGGCGAAGCACAAACCCAAGGGTCAAGCGAGGAGGAGCTTGTGGCCTTGGGTTGGACAAGGCGGAGTCCTTCCCTAGAGGCTCCCCAGAGGTCGGTCGAGGTAGAGACCACGCACCTAGGGTCGGTTGGAGACGTAGTCGTGCTATTGATTGTTCGGATGAATTAATGTTGATGACCATGAGCCCCTCCTCTTCGGGTACCCTAGTATTGGTCCCTGATAGTGGTGGACGCGAGCTAGCAAATAAACCGTAGCAAAGAACTACACTATGATATTCTGCCTTATACATGTAGAGATATCTCACGGGGGCATCACACGCCGATCATACACACAGTGGTGGACGTGAGCAAGCAAAACCGCAGCAAAGAACTGCACTATGATATCCTGCCATATACATGTAGATATATCTCACTTATGTCCAATGAATATAATTATTATTATTATTATATATAGAAACATCTCTACTAATTGTAGCACACTTTATCCTACTATAACTTCATTCATCAAAGGAGCAGAAATCTCTACAACTAAAACATTCATAACTATTACGTCCACATGTGCTACACCAAAGTCGCTCCATGCGATCAGATCAGGAAGCCAACGCGCACTCGCTCCATGCGATTAGCTCAATCCCCGTAACAACCGCAACAAATCAGGAAGGCAAAAATCAATTCCTGTAACAATCGTGATGAATTTCGCGATCACCCCACGCCGCCAATTAGTACCACCTAAAAAACCTCATAGGGTTTCATCCACAACGTACATCGTGTACGCGCTTGCCTCCGAGAATACGTTGATTGGTCTTGCCAAAAGGAAAATTCTGGACGCTCACCCCCAGGATATTCGGTGCACGTGCATGCCCACATGCAAAATCCGGATTGGTCTTGGCCAAAAGAAAAATTTCGGATCAGTCTTAGCCTGTCCACATGCAATCCGGATCAGACCACCTAAAAAGGAAGACGATCATTGTGTACGCGATCGCCACGTCCACATAGGTAGCTATCTTCTATCTATCTATCTACACCTAAAAATCCCTACAGCTATCGTCTGCGTCGCCCCGCCCCACGGCAAAAAAACATAGTAAAAAAACGACATCCCCGTTTCCAAACCGAAAAAATCAAATACGGCAAAAAACATTTCCAAAAAACATATACACGGCAAAAAATCAAACTCTTCGACATCCCCGTTTCCAAAAAAATACGACAAAAAAGAGTTTATGAAAAAAATACAGCAAAAAAAACCGTTTCAGAAACAAACTCTTCCACATCGAAAATCATATCTCTACAACTAAAACATTCATAACTATTTCGTCCACAGGTACGACACCAAAGCCGCTCCATGCGGTCAGATCAGGAAGACAACGCGCACTCGCTCCATGCGATCAGCTCAATCCCCATAACAGCCGCACCAAATCAGGAAGGCAAAAATCAATTCTCGTACAATCATGATCAATTTCCAGCAAATCAGGAAGGCAAAATTCAATTCCCGTAACAATCGTGATCAATTCCACGATCACCCACGCCACCAATTTTCTTAGGATGTTTATGAAACTAGAATACCTACTTGATGCGACTAAATCATTTTAGCTATATCATGGATAGACAACAAATTGTGGATGCAGGGAATTTCTATGCATTTTTTGTTGCATGGCTTCTTTGGCACTTTGTCATGTTGTAAGGCCTCACTATTTTGTTCTTTGCCGTGGTTTTGTTAACATGCATTCAAGTCATTTTCATGATATTTGACTACGACATCCTGACTTTGTTGGTTGGCCATTGTAGATTATTTTGATGGGTTGAGTAGCTCTTTGTACGACACTTCTGCAACATGTTCCTTGTCAGTGGTGGCTTTTTTACCAGCTGTGGCTATAATTTTGTAGCTGAGATCATAAAATAGAAGTAAAACATGTTTGCCAATTGGATCAGGAAGAGTTTTCAGGATGTTACCACTCACCACAATCACTGGATGTTACCGCTCCTGCCATTACATATTGGTAGGGCATCATCATACCAACACGAAGTGGAAGATGAATAAAACAATGTGAAGGATAGATCAATATTGTCCTTTGTATGAGATGAATTTCTTGTAATACCATCTTTTCTAACTTTACTGGAATATAATATAGGAAAGTTGCATTGAGAGTGCTGCCCTTTTATTGGGTATTGGCTTATAGATTTTTTTACTGGTTATGGTATAGAAGAGATGAGTATATATTTCAATGGTTTAAGGTGTTTTCTTAAGGTGATTGATGGTTCCCTTATGGAGATTGTTGAAGAAAAGCTGAGAAATCTGGTGAAATGCTACAATCACGTAAAGAAATAATCCTCACAGGCTAATATGTATGATTAAACTTAAAATTACTGTGATATTATTTTGTTCCCATTGCAACGTACGGGCATGATCCTAGTTAAAGTAAAGTCCATTAATTAAGCACCTAAAATTCCATCTGATGCGTCAAGCATAACAAGGCTATCCAACGATCATTTTTCATCAATCTTGGACAATGACCTTTTCTTTGACCTCAACTAAAAAATCAAAGGACACAAATTAGATGAAAGAATGAACAAATGGCAAATGTGCTGACAGTAATTGAAGTATGACCGATATAGTATGCAGAGTAGTAATCTCATCATCAATTAAAAGTCTATTTTGTTATAGATACTATGATTGGAAAAGAAAAAAAAATATGATCGCTTAAAACCAAGAATATACAAACGAAGGGGCAAAAGTACACTTGATGACCCGTAATCCAATTATTCTGATAAGAAAATCTGAAAGAAATGACTACTCAAAGCAGCGATGCCAATGCAATGACCTTGACAATAACTCTGAAACAAAGTATTGTATAAGACAACTAAACAAACCTAGAAACATGGACAACACATCAACATCAACTAAAACCAATGAGCATGAAAAGTGACATATATAGTCTATACGATCTAACAAATTAAATTATTGAATGAACAAGTAAAACTGATGGTTCTCACCTCGTTGCTGTGCGCATGTGTCCAGACTTCTTGCGGTAGTTGGTTGCCTTGTGGGGAAGCCGTGCATAGCACCTGCAGGAGAAAGACCGATTTTTTTTATACGTGGAGAGAGATCAGAGTATGTGGTTGTGGCCTCTGCCGCCGTGCAAGATGCGGAGGCCCTGATGGCGTACGTACCACGCAGGTGCCGCGTAGGAGGGCATCATGGAGGGCGCGTCTTCTTTCCTCGGGCCTTTGGTCTCCTGGTGGTGTGGATGCGGCTGCGACCTCTGCTGCCGTGTAGGACGCGGAGGCCCTGATGGCCTACCACGCAGGCGTCGTGCAGGAGGGTACCATGGAGGGCACGTCTTCTTTCCTTGGGCCTTTGGTCTCCTGGTGCCGTGGGCCAATGCAACCGCCATTATCGAGGCTATGCGGAAGGATTTGGAGGGGAGATGCAGATGGAGAGGGAAAGGGAAAGAGGCCGTCGGGAACGTCGTCGGCCGGGGGTCGCGAGGCCACGGCGGCGTGCGGGGGCGAGAGGAGGAGGGCAGACGTAGGCTCGGGCCGGTGGGAGATGGGGGGCGCGGCGACGGGCGCGATGCCGCGGAGGGGGAGCGTAGCGGAGGCCGGGAGCGAGATCGGCATGGAGAAGGAAACCACGGTGGGGAAGGAAGCATCGTGATTCATCGAGATGGTAACCACCGTGGGTATGCGGGCGGGTAAACAATCGCTCGGTGAAAAAAACGCGAGGGAAGCACAGCCGCAAGAGTGTAGGCGTAAGATCTTACGCGTAAGATTACTACGGTTTCGTGCGTTCCTATCGTCCTTGTTTTGTTGGTCCATTTGTCAGGTGGGTAGAAATTTTTTACGATAACAATATATTTCAATTCCTTCGCTCCTTTATAGTATAGATAGATAAATTAGCTATTTTTATTAAAAAATTAATTGGACTTAGTCCAAACTTAAATCAAATACTCTATTCATTTTAAATTATAAGACATTTTGATTTTCTAGATGCGCTGTTTTTACTATATATATCTTGGCACAATATATATCTAAGTGCATAGCAAAAGAAACATATATAGAAAAGTCATAACATCTTATAGTTTGTAATGGAGAAAATGAATTCTAAGACCTACCATGAATACTAGTGTAGTAAAATAATTCCCGTATAGAAACAAAACACATAGGCACGTTCGCTTCGCTGGAAAAAAACAAGCCGAAACACTGTTCCGGCAGATTTGTTGTAAGAGAAAAATACTATTTCGGCTGAAAAAAAACAAGCTGAAAGGATTATAAGACAAGCGAACATGGCCATAAAGAGAATCTGAGAATGTATGGAGTCCAATGCTGCATAGTTGAATACACATACACTCAAATTTTGGGGTGAAGGACAAATCAAATTCAAAACTAAGATATAATCATATAAACGGTGCCTAGCAGAAAAAGATATATTGAAGGCCAATATTGATAATGCATGTGCGGCCAAATGGTCAGCACCAGAAAGGAGAGATGCGATGGAGTTACGTGCTATCTCGTAGGCACAAGAGGAACCTGTCAAGCTGGTAATTTCACTTGTTTGGTTGGATTGGATCTTTGAAAAACATTCAAGTATTTCTCTTAGGATTTCAATTTGTTAAGTGTTTTTCCTATTTGATGAGGTATTACTGATTTTTTGTAGATCTGATTCTCTTATCTCATTTCTGTAGTTTAACGAACTATAATAGGCAATCGAGGTTAAGAGGACACCTCCCACCCCTTTTCCCTTCCTTGTGTGCAATATTTTGCCCCTTGTGTGTCTTGATGATTTTGCTATTATCTAGCAGTTATTTGCTT
Organism: Miscanthus floridulus; assembly: GCF_019320115.1. Taxonomy (NCBI): domain Eukaryota; kingdom Viridiplantae; phylum Streptophyta; class Magnoliopsida; order Poales; family Poaceae; genus Miscanthus; species Miscanthus floridulus. The sequence continues at coordinate 25,881,977 of NC_089580.1, forward strand.
GTGTGGATTTTGATGAAATTATTCCGTCATGTAATAACCTGTTGTCGAGAACTGAATATATGAACACCGAGCACATATTTATGCTGATGCTTATTTGTTTATCTTAATAAAGGTTTATAATCGAGCTTTTGTTCATGTTGTGACTGTCACTTCTATATCTATATCTATATCTATATCTATATCTATATCTATATCTATATATCTATATCTATATATATATCCGTATTTGTATCTGTACCTATATCTGTATCTATATATCTAAACCCACTATCCATTCTATCTCGAAATCCAAGCAATCCACCTTAGTAGGCCACTATCGCATGCATTTAAGTGTCATCACTAGTATGTCATGTCATCCACTACCATACCATTAAATTATAAGAGTTTAGTCCATCGTACAAGTAATTTAGTCTAATTTCATTCTAATTCATCCGCAATGCCCGCAACAGCGCGTGGGGTATGCTTCTAGTATGATAAAACTATCCTTGCGCATGTTTATTTATGTTCTCTGAACAATGTTACTTGGTTCTTCCTTTGCAAATGGACTATAGATAAAACATCCATGCGACGAATACTTGCAATGACAATCTACCCAAATATACATTTTTGGGGTAATGAACTTGTGAGGTGATAGTCATGTTATTTTCTTGTCTCAAATGTTTCTATTATTAGTTGAGGCAATGGACAGGTGCTATGATACTTAACTTCTTACATACTATCTTTCTTTCTTCTTTTGTTGATGCAATCCAATGGTCACAGGTTATGAGGACTCAAGTTCCCCTTCTTTCTATCATTTAGGTGAGGCAATGTTGATCTATACCGCTACGATGATTTAATTATTTACACCATCTTCTTTTCGTATACAAATGTGATTGTCTTTTATGTTAGGTGACATCCTGACTACCCGGTATGATGATGTGGTATAGTGATAGGTTTCTGTGGCATATACTAGAATATGATATTTTTAAACTTTCTTGTTTTCAATAAACCAAACAAGTGCACTTGTATTTCTAGATACCCTAATTCGGTCAATACAACAAGTGGTGAGCTCAACCTGTATGTGTAGATTCAGTCAACCAAACACGTGTATCTTGCTTGCATTTGGTCTACCCGCCGATGTCAATCCTTAGGAGATGCGAGCCAAGCTCGCATAGTAGTCCTAAAACCAATCACACCCATATAATAATATCAATTTTTTGTTGACAAATCTCAAACAAAACTTTTATGATTAGTACAAACCTTAAACACTAGCCCACAAAAAGTGCTTCACCCATCTCGCCGATCCGGCCTGTTCCCAAATCTCAGCGGCGGGCGAGACGCCCACTCGGCCGTCGGTCCAGACTAGTTTGAGGAAGCCTGGCCAAAAGTACAAGGAATTCCACAGGACGAAGAGCTCGCGTGTTTGGCACTAGATCCGGTTCGAAACTTTGAATTCCCCTTGCCCCTTGGGGCCCCGATGGCCCTGCCCGACGTGCAGGTGCAGCAAAAAAGGCGTCGCTGACACAAGTGGCAGACGCTAGCCTTTGCGAAACAAAAGGCGTCCGTCACTCGCCCTGTCCGTTTAGGTTAGGGCTGACTTATAAGGCATGACTGAAAATACTGTTGGCTGATTTGGTGTGAGAGAAAAGTAAACGAACAGGCTGACTACTCACTCCGTAGGCAACACCTCACCGAGGCGGAAACGCGACGAGATCACCTGAATTTTTTACATTTTAGCCCCTTTTTTTGAAAGTTTCTCACAAATAGACCCCTGGCAGAAAGAATTTAGAAAATGGACCCTTAGCTCGACACCATTGATGCTGGCGCCGAGCTCCTGGACACGGTAGATGACATGGCAGTGAGATCGGCGCCAGTCACTCTGGCGCCGAGCTCGGCGTCGTAGATCTTAGCGCCGAGCCTTTAATACCTATGGGCCCCGCGACTCTCTTCCTCTCTTTCTCTCCCTCTCTCGCCCTAGCAGAGCCGAGCTTCGCTGTCGCCACCGCCGCCCGCGCCCTTGCCTCCACCGGCTGCCCACGCCGCGCCCGCACGCGCCACCGTGATGTTTAACAAATAGGTTGACGTAGTCAGGTGCATATCCCCCCTTCCGTACAATTACTTGCCTCTTCTTCAGTTCATCCAAGAACTTAGCTTGACCATCATAACATTTCCACCTGCATTTCCTAGTGCCCTGTTCAAACGACAAATTCTATCGTATATGTCTTAGCAAAAGAAACAAAATACGATTTTATGTTTACCACAAAAATAACTAACCTCATCATACTCAACCATATGGCCGCAATAATGGCCTATTCCAAGCTCCGAAGGGACTAGGCCATAGTTGGATTTAACACCATATTCGCACATGACAGGAGGTGCTTTGTAAATTACCCTTTCTTTCTTCTTTTCCTTAACCTTTCGCGGTTCTTCCGGCCATTGGTTCTTAGGACCATACAACCACTCCTTGAAACGACACTTCGCCATTAAAAACACCTAAATAAGTAGACATTAGTACATGAACACATATATCTCAACATTTCAACACATACACTTTGCACTTACTTCATGCATGTTTGGACACATAAACTTCAACGTATTCTCAGGGTTTATCATAGCTCGATCTCCACAAATCGCACAGAGGAGGTTCCTCGAGTCGTCTAACTGTGGCTAGGTGCTTCTCCTTAGCCATCATTGGCGGAGGGTTAGAGGGGTGGAACCCACTGCTTGAAGTGCTCACGTGGATGTCTCCCTGTAAACCAATCGTCGAAAAGGAGGTATCTAGGATCAAACTTGTCTGCACATGTCGGTGTTTTGGACCGGGGGATCCTCAACCAACTAGTGAATTTGTGTTGTGTGTTCCCAATCCCGGATGGTGATGCAAAGAGACACAAGGCTTATACTGGTTCAGGCAATTGGTGCCCTACGTCCAGTCTGAGAGATCAATCTTGTATTCCTTGCACCGAAGTGCTTGTAGTAGGGGTTACAAGCTAGGTGAGAGAGGGAGCTAGTCCCAGGTCTCGGCGGGGAGTGATGTGGGCTGCTTCAGACGTTGCTCTCGGGCGACAGAGAAGTGTGCGTGCTACAGGGTCTTCTTCTTCGTGAGTGCCTCCCTCCCCTAGAAATGGCCCAAGTCCTTTCCTTTTATAGTTGAAGGGAGGACAGGGGTAGTACATGTGCTAACTATACGGTGTCGTGCGAATGGAGGCGGCGTGTTCGAGCCCTGTAGCCTGTTCCTGTGGTGGCATGGTCATCGGAGTGGTCTATCCTTGAAGCGCTGGGGCGACGTGCTGGTCACATCCGATCCTGTGCGTCATGGGAGCTCTAGGGCTGCCTCAAAGCGGGTGCGGCGGTCAGCGTGCGGGTCGCTGTGGACTGACTGCGCGTGAGGCCGAGGCTCGGTTGGTGGCGAGGCAGAACCATGGTGGGGGTCTCGACAGATGTGAATCTCGAGGTGGCCGAGGCCCTGTCGTAGGGTGCCGAGGCTCGGAGGGAGCGGTCATGCTGGTACGGTGGTTCGGAGGCGATGATGACCCGGGCCAGACTTCCCATGCCACGTTGCCTTCAGGGCAGGGATCGCGGGGCACAGTGCGGGCGCTGATCATGGGTACAATGCCAGAATACAGTGGCCAATAATCCTTGCCGCGCCCTGTCTCAACCGGTATGGTGTTGATGCGACTTCTTGTCCCGTCGGCCACTCCATGGTGTCAAGCCGCCGTCTGACTAAGATTACGGGAGTGGTTGACGCATTAATAGGACGTGACAGGCTGTCGGGAAGACCAGTCAAGGCGGGAGCGACGGGTTATTGACAAGCCAGTCTCGAGTGATACGGAGAATAGCTGTCTTGCTCGAGGCTGGACGCACGAGGCCTCGGGCGAGACGGAGATTGGGCTCTCTACCGAGGCCTCTCGTGAGAGACCTCACGTGAGGCAGAGATTATGTCAGGGTGTCGAGACCTCCCGTGCGAGGCCTCAGGCGAGGCGGAGAGCTGGTGGGCTTGGTCGGGGCTGGTGGTGAACCCATGGCTTACCTTCTAGCTTTGTTGTTGATGGGATTTAAGTGACTCTTTTGGTGTACTCTCGGGATACCCCATTTTATGGTACCTGATAGTAGCCCCCGAGCCTTAGGGGGAGTGCGTGCACTCTCCCTAAGGGTTTGTCGAGATTTGGCTTGCAGCGGCTCCTGTAGGGATTGTGTCTTGCTTCTTGAGGTTTCGATGGGTGCGCACGAGCGCACCCACCGGGTGTAGCCACCGAGGCCCTGGAGGAGTGGAGTCACTCCTCTAGGGGCTTTTTTCATGTTTTGAGTGAGGAGTTTTTATCGTATTTGTTGAGCCCACAAGTGCGAGTTCGGGTCGCGGGGTTTCGGCAAGGTCGTAGGGAGAGCCCCCGAGCCTCTGCACGAAGCAAGAGGGCGGTTAGGGGTGCCCCTAATTTTTTGTGCGGCCCTCATGCTTCCTTTTTCACTCAGAAGGAGGGGTGGAATGTGCTAGGCTACCCTTAGTGGGCACAAGCGGTGGCACTTCCGGTGAGCTGTTATCGGGTAAGTTCGAGTGGAGGCCCGCGCCCCATTCGCTAGAGGATGGCTAGTGGTCCAGAGACGCACTCCAAGGGTATCGGAGAGTTTCTCTAGTGGGTGCCGAGGCCGTTCGCTGGGCCCCGGTGGCTTGGTGCCTCCCTACGGTGGGATCCCATTTGGAGACCTCCCTGCCGGTCTCGGACACCACTTAGGACGCCCCGAGCGATTGTTTGCTCGGGCCTCGACCATTCGTGGGCTCGCCCATAGTCGTCCCTGACTCTATTGCCCTGGGGCGGCTGTCGAAACCTCAAGGGGCCCAGCCTTCGAACCCCTGGACCGTAACAGGCTCGGTGCCCTTTATTGTATTTGTAACGAAACTTCTAGCATGGGCTTAGGTCGTTTGTCTTTGTCTTGGGTGCAGGAGGAGCCCCCGAGCCTCCGCCCGGAGCGAGAGGGCGGTCAGGGGTCCCCTGGCTTTTTTGTTTGACCCCCACATATCCTTTTTGTTCGGATGGAGGGGTTGTTTGTCGAGCCCATTCGGGTGCGAGCCAGAGCCGCTGGGTCTCGGCAAGGTTGTAGGAAGAGCCCCCTAGCCTCTACATGGAGCGAGAGGGCCGTCGGGAGTTCCCCTGGCTTTTTGTATGCCCCTCGTGCATGAGGGTTTGTCTGCTGAGGCCCCTTTGGGTGCAATCCTAGGTCGCAGGGTCTCGGCATATCTACAGGAAGGGCTCCCTAGCCTCTGCATGGAGCGAGAGGGCCATTAGGAGCTCCCCTAGCTTTTTGTATGACCCTCACGCTTCCTTTTCGCTTGGAAGGAGGGGTTGTTTTGCCGAGCCCCCTCAAGTGCGAGCCAGGGTCGCTAGGTCTCGGTAAGGTTGTAGGAAGAGCCCCCTAGCCTCTGCATGGAGCAAGAGGTCCATTAGGGGTTCCCCTAGCTTTTTGTATGACCCTCACGCTTCCTTTTTGCTCAGAAGGAGGGGTGGAATGTGCCAGGCTACCCTCGGTGGGCACGAGCGTTGGCACATCCAGGGAGCTGTTATCAGGTAAGTCTGAGTGGAGGCCCGTGCCCTGTTCACTAGGGGATGGCTAGTGGTCCAGAGACACACTCCAAGAGTATTGGAGGGTTCCTCTAGTGGGTGTCGAGGCCATTCGCTGGGCCTCGGTGGCTCGGCGCCTCCCTATGGTGGGATCCCATTCAGAGACCTCCCTACTGGTCTCAGACACGACTTAGGGTGTCCCAAGCGTTTCACTTGCTTGGGCCTCGGCCCCGTGTGGGCTCACTCACGGTCGTCCCTAACTCTGTTGTCTTGGGGCGGCTGTCGAAACCCCTAGGGGCCCAGCCTTTGAACCCCTAGACCATAATAGGCTCAGAGCTCGGTTCCTTCATCTAAAAGGAATAGGGCGGAGGGGAATATCTTCCCTATTGGCTTGGCAACGGCTGGCGCGCCTTTTGAGGTGGTTTTCTAGGGAGGTGGAATGACGCCTGCTACCGTAGTGGTCGGGCGTGATGTGGTGGATGGGACGTAACTGTTCCCGCAATTAATGAGAAGAAGGTGGGCACGTGGGCGGTAAAATTGGATCGAGTTTAACCGCACCGGATCCAGGGGGAACTTCCCCGATTTCATCGCCCGTCTGTTTCACCTTCACCCCGCATAAATACGCAAAGAGCCTCGCCCCTCCTCACCTTACCTTGCCTGCATTAGCCCTACCCCCATTGAGCCATCGCTAGAGCAGCGGGCGCTGGGAAGAAGGAGGGAGAAGAGCGAGCCAGGGAGAGAGTGAGAAAGAGAGAGAGAGATAGGGAAACTCACCTCCACATTCGATCCCTCCACCACATCCATGGCCGGTGACATCGTTGTCATCGAGGTGGACCCTTAGGATCCATCTGACGTCACCGTGGAGATGCTTCAGTTGCTCGTCAACGGCGGACTCCTACATCCGGTGATGGACCCCAATAGGCCGGAGTGGATTGCTCCATCGAGCGAGCCAGAGCCGAGGCCTCACGATGGTTATGTCGTGAGCTTTGTCTTCTTTCATGAGCACGGCCTCGGCGTCTCGATGGATCAGTTCATGCGGGTGCTCCTGCACTACTATGGCGTGGAGCTCCACAACTTCAACCCCAACTCCATCACACAGGTGGCCATCTTCATCGCTATCTACGAGGGGTACTTGGGGATTGCTCCCCATTGGGAGTTGTGGCTCCATCTCTTCTAGGCGGGGCATACTACTAAGCTGACAGGCACATCGGGCATGAGGAAAGCGACGAGGGCCGGCAGCTGCACTCTCCAAGTGCGCCAGGACCGCCAGCACCTCTACATCCTAGCCCAGCTCGCGTCATCTAATTGTCGATGGTACACGAGCTGGTTTTATCTTCGCAATGATGACGGAGGACTTCCCCCCTACACTGGGCGGATTGTGGGGAGCTGCCCGGAGAGGTGGAAGTACGGCGTCCCGAGGGAGGATCAGCCCAAGCTACAACCGCTTCTAGAGGGGCTAGAGAGGCTACGGGGCCGTGGCCTTACCGTGGCTGTGGTCATGGCTGCCTTCCACCACCGGAGGGTGCTGCTGCTGATGGCTCGATGGCGGCGGCTATTTGAGATGAGGCCAGGTGAGCCCAATAAGGGCATCCGGATGTCCTCCTCCACCCTTTTCGATGAGGAAATTCTTTGTTGGGTGGGGGAGACGATGGAGGCAAAGCTGAGGGGCGACAACCTAACCCCCATCGCGATGTGTCCATCGCGGGGGTTCCTCTCACTAGTAAGTCATGCGCCGCTGTAGCCCCTGAGCCTCCTCTATTTCTCCTTACTTCTCGTTCCCTTATGCGCATTCGCCGTTCCTGCAGGGGATAAGGGATGTGCGTGCCTCTCCGCCGCCCGTTCCCGAGGACGTGAGGTGGCGAGCGATCAACCGGGTGCATGTCGAGGCACAGAAAAAGCGGAAGGACGCCAAGGTAGCGAAGCGCATGAAGAAGATCCTCACGCGCAAGGAACTGGATAAGCGCCGCCAGCAGCAAAGGAAGGATGGCCTCCTATTGGAGGAATCCCCATCGCCATCGCTGTTGATGGAGGCCTCGGATGAGGATGATGAGGGTGAGATGGGGCGGGGTCCCCTAGACCATCTCCCTGACATAGGGGAGACAGTGCCCGGGGCGTTAGCTAGTAGCCCGGCGCTCCTAGGAGAAGGAGGAGCAGACCCAGGGTTGGCAATTGCCCGCTCTAGGGCCGAGGCTGACACACCCGAGGCGCGGGCGTTGGGCAAACGTGCCGTCAGCCCGGTGGGCTCGGTGGCGGTGGTGGAGCAAGTGTTGGCGGAGGCGACACAACTGCCCTTACAGAGGACCCAGGGGGCGTCGGGGTCCATTGAGGACCAACCAGCGCCAATGGACATGGAGGCCATGCCTCTGCCGCTGCCACCGCCTTTGCGGACAAGGGTTGTCGTGGCGAAGCAGTTGCCTCCCTACTCGAGGTAGGTGTATTTTTGGTGGGGTCGCAGTGCCTTCCGTTCATTCTTTTGTCTTGCGCTGACCCTGTGATCGTCTTGTCCTTAGCCGGAAGCGACCTGCGGAGGTGCCTACCTTGGGGCCCCTTAAAGCACTCAAGGTTAACCCTGGCTTCACCGCCCACTGGGTGGCGGAGGCATAAGCCACCCTACAACGTGGCGCAGCATCGGCGAGGGCCGACCCAAAGGAGCTGGCCACCCAAGGAGGGGTTGTCGAGGCGGCCCTAACATAGGAGGGGGAGGGAGCGCCTCCACCCCATGATGGCGAGGCCCGTGGGTCAGATGTGGCCAAGGTTCCCTTGGCCACCGAGACCACCAGGACCGTGGTCCCTGGGGTTTCACAGGCCGGGGCGATAGAGGCTATGGTGCCCAGGACCATCGAGGCCGCTACGGTGGGCACTAGAGCCCTCGCGACCACCGAGGCCACGATGGCAGAGGCCGGAGCCCCCGAGACCACTGAGGCCACGATGGCAGAGGTCGGAGCCCCCGGGACCACCGAGGCTGACATGGTCATGGCGAGGCCACCGGCCTAGGAAGTGGAGATGAAGGCGGTGGAGGCCTCGGTGGCACCCTTGGTTCAAGGCCCACCATTGTTGTGGGAAAGCGCCCGGGAGATGGAGGTCCTTCCGATCTCCTCCAACGATACTTCCCGGGCATAGGAGGTGGCCGGTGTCATGGAACAATTGGTTCCAACCCCAAGCGAGGGAAGCTTAGCCCTCGTGTGAGTACGACCTGAGCCCCATGGGTGGGATCACCCGCGTGTCCTATGGTAGAGCCGGGATGACCCTGGGGCTGAGCCCCTGTTTGCCCTTGAGGACGCGGCCGAGGGCGACCGCTGGGACACGTTTGAGTAGTACCACCAACTAGCAGAGCGGTCATTATGGACGGTGCTGTCCATGGTGGCCAACGATCTGCTCGGAGTCACCCAGGTTCATGCTTTCTTTTCCCATGTGGTGGTCTTTTCTGAGTTTTCTTTATAGGGATTGACCCTAGTTCTGTTTCCCCTAGGAGCTCGAGACCTGGTCTCTTAGGAAGTCGGTCTTTCTCTGCCAGGAGAGGGATGTCTAGGACCAGCTTCAGCGGCAAAAGGGCCTTCTTGCAGGCACCAACGAGCTCCTGTTGGTGTGGAGTGTAGAGGTAGAGGACCTCCACCTTCGTTGTGCCGACGTGAAGGTCAAGGCGGCCACGGCTCAGGAGCAGCTCACCCCTCTGGCGACGTAGGTCAAGGAGTTGAAGGAGGAGCTCACCCGCATGGCCAATGATCGGGATGCCTTCAGGTCTCGAGCCAAAGAAGTTGTGGCCTCGGGCAAGGCTCTTGCTGGGCAGCTAGGAGCGGAACAGAGTGCGCACCAGCTAACAAAAGGCGCTTTGGATGAGGCCCTTACAGCGGCTAAGGCCTTGCGAACCAAGGCTGTGGTTTGGAGGGGAAAGGCCGAGGGTGAGTCCAAGTCCCCTCATTTTATGTTCTTTTCCTTATGTTCGCTTTCTATCTTCCTAGTGTGACATAGAGCTAGGGAGTGAAGCTTCTAGGGCGGCCGAGGCTTCTCGAGTCGAGGCTCAGCGCCTAAAGGAGAAAGCCGAGGCCTTTCGGGTCGAGGCCCAACACTGGGAGCTTAAGGCCAAGGGTGAGTTCCATAGGCTTCTGTCCCTATTTAGCTTGTTTTTCCCCTCGCTCAACCCCATTCTGTTTTCTATGGTGCAGAGTTGGAGGCGGAGGTCACCCGGGTAGCTGAGGCTTCCGTCGTGGTGCAGACGGTGCTTGAGACCGAGATCAAGGAGCACGACGCGCTGAAGGGTGCTGCCCGTGCTACCTATGAGGCCCTGGTGGTCAAAGGGATTCAGTCAGGCAGCTCCCTTGGGAGCCGTCTGGTTGCACTGGGTGGTCAAGTGCGTGAGCGGCTCAGAGGAGCGCTGCATACGGGCGTCAAGCGCGCACTGGCTGTCATCGCCTCACACTACATCGGTGTTGACCTCCAAGCCATCAGTGATGGCTATGTCTTGCCTGATGATGACGATGAGGCCGACGAGGTGGTGACGAAGCTATTGGAGGTGGCAGAAGGCCCTGGCACGATGCTGGCAACATTGTTTGAAGAGGAGGTGGTCCCTCCCCCACCGTCTGCCGATGCTAGAGGTTTTGAGCCTTGACCTGGGCCCAAGCGGCCATGTAAATAGGATAGGAATTAACCATGTATCGTAATGTTTGTGGCCATGGAGGCCTTTCTTTGGAAGTATTCGTGTTTCTTTAATTGTTTGTCTTGTATTTCCGAGCCTCTGCCCTCTTGTTGTCTCTGATCTGATTTCTTTGCAAAAAAACCCTCTTGGAGACTAAGCCATCCCCCGGGCAGAAGGTGGTGAGGGAGCGCTATAGCCTAGAGGCTTAGGCCGTCTCGTGACTCTACCGGCCTTCTAGCCCTGAGACGGGCTTTCGGTCCTTGGGCTTTTCGCAACCAATTTGTTAGAGCGTACTAGAGGGTTTGATGTAGGAATTTTATCGAAAAACGATTAAAAATGGTGCGTGGGACTTAGGGGGAATCCCCCATCTAGCCCCCGAGGGAGATTCGGTTCTACGGAGGGAGAGCTGAGTCTCCCTTATAGTGTCATCGTATTGCCGAGACCAACGATAGGCTCAGGGGGGTTTCTCAAAAAATTAGAACTAAAGAACGCTTTTCAATTGTATTCTGAGAAACAATATACACAATGCTTGGAATTTTAAGGGTAAAAGCGATGTAGCTGTTCTATATTCCAAGCATTGGTGAAGATTTCACCCTTCTTGTTGGCTAGCTTGTAGGTTCCGGGCTTTAGCACTTGGGTAATGATGTACGGTCCTTCCCATGGCGAGGTCAGCTTGTGGCGACCCTTGTTGCTCTGCGCCAGCCTCAACACTAGGTCGCCTACCTTCAAGTCTTGGCTTCGGATGCGCCGGGCCTAATAACATCGTAAGGTTTGCTGGTATTTAGCCGAGTGTAGCAGCGCGACGTCTCGGGCTTCCTCTAGTTGGTCGAGGGCGTCCTCTCGGGTGGTGTGGTTACTTTGTTCGTTATAGGCCTGTAGCCTTGGGGAACCATGGGGAGGATGGCCTCGGCCCCATAGACCAGGAAGAAAGGCGTGAATCCCGTGGCTCGGCTTGGAGTGTTCCTCAGGCTCCAGATGACCGATGGGAGTTTAGCGAGCCATTTCTTGCCAAACTTCTTCAATCGGTTGTAAATTCTTGGCTTGAGGCCTTGTAGGATCATGCCGTTGGCACGTTCTACTTGGCTGTTGGTCCTTGGGTGTCCTACGGTCAACCAAGCCACACAGATGTGGTCGTCATCATAGAATATCACGAATTTTTTGCCGGTGAACTGTGTCCCGTTGTCGGTGATGATGGTGTTAGGGACCCCGAACCTGTGGATAATATTAGTGAAGAACAACACTGCTTGCTTGGATTTGATTCGATTGATAGGACGAGCCTCGATCCATTTGGAGAACTTGTCGATTGCTACTAGTAGATGGGTGTAGCCTCTAGGGGCCCTTTGCAGATGCCCGACCATGTCGAGCCCCCACACGGTGAACGACCACATAATGGGAATGGTTTGGAGGGCTAGGGCTAGGAGGTGCATCTATCGAGCATAGTACTGGCATCCTTCGCAGGAGCGTACTAGCTTAGTGGCGTCGGCAACCGCCGTTGACCAGTAGAACCCTTGGCGGAAGGCATTTTTGATGAGCGTCCGAGGTGCCACATGGTGCCCGTAGGCCCTTGCGTGCAAGTCCCAAAGCAGGGCTCGGCCTGCCTCGACGGTGATGCATCGTTGGAGGACACCGGAGGGACTTTGCCTGTACAATTCGCCATTGCAGAGGACGTAAGTCTTGGCTCACCGCGCAAGCCATCGGGCTTTGGTCCTGTCACTAGGAAGCTCCCCCCGATTAAGCCAATCAAGGAATGGGATTCACCAGTCTGTGTCCTGGTCGGTTTGGGGAGGCTCGGTGTTGACTTCCATGACCTCGGGCTTGGTCGAGAGAGTCTCGGCAGCAGAGGGGGTGTCGAGCCCCGTCGTGGGTTCGATAGATGGGCCCTCCTCTGCTACCAAGGTGTAGTCAATGGAAGGTTTGTGGAGGTCCCTGGCAAAGACGTTCAGGGGGACCGAAGCCCGTGCCGAGGCCATCTTTGCCAATTCGTCGGCGGCCTCGTTGTACTTCCACGCAATGTGGTTTAGTTCGAGACTGTCGAACTTGTCTTCTAGGCGACGTACCAACTTGCAGTAAGCCTCCATTTTGGGGGTCGAGGCAGTTTGACTCCATCATGACTTGATCGACAATGAGCTGCGAGTCGCCCCGGACATCGAGACGCCATACCCCAAGTTTGATGGCGACCAGCAAGCCGTTGATGAGGGCCTCGTACTTGGCCACGTTGTTGGAGGCGGCGAAGTGGAGCCGCACCATGTAGCGCATGTGCACTCCGAGGGGTGAGATGAAGAGGAGACCCGCGCCTGCCCTAGTCCTCATTAGAGACCCGTCGAAGTACATGGTCCAGCATTCTGTCTGGACTTGAGCAGGTGGTAATTGGGTGTCGGTCCACTCAGCCACAAAATCAGCCAAGACCTGAAACTTAATCGCTTTCCGAGGTGCAAAAGTCAAGGCTTCCCTCATAAGCTCGACAACCCACTTGGCTATTCTGCCTGAGGCTTCCCGGTTATGGACTATCTCTCCCAAAGGGAAAGATGATACCACGGTCACTGGGTGGGACTCAAAGTAGTGATGCAACTTGTGCTGGGCCAGGACTACGGCATGACCAGATTCTGGATGTGGGGGTAGTGTGTTTTGGTCTCGGAGAGCACTTCGCTGATGAAGCAAACAGGTCGTTGGGTGGGTAGAGCATGCCCCTCTTCCTGCCTTTCTACTACTACGGCAGCGCTGACCACTTGGGTCGTTGCGGCGACGTAGAGTAAGAGGGCCTCGTCCCTGGCCAGGGGTACCAGGACAGGAGGATTTGTGAGCAGTGCTTTGAGCCTGTTGAGGGCTTCTTCGGCCTTGGGGGTCCAAGAAAAGCGCTTGGATTTTCTCAAGAGTCGGTATAGAGGCAAGCTTTTTTTGCGAGGAGCGAGATGAAGTGGCCTAGGACCACAAGGCATCCCATGACCCTCTGCACTCCTTTGAGGTCTCTGATTAGTCCCATGCTGGTTACGACCGAGACCTTCTCTGGGTTGGCTTCGATGCCGCGTTCCGAGACTATGAATCCCAAGAGCATGCCTCGGGGGACCCCGTACACACACTTCTCGGGATTGAGCTTGATGTCCCTCTCTCTAAGGCATTTGAAGGCTATCTTCAAGTCATCGACGGGATCCTTGGCCTTTCTGGTCTTGACCATGATGTCGTCCACATAGGCCTCAATGGTTCACCCAATGTGGTCGCTAAAGACCTGAGCCATGCACTGCTGGTACATGGCCCCTATGTTTCTGAGGTTGAAAGGCATAGTCACGTAGCAGTACATGCCGAATGGGGTGATGAAGGAAGTCGCAAGCTGGTCAGACTTTTTCATCTTGATTTGATGGTAACCAGAATATGCATCAAGGAAAGATAGGGTCTCGCACCTCGCCGTGGAGTCAACGATCTGATTGATTCGAGGTAATGGGAAGGGGACTTTTGGATAGGCTTTATTCAAACCGGTGTAGTCTACACACATCCTCCATTTCCTATTTTTCTTCCTAACTAACACGGGGTTAGCCAACCATTCTGGGTGGGACACTTCCTTGATGAATCTGGCCACCAAGAGTTTCTACACTTCCTCGCTGATGGCCCTATGCTTTTCCTCGTCGAATCGGCGTAGGCGTTGCTTCACCGGTCTAGAGCTAGCCCGAATGTCCAAGGCATGCTCGGCGACCTCCCTCGGTATGCCCGGCATGTCCAAGGGACTCCATGCGAACATGTTGGCATTCGCACGGAGGAAGTCGATGAGCACGGCCTCCTATTTGATGTTGAGAGTGGCGTTGATCCTTAGCGCCCGATCATCGGGGCAGGTGGGGTCGATTAGGACGAGCTTGATGGCCTCTGCGGGCTCGAACGCCCCTGCACAATGCTTGGAGTCAGGCGCCTCGCCACTGAGTTGGTCGAGGTTGGCGATGAGGGTCTCGGCCTCCGTGAGAGCCTCGGCGTACTCGATGCACTCAACGTCGCAGTCGTATGCATGTTCGTACGTGGACTCAATCATGATGACACCACTGGGACCCGGCATCTTAAGCTTGAGGTAGGTATAGTTGGGGACTACCATGAACTTGGCATAGCACGGCCGCCCTAGGATGGCATGGTAGGTTCCCCTGAACCTGACCACCTTGAAGGTAAGGACCTCCTTGCGGTAGTTGGAGGGGGTGCCGAAGCAAACGGGAAGGTCGATGCGCCCAAGGGGTCACATGCATTTCCCTGGCACGATGTCGTGGAAAGGTGCGGCGTCACCTTGGAGCCTCGATCGGTCGATCTCCAAGAGCTCTAGGGTGTTGGCGTAGAGGATATTGAGGCCGCTGCCTCCATCCATCAACACCTTGGTGAGTCGGGTGTTGCCGATGATCGGGTCGACAACAAGTGGGTACTGCCCGGGATTTGGAACATGGTTGGGGTGGTCATCTCGATCAAAGGTGATCGCCTCTCGAGACTATTCGAGGTACCGGGGAGTGGCCACCCTGACCAAGAAGACCTCTCGTTGTTTCCTCTTTCGTTGTCACACCGTAAGGCACGCCGAGGGTCCGCCAAAGATCATGAAGGCATTGTGTACCTCGGGGAACCCATCATCCTTATCATCGTCCTGGTCGCCGGTGCCCTTCTGCTTGGCGTCATTGTCGGGGAGCCCGAGCCTGGCGTAGTAACGCCGCAGCATGGAGCAATCCTCGAGGGCGTGCTTTACCGGGCCTTGGTGGTAAAGGCAGGGTTTCTTAAGCATGTCGTCGAAAGGCCTAGGGCCCCTAGGGCCTCGGGGATTCTTGTGTTCTGTGGCCGTGACCAGATCAGCCTTGAGGATGGCTCGCTTCCCCTAGCGATCCTTTTTCTTTCTTTTGGGGAGGTGGGGAACCGAGGCCTCGGGGGCCTCATCCCTCCGCTTCCCTTTGGCGTCGTTCTCGGAGAAGATGGCCCCTACAGCCTCTTTGCTCGAGGCAAAGTTGGTGATGATGTCGAGGAGTGCGGCCACCGAGCGTGGCATGTTCCGGCCTAATTCTCGGACTAAGTCTCGGCAGGTGGTGCTAGAGAGAAAAGCCTGGACGATCTCTGAATCGCCGACGCTGGGCAACTCGGTGCACTATTTAGAGAAGCGCCAGATGAAGTCTCGGAGAGACTCGTCTAGTTTCTGGCAACAGCTCTTAAGGTCCTAGGAGTTTCCAGGGCGCACGCATGTGCCCTAGAAATTCCTGACAAAGATCTTAACCAAGTCGCGCCAGTCGTGGATCTGAGAGGGGGGAAGGTGCTCGAGCCAGGCTTGCGCCGAGTCTAACAAGAGCAAAGGGAGGTTGCGGATGATGAGCAGGTCATCGTCCGCACTGCCTAGCTAACAAGCTAGGCGGTAATTGGTGAGCCAGAGCTTGGGGTTGGTCTCGCCGCTATACTTTGTGAGGTTGGATGGCTGGTGAAACTGGGCTAGAAACTGAGCATTGCGGATGGCTCTGCTGAAGACCTGAGGGCCAGGTGGTTCAGGAGAAGGACTAATGTCTTCCTCACTATCATAATGGCCGCCTCGATGCGGATGGTAGCCTCGAGCGGGCCCCTCACTGTCGTGGCGCCGTCGCCGGCCGACCACCTAGTGGTCGCCCTGTGCCTCGCATCGATTATCGAGGTAGTCGTGGACCAAGGGGACCCTATTGATTGTCGGCGCCTGAGCGGGCTCGGGGCGAACTGAGGCCTCCCTATCCTGCCGGTGTGGTGCTGAGGGGAGGTCCGAGATGGCACCGTGCCGCCGAGAGGCGAAACTCTCGGCCTACTACACCGTGGCGGTCTCGAAGAGATCCCGGAGCTCGCCGCGAACCGGTCGCCCTTCCGTGGTGGAGGGCTCGGGCATTGTGCACACTAGCATCATCGCAGCTGCGACATTCTGGCTAGCGCGATTGAAGATTGGGGGACGATCGTCCCCTTCATCGTCGTTGATGCGGTGGTGCACGTCGTGAGCCTGTCGCCGGGCTCCTCTGCCATCACTGTGGCCCTGCTGCTCCTGCTCGAGAGTGTTTTGGAGTTGTTGCAGAAGGAGCTGATCTTGCTCAACCTTGGCCTGAAGCTCACGGAGCTGCTCTAGGTCCGGGCGTCGAAATTGTCCGAGGGCAAGGTTCTTGTTCCGTGCTGTCGGTGGGACAATGCGTGAAGGCGTGGCATCGCCTATTCCCTGATGAAGCGAAGTGCGGTTGCCTACCCCCTCGTCCTCGTCGCCCGTGCTTGGCATCCCAAGTCCAACGTGGAAGCACTCACAAGAGGGATCGTAAGTACCTTTATCGTCAGAATCAGAGTAGCCAAAGCAATAGTCACTTGCGGCCAAGAAGCGACGCATGGTTTCACTGTCGTGGAGGTTGGAGAAATCCGCTCCGGCCCATGCCTCATCCTCCTCCGAGGAGTCGGCGTGGGTGTGGGTCGACGTGGTGGTGTCGAAGTCAAAAGTGAAGCGCTGGTGGCGCTCCGAGAGATCCGCGTGAGCGGAAGCGTAGGCGTAAGCATAAGAGGCGGTGACATTTCTCAACCCGAAGGGGTATGGAGATGGTGCCATCGCCGGGCTCTGCTTCGTCGGAGTTGGCTCCTCAGGGAGTGGTGGAGCGGAGCTTGATGTCGGGGCGTCGCTGGGTGCCACCGGCATTTTTCCCTTGTCCAGGCTCAGGCTAGACAGGTCCCCAACCAGGGACCCTGCGCCAACAGCTGGTCGTAGGATACCGGCGGAGAGCGGTGAGTCGCCCTAGGTTCACGTAGCATCGAAGTGATCCTACTCGCGTCGTGCCCGGCGAGCGTGGCGAGAGCAGCCGCATGGGCGCTGCCTACGCCTGGGCTACCGGTGCGTGACATCGTCGTCGACAAGCGAGGCTCAGGGTGTGAGAAGTACCATATCGTACTCGTGCCCTAGAGACATGAACTCCAAGCTCCCAAACCAGACCACCGTGCCGAGACACAGCGGTCGTACGGGGTCTGCCATCCAGAACTTGTTGGGATGACGAAACTAACACGCAGAGGCCTCTACCTGGCACGCCAACTATCGGTATTTTGGACCGAGGGATCCTCAACCAACTAGTGAATTTGTGCTACGTGTTTTCAATCCCGGATGGTGATGCAAAGAGACACAAGGCTTATACTAGTTCAGGCAATTGGTGTCCTACATCAAGTCTGAGAGATCGATCTTGTATTCCTTGCACCGAAGTGCTTGTAGTAGGGGTTACAAGCTAGGTGAGAGGGAGCTAGTCCTAGGTCTCGATAGGGAGTAATGTGGGCTGCTTGAGACGTTGCTCTCGGGCGGTAGGGAAGTGTGCGTATTATAGGGTCTTCTTCTTCGTGAGTGCCTCCCTCCCTTAGAAATGGCCCAAGTCCTTTCCTTTTATAGTTGAAGGGAGGACATGGGTAGTACATGTGCTAACTATACGGCGTCGTACGAACGGAGGTGGCGTGTCCGAGCCCTGTAGCCTGTTCCTGTGGCGGCGTGGTCGTCGGAGTGGTCCGTCCTTGAAGCGCTGGGGCGACATGCTGGTCACATCTGATCCTGTGCGTCATGGGAGCTCTAGGGCTGCCTCGAAGCGGGCGCGGCGGTCAGCGTGCGGGTCGCTGTGGACTGACTACGTGCGAGGCCGAGGCTCGGTTGGTGGCGAGGCAGAACCATGGTGGGGGTCTCGGCAGATGTGAATCTCGAGGTGGCCGAGGCCTTGTCGTAGGGTGCCGAGGCTCGGAGGGAGTGGTTGTGCTGGTACGCTGGTTCGGAGGCGATGATGACCCGGGCCAGACTTCTCATGCCACGTTGTCTTCGAGGCGGGGATTGCGGGGCACAGTGCGGGCGCTGATCATGGGTACAGCGCCAGAATACAGTGGCCAGTAATCCTCGCCGCGCCCTGTCTCAGCCGGTATGGTGTTGATGCGACTTCTTGTCTCGTCGGCCACTCCGTGGTGTCGAGCCGTCGTCCGGCTAAGATTGCGGGAGTGGTTGACGTATTAATAGGACGTGACAGGTTATCGGGAAGACCAGTCGAGGCGGGAGCGATGGGTTATTGACAAGTGAGCCTCGAGCGATACGGAGAATAGCTGTCTTGCTCGAGGCTGGACGCACGAGGCCTCGGGCGAGACGGAGATTAGGCTCTCTGCCGAGGCCTCTCACGAGAGGCCTCGCGCGAGACAGAGATTCTGTCAGGGTGTCGAGACCTCCCGTGCGAGGCCTCAGGCGAGGCGGAGAGCCGGTGGGCTTGGTCGGGGCTGGTGGTGAACCCATGGCTTACCTTCTAGCTTTGTTGTTGATGGGATTTAAGTGACTCTTTTGGTGTACGCTCGGGGTACTCCGTTTTATGGTACCCGACAGCACCGTCGATCCACTGAAAAAGCATCTCTCATGGTCCTACACAACGAGATTCCAACAAAATATTAGTAGCATACTTACAGAAATAAAGAAAAAGAATAGTGGAAATAATTTCTTACATTAAAACGATTGCATGTGTAGAAGCAACGCGTCGCTGTGTTCGGATGTTTCGATTAAAAAACATGGGCTGGGAAACCATAGTTACAGTTAGAGACAGGGAGGTCAGTAGGGACGGGGGCATCTTTGCTAGATGCATCGGGGCATAATTTTTGAGGACGACCCCGTTTTCGTCAAAACTCCTCCCAAAACATTTCCTGCATCTAACAAAACAGATGTAATTTAACAAACATAAATCAAAACATCACAAATAAATATCAATGAGAATCATAACTACAATACAACCAATTTCGTTCTAAGAACCCAAAGCAGTTAACATTAAACCATAAACCTAGGGTTTTCCATTTGATGCACAACAATGAACCCATAACATAACTACGTGTGTCTAGGTTTGCTAGCTTTTTCACGCCTTGGCATCATCCTACGGTTGTATAATACATATATTGATGGATACAATGAAACCCTAAGTGATGACGATTATTACGTTCAAAAATCCGACTAATGCATATCAAATCGATGTAAAAAAACTAGGAGGAGAGCGAGGATACCTTGCTCTCGAAGATCTACGAATCAAATCAAAGCTTCCAAAGTTCAATATGCCGATTCGTGAGGTAGTGTGAAGTGGAGAGAGAGAAAACCCGAGAGGGTGGAGAAAGAAGAGGAAGAACACTCGAGTAGAAAGGTTGGCCGGGGTTAAATGACAGGGGGCTCGACACCAGTCAATCCGGCGCCGAGCTCACTGCCATGTCATTTACCGTATCCAGAAGCTTGACGTCAGACGCTGACGTCAAGACGTGTTAGCTCTATTTTTTAAATTCTTTTCGTCAGATGTCTATTGATAAAAAAATTAAAAAAATAGGCTAAAATATAAAAATTTCGGCGAGATCGCGCAGGCCGCGGTAGTACCACACCACACTACCACTGACACGTCGGGCCGTCGGCCGGCCACGGAAGGAGGCGCAGCCATTTGAATTTCGAACGCCGCCTGCCGCTCCCTCCTCATTCCCCACTCCCCAGCGCTCTCCCTCTCCTCCGCCTGCCCAGCCCTCCCCCTCCCCCTCCGGCCTCCACGGTTTCGCAGGCAGAGATGAAGAAGGCGTCCGCGGCGTCGCGCTACGCGGCCTACGATTCCCCATCCCCGTCCCCCTCGCCGCGGCGCGCGGTGCCTTCCGCGGCCGCCGCGACCCCCGGAGAAGCGCGTGGCAGCAGCCGCGCGTTGGTGGTCGCGGGGAGATCCGGCCGCGATCTACTGGGAGCCAAGCCGCAGCCGCAAGCCCACGGCAACTTGGGCTCCGTGCTACGGCGGCTCATCTCCATGGACAAGAAGCCGCCTTCCTCCAAGAACCAGCTCCCGGTCCCTCCTGCCGCCGCCGCCGCCGCAGCGAAGAACAACGGCGGCGGGAAGCTGCCGGGGCTGTCGCGGAAGCTGTTCCAGAAAGCCTCGTCCACCGAGGCGGCGGCGCCCAGGAAGACGAAGGCCCTGACGGACGTCAAGAACGGCGGCAACAACGCCAACACGCGGACGCTCGGCATGGTGCTGCGCAGCGAGCGGGAGCTCCTGGCGCAGACCAAGGCGCAGGAGGACGAGATCGCCGCGCTCCGCCTGCAGCTCGAGAACAAGGACAGGGAGGTGGAGCGGCTCAAGGACCTTTGCCTGCGGCAGCGGGAGGAGATCAGGGCGCTCAAAGACGCCGTCCTGTTCCCGGACGCGGAGCCGGAGCCCGACTGCCGCCTCCGGGACGAGATTTCCACGCTCACCGACCAGATCCAGTGCCTCGCGCAGGAGCTTGCCCAGGTACGTTCCCTGTCACGGTCTCGCCGTGTGTTATTTGCTTTTGCGCCTTGGCTGTCGATCTCTAATGCTCCGCCGCTTGATGTTTCACTTTGTGCAGGTTAAGGCCGAGAAGCACTCGGCAAGGTCGTGCTTTGACGAGGATGGATACTGCTCTTCCCCTAGAACGCCGGGGTTTAACGAGGAGACCGCTTTCTCTCTGGTTTGTTCGATTAATCCACCATCTTACAGCGACATGATTGACATGTTGATATGCTGCTTGCGAAATTACACCTCGAGTCAAATCCCATTCCCATGTGACCTGGTTATCCATTAGCAAATAGCAATATGCCATTTGTTTGCGAAATTACACCCTGGGTTAAATCACATGTGACCTGGTTATCCATTAGCAAATAGCCATTTTGTGCTGTTTTGAAGATAATTACTAATTAATCTGTAGGTTGAGCACTGTAAGTCGGGTAATCAGTTCGCTGCTTTCATTTATAGTTTTTTCAACACACAATTTGCATTTCCTAACAAGAGCAGCTATTTGGGTTGTTGCTGTACAAAAAATATTCCTTTTCTTCTCTAGCAAGAGCAGCTATTTGGGTTATTGCTTATACCTGTTTTGTGTTAATTTCTTTTATGTATTACAATGTACTGCAGAAGCAAACTGGAAAATGGTTACTTCACAAATTAGCTAGTAACTGGCAGCTGCATAATAAGAAACTATTATCGGCCTAATTCCAATGATGATATGATAGATGTACTCCATTTATCTAGCCTCTTGTAGCTTTTTTACCTGCAAGGCATGACATACTTTAGTTTTTTATTGTTAATGTGAAACAGAAACATTTGCACAGTGCCACTTAGAACATTTTTCAGTAGCTTGTTACCTTGTTAGGTCGAACTCTTCATAGTTGCAATTATTAATTTTGTAAACATTGTAAAAGCTTTGTAGTCATTGCCGAACTATGTCATATATCTGAAAATGGAGGGGGTAATTTGGATGTTTGGGTTCAGCTTCTGGTTCTTTTCCTTCTAAATAAGCAAAAACATGGGTTCCTACTCTTCTTTCATTGCTGCAAAACAATATTTTTCACACTCTTCCCTACCTCTTTAAAACATGCACGGATTGTGTTCCACGTTAACGAGTGCCTAGTTGTCATACCAACTTTATCCCACTTTGTTGATGATCTATTCTTGTTTATTTGCTGTCTAAAACAGGAGTGCAGCATTGGGGAAGCTGAGACGCCGAACTATGGTAGCCCAGATGAAATGTTCAGCAAGGATCTTAATCCTTGCCTGACCCCATGCATTGCCAAGAGCAAATCTGATGTATCCGCACAATTCCAGTCTTCCTCCCAGTTCACGAAGGTGAATCCTTTCTCCTGTCATTTCTTGGCCTCAAGCCCAAAGAGACTTGACATAACGTTTTTGTCATGTACATCTTGCATTTGCCAGGAATCTAGCGGTTCTCATCGCAGCAGCGGCAAGGCAAGAGCAGACCGCTCTTACAGTTCTTTTGGCAGGCCAATGTCAAAGAGCTCTGATCATCACAAGCCTACCTCAGGAACCAGCAACAAGCGACGAGTATACAAATCCAATCAAGACAAAATCAATCAGAACCTGTTTTGAGTTCACCATCATCATGAACTTGCCACTGAAGGCAGCCTCCAGCTTCTGCTCTGTGAAATATTTATAAGCCTGTGGACTTTTATGGTCCATTGATACCGGTTGGAGACCGTGAAATAACAATGCTCATGATATATCAGTGAATGCAATCTTTGGTTTGTGATTTTTTGTGTTATATTATGTTCTAGCTTGCCCAGCTTTTTGGAATGCCACTTTGGCTCTGCTATGTCATGTTTAGATGAGTGTGCAAATTCTTTTTCTTTTCAAAATTGTTCACAAAGATATTTGGATCACGCCCTATGTCTTAGCTGTGCATATGGGCCATATGTCAATGTGATATAGTATATGCATGGTGTGCCATTTGCCGATTGATGCAGGTAGAATGTGATTTCTCAAGTCCACTTCGGTTCTGGTTTGCGAAATTATGGAAATTGGTGTAGTAAACCTCTTGTCTTTTCTGTTGTGTTGATGTTTCGTCTATGGAGGCTCAATTTTTTAAATATTTTAGACTAGTATTTTTTTTCTTTGGGCGTTTGTCCGGTGATTCAGCCATTCAGGACACGTTTCTTTTGTCTGAGCTCCTTCAGACTTGTGCGGCCGAGATTTGGCTTCTCCCACGAGAGCGCCAAATTGGCTTGACGGGCTGGGCAAGCTTATGGTTTTCCGCACTAGCAAGTAGCAAGGTGAGGTAAGGAGAGGTGATTGAGAAACCAAACGTGCAATAGTTGTCTATTGTCTTGGATGGAGCTGCTCTTCTTTTTGCCCTAAACGTCTTACAGAACAGACCTGTATACCTGTAATTTCTGTATCGCGTTAGGGTATTGCCGCTACCAAAACGTTAAACGATGGGCCGCCTGGATCTGAAACCACCAAACCACAGCTCGAGTCTACTGCCAACGTGGACGAGTGGACCCGAGTCCACCTGACCTCCGCCTCCTCCCCCCCCCCCCCCCCCGTCTCCTCTCTCTCTCTCTCTCTCTGTCGATGGTCGTCAGCTCCACGACACCTCAACCCCAATCGGAACCCGGACCCAGATCTCCCAAAAATCCCCAATCCCAATCTACCCTCCGCCGTTGCGATCATACCGCCCAATCCGACCCCAAGTCTGCTCGATGCGAATAGCAGCGGCGATTTAGCGAACCGCGCGTTCGCTAGGGTTAGGGTTTCGAGGGTTTGCGCTAGGGTTTTGGGCGCACGATGGGGCGGTCGCGAGGGGTGCCGAATTCCGGCGACGACGACACCGGACACAGGTTCACGCATGTTCCCCCCTCCCCGCTTTGCCGTTTCGTTCTGCTACCCCGCGCGGTCGGAGCGGCGAGCTGACGTTGCTGGTTGCTGGTTGCAGGTCGAAGCGGAGGAGGGTCTCCTCGGGCGGGGATGCGACCGACTCCATTTCAGCCGCCATCGGGGGAGCTGGAGAGGGAGGGGGCAAGAAGGCGCTCTACCACTGCAACTACTGCAACAAGGACATCTCCGGGAAGATACGGATCAAATGCTCCAAGTGCCCTGACTTCGACCTCTGCGTGGAGTGCTTCTCTGTTGGCGCTGAAGTTACCCCACACCGCAGCAACCATCCTTACAGAGTCATGGTTAGCGCACTAGATCGTTTGTTGTCTTTGCTTGACTTGATGTTTTGAGTAGCACTCCACTAATTTTCAGTTGTTGTATTATTATTGTTTGGTCGCCTAGGGTCCCAAGTCAGTTGCCATCATGACTAAGCGGTTATGAATTACTCATGTTTCGAGTAATTCATAACCGCTTAGTTATGAGGGCATTCACTAGATGCATCTGTAGTGGTTGATTGCTTATTGGAACATTTTGAGCTGGTGAACTGAGTGCTGAGACCATTTAAATCAAAAGTTATTCTGATCCCTATAAGTCAAAATGAAATAAAACAGAGAAAATGTAGCACCCAAGGATTAATTTCTTAATAATCTACACAAATACTTAGCCTTTTGTCCATCCTCTGCTAAAGTGCACTGGTGCTTATTATTCCTTAACCCAAGTAAACTCAGCTTTCTAACATTGCTTACCGAAAGTGTCTTATTCTTTGATCATTGCTTAGCCAAAGTACATTAATACTTGAATGACATTTTGCAACAGGACAACCTGTCTTTCCCACTTATTTGCCCGGATTGGAATGCAGATGAAGAAATTCTCCTCCTTGAGGTAACATTGTGTTTGTTTGGTATATTTACTTCCTGGGCATTGTGTTTAATTGTTTACCTGTCATGATCTAAGGGAATTGAAATGTATGGTCTGGGAAACTGGCTTGAAGTGGCAGAGCATGTTGGTACCAAGTCTAAGTTACAGTGTATTGATCATTACACAACAGCATACATGAACTCACCTTGTTATCCCCTCCCGGTAACTATTTTCTGTACCTGTTTATAAATGCAATAAATGAGTTGGCACTTCTTAATTCAATACTACCTCATGATTGTAGGATATGTCTCATGTTAATGGCAAGAACAGGAAGGAGCTTCTAGCTATGGCTAAAGTGCAGGGTGAGAGTAAAAAAGGTGAGTCATGAGTGTTTGGTTCTTAGGTGATGGAAACAGTTGATACATTTTGTTGATCATTTGAAGACTTGGAAGACTTTGCTTACTGTCCAGTTCTTGGTTTTTGTTCATGCATGCTAACCTATTTTAGTATGTGTTAGTTGTCATAAGTCATGTGATTCAGGCCCTGTTTGGATGGTCCCAGCTAATAGTTAGCAGCATTAGGTGGGTAGAGACAACCAATAGCTTTTTATTAGCTGGGTGGTTGGATAGTTCAATCTGCACTATTAGCTAGGGTGTTTGGATCAGCTAGAGCTTTTTTTAGCAGATCTCTAGCTGATCCAAACAGGTCTTAGTGTTTTAGGTGGAATTGTATGTAGATATTTGGCCTTTGGTGTCAATTTAACATGTGTTTGGTCATTTACTGTCTGAAATCTTCACATCTTCAAATTTTGAGTTTGTGTGTGCCATTGTGGTGGCTTTGCAAAAGCACAATGTTTTCAAGTCGTCCAGTTGAACCTAGTCGCCATGGGACCGACTAGGACGATTAATCACGATTAATCGCGATTAATCGGACGACTTGTACAAGTTGACAGTACCCCTAATCAGTCAGCAGAGACCGATTAGGACTATTAATTGTGATTAATCACGATTAATCGGACGACTTGAAAACATTGCAAAAGCACTTGACTTCTACTTTGGATATATTGTTTTGGAGATTTTTTTTTTGGTGGGGTGGGGTGGGGGGGTGATGGCGCCAAAATGGAATTTGTGAAGATCTCATAACTAACTAGATTCTTTAGTGTATTTGGTCTTATCCTCATAGTCATATAGAATGTTTGTTAGTGGAGTATCTATCCAACTAGTGGCGGCATTTGAGTGGATGTATTTTTTATGGAGAAATAAAGTCTTGCGTAGATCTCATATCCACAAACAATCCTTATTCTTTGGGTTTTGGGTTTAATGGGACAATAACATGCACAGATATCAGTGTGCTCCTTACTTGCAGCCCCTTCAACTGTAGTTGCAGCATCATTGTCTGTATGGACAAGGATAAAACTTGATTAAACTAGAAGGAACTAGGTTTCATTGTAAATAAGAAGGCACCCAAATTGTAGTTGGTTGAGGTCTACAACTCTACATCCACACTGCGCAGAGATGAACACGAGGATCTGCGCAGACGCACGACATTGTAGTCAGATAAAAACATTCAAATAATACTGCTGCTATAAGTTTTTTTTTGTGTGTGTCAGTAGCTTGGTTATGACTCCAATTGCGGGAATGCTAGGTACTTTCTAGTTTCTACCGCTACCCTGTACTATTCAGTTACTATATTGGGTTCTGATATCTCATCTTTCTTCTTTGGTCTTACATATAGGGACTTCGCTGTTACCTGG
Source organism: Miscanthus floridulus (assembly GCF_019320115.1). Taxonomy (NCBI): domain Eukaryota; kingdom Viridiplantae; phylum Streptophyta; class Magnoliopsida; order Poales; family Poaceae; genus Miscanthus; species Miscanthus floridulus. The sequence goes on from NC_089580.1 coordinate 25,907,873, forward strand.
AGAATTGATTCCTAAGGCTGAATCTCCATTTTCTCCCTCCAGGGTCAAGTATGCCATTATTTATCTGAATACCTATGCATACGCCCCTAAGATTCAAAGAGGCTTTTTACCAGCTACTTATCTTGCATAGGGTGGAAGATGCACTTGGAGAAGGTCCAGCAGGTCGATCACCTTCGCACATAGCTGTTGGTATGTATTGGGAATGAAATAATTAGCTAGACCAACCCAACTCTGAAACAGTGCATCTTTGGTCTATGTCAAGAGATGCTGTCATGTATTCATATATTCATATTGTCCTAATTCTTGTTGACCTGCTGCAGGTGCAAATAAAAAAGCTTCAAATGTGGGACAGATTAAAGATGGTGCTAATGTATCAAAAGTCGAAGGTATAATCATTGATGAAAGCATCACTGTTATTTTCAAGTTTTTATATCATTATATGTTCGCTCAGCAACCAGGCTCTGGCAAATTCTTAGAATGTTTTCTCTCTCTTTTTACTTCAGAGATATGCTTTATCAAGAATGTCACATTCTTAAGAATGGAATGCTAAAAAAATATTGGTAGTGCTATGTCTTTTTCTGTAACTAGAGTTCTTTCTATTGGAAATGCATAAGAAATGAAATGGTGATAGAGTCTCTCATTATGGCATGGTATGAAATGGAGCAATATGTATATTCCTTTGGTTTACTTTAAAGTCACATTACTGCATAAATCAAATGATGAACCTTGGCATATTTAATTTGCATGTGCCAGATGGTCATGTCGATAGAAGTGTTGGTGTGAAGAAGCCCAGATATTCTGCAGATGAAGGCCCTTCGTTGACTGAACTGAGTGGATACAATGCAAAGAGACACGAGTTTGACCCAGAGTATGACAATGACGCCGAACAAGCACTTGCTGAGATGGAATTTAAAGAAACTGATTCGGAAACCGATCGTGAACTGAAACTCCGTGTGCTTCGTATTTATTTGTCCAGGTTCGTTAGGAGTGAAGCATTTTTCTTGTTCATAGCAACTTTTAGTGGATAGATCCTACTCTTCTGTCCTATGTTCTTTTCTGTTAATATGAAATTTATATGTTGATTTCGTTTATTAGTATAATAAATAATGTTTAATAGTGCAAAACAACTGTTTTCTTTGTAGGCTTGATGAAAGAAAAAGGAGAAAGGAGTTCATGTTGGAAAGAAATTTATTGTTCCCTAATCCCTTGGAGAAAGATCTTACAAATGAAGACAGGGAAGTTTACCATCGCTATAAGGTCTTCATGCGTTTTCTTTCCAAGGAGGAACATGAAGCCCTCATTAGGAGCGTCATTGAGGAGCGAAAAATTCGGAGGAGAATTCAAGAACTCCAGGTATTATGTTTGTTCATTCGCTCTTACTAAATCAACTATATTAATGCGTTCTTCTTACTAGCAAACATACCCGTGCGTTGCAATGGAACATTCAGCTTGTTACGTAGTTACCTGGACATTTTGTGTCTCGGAGATTTATTCGCCGATCATGTCATGTATTTTAATTTGTTTGAGAATCAAACTCCATACCTTGCCTTTCGTATATTGCTTGGACGCTTGCTGCCCTAACTCTATGGTTACGGGAGGTTAGAAATTTATCAATGATCACGTTATGCATCTGAATTTGCTTTGAGATTGTACTTGCTCTAACTTGTACTGTCACGGGAGAGAGTGACGGACTATGGACTCTACACTATGCTTGGATACGCTACTCTTAACTCGTACGGATCGGGAGAAAATTAGGTCCGTCAGATCTCCATCGGACGATTGTGAGCAACAAAGGACGAAGGAATCTTCCGCTCTTTAATATTATATCAGGGAATTGATTATAGAATGATTACATCTGGAGTTCTTCGTTTAAAATCTGCTAGTACTATTCATTCCATGGATCACAACAACAACAAAGCCTTTAAGTCCCAAACAAGTTGGGGTAGGCTAGAGTTGAAACCCAGCAGAAACAATCAAGGTTCAGGCACGTGAATAGCTGTTTTTCAAGCACTCTTATCTAAGGCTAAGTCTTTGGGTATATTCCATCCTTTCAAGTCTCCTTTTATTGCCTCTACTCAAGTCAACTTCGGTCTTCCTCGGCCTCTCTTTACGTTACTATCCTGGCCTAGGATTCTACTATGCACCGGTGCCTCTGGAGGTCTCTGTTGGACATGTCCAAACCATCTCAACCAGTGTTGGACAAGCTTCTCTTCAATTGGTGCTACCCCTAATCTATCACGTATATCATCGTTCCGAACTCGATCCCTTCTTGTATGACCGCAAATCCAACGCAACATACGCATTTCCGCGACACTTATCTGTTGAACATGTCGTCTTTTCGTAGGCCATCATTCTGCATCATACAACATAGCAGGTCTAATCGTCGTCCTATAAAACTTGACTTTTAGCTTCTGCGGTACCCTTTTGTCACATAGGACACCAGATGCTTGCCGCTACTTCATCCACCCTGCTTTGATTCTATGGCTAACATCTTCATCAATATCCCCGTCTCTCTGTAGCATTGATCCTAAATATCGAAAGATATCCTTCCTAGGCACTACTTGACCTTCCAAACTAATATTTTCCTCCTCCCGAATAGTAGTGCCGAAGTCACATCTCATATACTCAGTTTTAGTTCTACTGAGTCTAAAACCTTTGGACTCCAAAGTCTCCCACCATAACTCCAGTTTTTGATTCACTCCTGTTCGGCTTTCATCAACTAGCACTACATCGTCCGCGAAAAGCATACACCAAGGGATGTCCCCTTGTATGTCCCTTGTGACCTCATCCATTACTAAGGCAAACAAATAAGGGCTCAAAGCTGACCCTTGATGTAGTCCTATCCTAATCGGGAAGTCATCCGTGTCTCCATCACTTGTTCGAACTCTAGTCACAACATTGTTGTACATGTCCTTAATGAGCCCGACGTACTTCGTTGGGACTTTATGTTTGTCAAAAGCCCACCACATAACATTCCTTGGTATTTTATCATAAGCCTTCTCCAAGTCAATAAAAAACATGTGTAGGTCCTTCTCCCTATACCACTCCATAACTTGTCTTATTAAGAAAATGGCTTCCATGGTTGACCTTCCGGGCATGAAACCAAATTGGTTCATAGAGACTCGCGTTGTTGCTCTCAAGCGATGCTCGATAACTCTCTCCCATAGCTTCATAGTATGACTCATCAACTTAATTCCCCGGTAATTAGTACAACTTTGAATATCCCCTTTATTCTTGTTGATCGGTACCAATATACTTCTCCACTCATCAGGCATCTTGTTCGATCGAAAAATATGGTTGAACAACTTGGTTAGCCATACTATAGCTATGTCCCCGAGACATCTCCACACCTCGATTGGGATACCATCCGGTCCCATCGCCTTACCTCCTTTCATCCTTTTCAACGCCTCTCTGACCTCAGATTCTTGGATTCTCCGCACAAAGCGCCTATTGGTGTCATCAAAAGAGTCATCCAACTGAAAGGTTGTGTCCGTATTCTCACCATTGAACAATTTGTCAAAATACTCTTGCCATCGATGTCGGATCTCATCCTCCTTCACCAAGAGATGCTCCCTTTCATCCTTAATGCACTTAACTTGGTTGAAGTCCCTTATCTTTCTCTCACGAACTCTAGCCATCCTATAAATGTCCTTCTCTTCTTCCTTCGTACTCAAACGTTGGTAAAGATCCTCGTACGCTCTACCCTTTGCCACACTTACAGCCTAGTCTTCTTTGCCACCTTGTACTTCTCTATGTTGTCCACACTCCTGTCATGGTACAAGCGTCTATAACACTCTTTCTTCTCCTTAATAGCCCTTTGGATTTCCTCGTTCCACCACCAAGTATCTTTAGCCTCGCCTCCACTTCCTTTGGTTACTCCACACACCTCTGAGGCCACCTTCCGAATGTTGGTTGCCATCTTCTCCCGCATGTTGTTTATGTCTTCTTCCTTCCAAGAGCCCTCTTTGATAACCCTTTCCCTAAATACCTCTGACGTCTCCCCTTTCAGTTTCCACCATTTTGTTCTTTCAATCTTAGCTTGTTTATCCCTACGGGCACGCACCTGAAAACGAAAGTCTGTCACCAAAAGCTTATGTTGAGAAACAACACACTCCCCTGGTATCACCTTGCAACCCAAGCATGCTCGTTTGTCCTTTCTTCTTGTGAGGGCAAAGTCAATCTGGCTAGAGTGTTGTCCGCTACTGAAGGTCACTAGATGAGGTTCTCTTTCTAAAGAAAGTGTTGGCTATCATCAGGTTAAAAGCTACCGCGAAGTCTAGAACTTCCTCCCCCTCCTGATTCCTACTACCATACCCAAAACCTCCATGAACTGCCTCGAAACCTGCGCTTGTAGTACCTACATGCCCATTAAGATCTCCTATAAAAAGCTTCTCACTACTGGGTACAGCTCTAATCAGGCCATCTAAGTCTTCGCAGAACTGTCTCTTAGCACTCTCGTCGAGGCCTACTTGGGGGGCATACGCACTAATTACGTTCAAGACCATATCACCAGTGACAAGCTTGACTAAGATATTCATTCCATGGATCAACACTTTTATATGTCTTTGTTCTACATGAAGCTGAGAAAGTGATTGTAGATAAAACTTACAAGGAACAAATATATTACATATAACTGAACTTGTGGCTGAGAACTAATCCTTTACAAATTCATTGTCTTCTTCATTTTCGTTCTTATATAGGAGGTAGGTTACCTGTGGCAAAAACGTGAGTGAACCGAACACTGCCTCAAACAATAGAATATTAAAGTAGCAGTGCAGTTTATTTTCTATTAGAAAAGGGAACAATACAAATATTAAATTTAAACTTTTTGAACCATTCATTATTCTTGTAGATTGGAGGATGATAGATTTGCACATGCTGCAACATTCGGACTCTTAATTTCATTTGTCCATCTCTTGTATTCCCAGCTGCTCCTCCACCCTGTTAACCCACCCAGCCATTGGCCCAACCAATTATCTGTTTGCTTTTTATTCTTATATACTCCCTCTGTCCCACAAAGAGGGTCATTCTCACTTCCCGAGAAGTCAAACATTTTTTAACTTGGATAATTAGTATCATTATTCATTAGATGAATCATTTAATATATTTTCTTAATAAATTTATTTAGTGATACAAATGCTAATATTTTCAATAAATCTAGTCAAACTTGAGGGGGTTCGACCAGCACGCATCACATAGCGTCATTCTTTTTGGGACGGATAGAGTATGAGTATATATCCTTCATTTTCACAGTCTTTGGATAGAAACCTGATGGCATTTTAGAGTCGTTGACATTACTTGTTAGATATCTCGTCTTGGACGTTCCGCTTGAGTACTCGTATATAAGTCTTGCATGCATTTTATTTTTTGTACTAGGCTGTGCATATGAAGGAAATGAACTGGCCTGTGTCTCTTCCCATAAGGTCCTAGAAGCATCAATTTATTCTGGTGGGCAAATAGAAATGTCATTATTTACTTATATTTTGTTGAATCGTAGGAATGTCGTTCTGCTGGGTGCCGCACACTGGCTGAAGCAAAGATACACATAGAGCAAAAGAGGAAAAAAGAATACGAGCTGAATGCCCAAAAAGCTAAGGAGAGCTGCCAGCTTATTGCAAATAATAAATCGGTACAGAAGATGAATCGACCTATGAAAATGGAGTCTGATGGGAATTTGGATCCAAAGAAAGGTGGTGCTGGCTTAGATTCTCCTAAAACTACAGGATTTACATGTGTTAAGCAGTGGGATGACTGGGATATAGTTGGTCTTCCTGGGTCAGAGCTATTAAGTGCTAGCGTAAGTGCATTTCAAATCCCAGTATCCTGTTCGGTGACTGTTGATCTCATTTGGGCATATAGTATTGCGACCTTGTTCATACTCGTACCTTTTGTGTTTGTTAAAGTAAGGCATGATCCATCCTTTTTATTATTTCAGGAAAAGCTTCTATGTTGTCAGAATAGATTGCTACCCAGTCATTACTTGAGAATGCAGGAGGTTTTGATGCAGGAGATATTCAAGGGTAGTGTCGTAAAGAAGGAGGACGCCCATGTTTTATTTAAGGTTGATCCTGCCAAAGTAGATAGTGTTTATGATATGGTAACGAAAAAGCTGGGCAACCATGAGGAGGCTCCAACTGTCTAGGTTATGCTTTTGAGCTTGCCTGCTGTGACATGCCGAAGGAAACAAATCTTGGTTTCGCCTTTGCAGCGCGTCTTAACCATAGCTGAAGGTGGAACTATACTAAATCGAATGGGTCATAGTTAACTGAAATTTGTGTCAGTTGTCAGAAGCACAATAAGGCATTCCAGCCAAGTTGTAAAATTATTCCCCCGACGAGAATGTGTAGCATGAGTTATTCATTACTGTTCTGCCATTGTTGTGTACTGTTGCAGTTGTGGTAGTGCCTTGTTGTAGTAGGTATAGGTGCCTGAGTTTATATGTATCATCGTGTATGTACCATTGGACGCTCTATTTTATGCCATTGTACCAACCCCAGACATTGATTATTACAATTCATATTGCAACCAAATTCTTGTCTCTAATGGAAAGCTTGGCCTTCGTCTTTGTTTTCGACTCTAATGGCATGCTAGGCGTTCAACTTTGTTGTCTGTTTGTTGGTTTTGGTTGAAGAGCAGAACCCTGCTCTTGGGGTGTTGATGAGGATATGTCACGGTTACTCAAGTTATACACAAGCAAGTGCACGAAGGGCTAAATTATGCGTAGACATGCAAAACTACTCAAAAAGAGGTGAACTTACTTCTAGCTAAAATTATTATACTACCTGAGTGTACCATTTTTGTTGTACTTAGGTATACACATAAAGGTGAGGGTGCTTTTCTATGTAGGGACGAACTATAGGAAGCGGATCATGGAGATTTTTTATTTTTTAATCCTTTTTTGTTTAATATTTTAATAATAATCGCTCCTATTTTTTTTGTGTGGATTTGACTCTTTTGGGTGACCAAATAACGTTATCGCGTCACATGCATTGGCGCGGCAACATATGCCACGTTAGATGGCGTTTTCGACGTGGAAAACGGTGTCACGTCACACCCCGCTGGCGTGACACTACTGTTCTGTCGCGGAGTGGTATGACAAGACAAAAGCTTTGAAAAATCATAACTCTTTGATACGACGTCTGTTGAAGATGAAATTTATATGAAAATTGTAGCTCTCGATGAGATCTACAACTTTGTAGTTTTGAGTTTTTTCATTTGAGGACGTTAAGATGCTCAAAAAAATAATATAAAATTTCAAGAGCATAATAACCGCGTACAAGTGCTTGTCGCATTAGAAAAATAATATCTTTTTTGTATGTTGTCAAATGAAGATACTTTTTACATGAAAATTGTAGCTCTCAATAAAATCTATAACTTTTTAGTTTTGAGTTTTTACATTTGAGATCGTTAAGATGCACGAAAAAATAATATGAAATTTCAGCAGCATAATAATCGCGTACTAGCCCTTGTCATAACAGAAAAATAATATCGTTTTTGTATGGTGTGAAATGAAGATACATTTTATATCAAAGTCATAGCCCTTAGTGAGATCTACAAGTTTATAATTTTGAGTTTTTATATTTGAGGTCGTTAACATACTCTAAAAACTAATATAAATTATTAGCAACATATTAACCGTGTATTAAAGCTTATCTTTTTATAAAAATCATATATTTCTTATTCGATGTCACATAAAAATATTTTTTAATAAAAATTGTAGATCTCATTAAGAGCTCCAACATTGATATAAAAAGTACCTCCATTTAACATGATATCAAAATGATATTATTTTTCCAATGCGATAAGAGTTAGTACACGATTATTATGCAACTGAAATTTTATATTATTTTTTTGAGCATGTTAACGGCTTCCAATGTAAAAACTCAAAACTATAAAGTTGTAAATCTTAGTATTTTCATTTGACACCATACGAAAAAGATATTAATTGTCTAATGCGACAAACACTACTACGTGGTTATTATGCTTCGGAAATTTTATATTATTTTTTGAGCATTTAACATTCATAAATGAAAAAACTCAAAACTATAAAGTTGTAGATCTCATCGAGAGCTACGGTTTCATATAAATTTTATCTTCATCCGACGTCGTATCAAAGAGTTATGATGTTTCAAAGGTTTGGTGTTGTCACGCCATTCCCGGTGACGCGACAGAACAGTACTGTCACGCCAGCGGAAGTGGCGTGACAGTGTTTTCCTCGTTGAAAACGTCGTCTAATTTGAAGGATATTGCCGCGCCAATGTATGTGGCGCGACAACATTATTTGATCGCACCAGCGGCGCTGGCACGGCCAAAAGGGCCAATGCATGTCCGTTAAAAAAATAGGAGTAATTATTATTAAAATATTAAATAAAAAAGATTAAAAATAAAGAAAATCCAAGGATCATGAGGATCGGACCAACCATCCATCAAGGCTGACCTTGATAGTTCGGACCATCAAAAGAAGCGGCCATAACTCCTTAATCGTGCAACCTTTGGTGGTGAATAAGTACTGTTGAAAAGCTTATCAAGTCCATTCTCCAATGCAACAAATGGCTACTCATTTGGACTTCTGAGCATAGAGTAATGACCATTTTACCGAAGGTTGCGCAGAAGCCCAGGAGATGTGCGAGAATTGAAGACGACCTCGTGAATGCTTCAACCTGTTGGCCTTGGCCTTCCACCTCCCAACGTGGTGACTTCAGTTCACAAACTAGGAGAGCTGTTCCTAGTATAAGTATCACATATATGCTACAAGAAAAAGACTTTTGATCATTTGAGAACCCGATACGGTTTTGCAGCCGAGTTGCTAAATATCTTACACACCTTTGTTCTTTCGAGTTCTTCTTGGGCATGTGAGAGATCTCTTTGAGGTCCTCTACTTCGTGCTCTATGGCTTCCAGTTAGGTTGTACCATTTTGTGTGGATTAGTCCTGATTTGTGGTTCTGCGATCATTCGGAGATCGAGTTGAAGTATTCAAGATTTCGGTGTCTCGCTCCCCTTCGCTTGGTTGCTATTTCATATCGGTATCTATTAGGTGTACTCCCTCCGCCTCAAAGAAAACATCGTCACTAGGTTTGTGTACTCCATCCGTCTCAAAAAATTATCGTCACGAGGTTCTGGGATTCAATATCATCACGAGGTCAGTGTACTCCGTTCATCTCAAAATATCGTCAGAGGTCCTGAGAGTTGGGATTCTTGCTGGTTAAAGTTTTTTTTAAGTTTATAACAAAGTTTATGAAAGATATTTATAATATTTATATTTATATTTTAAATAAGTTTATTATAAAAATATATAATTTTCTAATAATATTAATTATATATTATACAGTGTTTTTCTAAACGCTAAACGGTAAACAGTCGTCACCTACCGTTTAGCCATTATTCGGGTAAAATGTCCCATTAAACGGGCTAAACGGCCAATTAAACATGGTAAACGGGTGATTAAACGGAAACGGCGCACCACCGTATAGCGTTTACACGGTATTTAAACGGGCTAAACGACCGTTTAATCGAACAGTGATATTATAAACAATAATGTTTTTTATATATATTTAATCAAAGTTGAAAAATGTTTTGGAGAATGCGTACTTATCACTTGTTCTGACTTAGCAGCTAACAGAGAGGGACGCATCTCCTCATGAAACTTTATTAGCTTGGATGTCAATCCTAGTACTGTTCCCTAACACTGTTTCATTTGCCAATCCTAACACTGTTCCCTAACACTGTTTCTATCCAGAATATAAAGCATGCACGTATTTTAAAATTTAATTTTAACTAACAATTTGCCTAATTGTATCAAAAGTTTGTATTACAAAAATAGTTACATTAGATTTGTATTCAAAAGTATTTTGTAATGATCAAACTTTTGTTTCTATAAATTATATATTATAAAAGAAATTATAGGTTAAAATATGTTATTAAAGACCGCACCAAGTCAGATCGCGTCTAATATTCGGGGACGGAGAGAGTACTACCGAGCTTGTGTCTCCTTATAAAAAAGAAAAATATATTTTATTTTTAATCTAATAAGAAAAGGTTAAAGTCCCTTTACAATGCATGATTTTTATAAGAATTATATAAGTATTTCGTCAAAAAAATGCCGAACAAAAAATAAAATTACGTCTTCCAGAGGGACCCAATTGTTTAAACCAACTACGTGGTTTTTTTAAATCTACACTCTTCGTTCCAAAATAAATATATATGACCTAATTATCTAAACCAACTACGTGGATTTTTGAAAATTACTTATATCTTTCGATTCTAGAAGAATATAATGTAGTCTTGCATATGCTTGGACGTTGTATTCTTGTTAGTTGTTAGCACGTCCACCTCGCACGAACCAACCATTGAAGGAGGCCTGACCGGCGACACGTGATGCTGATGCAGGGGCGGAAGCGGAAGCATGTGAGAAGGATCCGTGGGGTAGTTGACGTGCACACGGGGCAGCGAGCGACCTTGTTGGCCGTGCGCAGCGCACCCAATTTCTGCCGCGAAATGTACAAAAAGCCTGTTCGCTTGCTCGTAAACGATTGTAAATTTCTAGTTAAAAATAGTATTTTTCTCCCATACCAAATTAGTCAGTAGTAAATAATTCACGATACGATACGGCCTCCCGAACAGGCTATACAGCACGGGTATCGATCTCAAGAGCATACAGATACTCGGATATAACGAGCCCGATTGGTTGACTTCTAATTTTTTTAACCAAAATTATGATAAGCTAAAATTTTTAGTTATTATTTAGTTTATTGATAAATAATTAGTATATTAATGCTTATGACCAAAGTTTTAGTAAATTTCTAAAAACTTCTTAAATTGCATGAAAAAATGCTTTCTACCAATGTTACGTCACTCAACCAATTGTATTATATATTTTTTTGACCTAACTTTGATCGGTCTTGATTTTAACAAGCCTAAATCTTGGCTTAACATGATTTTGGTTGGGCAAATATTAGAAGCCAACTGATCAGGCCCAACATTTTTTTAAAAAATAAACTGATGCACGGATACGTTTATCTTTTTAAAATTACATTTTCCCGATACTTCTTCGATACGTATCGGTCGCATCTCGGCCGCGTATACGTATCCGATACGGATACGCATACGCCCCTACCTGGCGTATCGGGGTATTACAAAGACCCGGCAGCCGCGGCGCGACGAAGTAGTGATCCCTCCTCACTGAGCGCGCCGTGCCATTCCCCAGCGGAGAAACCCAAGCGAAGCCCCGCGAGAGCGAGGAGAGGGAAAGGGGGGCGAGGTAGCGGACTAGCGGGATGGCGTCGCCGGGGGTGGTGGCCGTGGCGCTGCTGGTGGCGGCGCTGGCGGCGTTCTGCGGCACGGACCCGCTGCGGATGGGCAGCATGGTGGACTTCCCGGGGTTCGAGGCGCACTTCGTCGAGCTCCCCGACCCCGCCGAGATGCCGCCGCACGCGGACGAACGGGAGCGGCTCCGCGGGGCCGAGGTGCGGTTCCGCGGCGAGGTGCAGGGGCCCGAGAGCGTCGCCTTCGACCCGCAGGGCCGCGGACCGTACACGGGCGTCGCCGACGGCCGGGTCGTCTTCTGGGACGGCGAGCGGTGGGTCTCCTTCGCCACGGCCTCCCCGCGCTGGACGCAGGAGCTCTGCGGCGGGCCCAAGGCCTCGCCGCTGGAGTACCTCCCCAACGAGCACATCTGCGGCAGACCGCTCGGGCTCCGCTTCGATAAGAAGACAGGGGACCTGTACATCGCCGACGCCTACTTTGGCCTGCTCAAGGTCGGCCCAGAGGGCGGGCTGGCCACGCCGCTCGCAACGGAGGCCGAGGGCGTGCGCCTCAACTTCACCAACGACCTCGACCTCGACGACGAGGGCAACGTCTACTTCACTGACTCCAGCATCCACTACCAGAGACGGTCTGTGATGCCATGCCCTCGCTCTCTTCCCTCTGCTTTGCTTGGTTGGTAGGATGCTCACTTGATTCCTAGCACAGTAGTACTGACTATGGGGTTGCTGATAGGAAACATCCCTCCCTCACTGGATTAGAATGTCGTCAGCTTGGATTACTTTACTGTGTTTACCTTGACTCCTAATTGATGTGGCAACAGACATTTATTTATGTGCTATAAAAGAAACTCCCTCCGTCCAACAATAAAAGCACAATTACTGTAGATGTAAAATTACATTTCTGCCATAGAAAGTGTAGCTGTCATTTCTTATCGTACGAAGATAGGCAGTGCCGTTGGTGCCGCTGCCGCCTGGAGCCAGCAAACGAGTGGTGGAGAGCATTCCACGTAACTGAGCATTCAAGTTTTTTTTTTATATTCTCCATCGATGGTTACCCTGGCATTTACGCTAGCACAGATTGTACGTACGGAGACCAGCACTGCTCCTCATCGAATCCCTTTATTTTGGGATTTTTTTTAAACTGTAAACGTGCAATTAAATTTGGACAGAGAGAGTACTCACCTCTCACGTGTATTCTTTTTTTTATATATAAATTAGACATTATGTTATTATCTGTCAGATCTCTTCAGCACAGCATGTTTCCCATCAGGGAGTACAGCCACATGCTTTCCTACAAAACAATGAAGAAACTGGGGAGGAACAATATAAACACCTAAAATGGATCAATTCTTTCTTTGAGGGTTACAGTCCTACTCTGATGTAACTTTTACTTGTTCTGGTGTCATATAAGGTTCTCCAACCGTTCTACTTCGATGTATAGCACCTGTTTTAGTGACTATTATGACTTGGGCATTACTCTGTTTTTTTTTACCGAAATCAGCAGGGGAGGCCCCAACCTATCCCCCCCCCCCCCCCCCCCCCCCCCCCCCCATTTTATAAGATTACTCTGTTTTTCACTGTTATATTGGGAAAACCTACTGTCTCCTCAATTTGTAATCATTCATTTTCAGGAATTTTATGCAGTTAGTTTTCTCTGGGGATCCCTCTGGGAGACTCTTGAAATATAACCCACAGACAAAGGAAACGACAGTACTGCATCGCAACCTCCAATTTCCCAATGGTGTGTCCATGAGCAAGGATGGCTCATTCTTCGTTTTCTGTGAAGGATCGCGCGGCAGGTGTGTATTCTCTTTCTTACATGTGGTTTAAGCTTTCTTATTTCAACTTTATCTCTATATTTGTGTTCTTCTGAGACAGGTTGAGCAGATACTGGTTGAAAGGTGAGAAGGCAGGCACTGTGGATCTCTTCGCCATCTTGCCTGGATTCCCAGACAATGTGAGAACGAATGAGAAGGGCGAGTTCTGGGTGGCGATCCACTGCCGCCGAAGCCTGTACGCCCGGCTCATGAGCCGCCATGTCAAGATGAGGAAGTTTTTCCTCAGCCTCCCGATCCCCGCCAAGTACCACTACCTGATGCAGATCGGTGGCAAGCTCCACGCCGTGATCATCAAGTACAGCCCCGAGGGCCAGGTGCTCGACATCCTGGAGGACACCAAGGGAGCGGTGGTGAGAGCCGTCAGCGAAGTGGAGGAGAAGGACGGGAAGCTCTGGATAGGGTCCGTCCTGATGCCGTTCATCGCTGTCTTTGACCTGGCGAAGGCGTCTTAGCTGCCTCAGTTTGATTGGAAACATTGTTGAATATGGAGTCAATGGTTACCGCTGCACGCTGCTCTGAGAGGATTAGTGATCCCAATAATTTGGTCCTGGAGCAACCTGGAGTTGTATAATGCTCCCAATAGATTGTGACTAGAACTATGTACGAACAGCTCGTGCCAGCCCCGCCAGCCCCATTCGTTTCGCCAAAAAAATAAGCTGAAATACTGTTTTGACTTATTAAAGCAAGCTAAAACATGGTTCCGGCTAATTTGTTGTGAGAGAAAAACACCATTCCGGCTGAAAAGACAAACCGAAAAGTACAGATTATAAGACAAGCGAACATGGCAGAGTAATTTAATTCCACGTTGTAAAGGTTCGCTGAAAATAGTTCGAGGAGGTTCTAGCCAGTGGTATTTACAATATATACTAGGCCTGTTTGGATATGGGTTAATAATTGCTACCTAGCTAAAAATTAGCTAAATTTTACTTTCTCCTGTTCATTCAAATAGGAGGGCTAATAGATGGATTATATTTTTAGTCAAGTCTATAACTAGTTAGTCAATTAGCTAGCCAACCATAGCTAAATCGACTAATATTTAGCCCCAACTAATAAGCAATCATATGTATCAAAACAAACATTATATCGAGATACAACAGTGTTAAAGGCAGTTGTACTTTTGCCGAATCTAAACAATTATGAGATTAATAAAAGGAACAGAAAAAGAAATCTACACAATAGTGTTACAATGTTTAAAGGAGCCCACGTTCGTTAAGTGGATCTAGATTATACAAGATTAATAAAAGAAGAATATGTACAATTGAATTTTATGATAATCTATCAGCTTAGATTAAACTAAAGAATATGTTCTAATACAATTAATAAATATTAATTTAGAATAATAAAATAATAAAAATGGAGTTGATTTTTTCTGAGTTCGGAAACAAAAATACCTAAGCAAAAATTTGAATACTAAGAGACTATGAAGAATTAATAGATTGATGTCCACGAGAATTCTAAACAAAAAGTACCAAAATAAATAGTCAATATACATTGTACAAAATATATACTCCTTCTATACTGGCAATTCAAGTTGTTTTGGACAAGGTTTGGGTCAAACATTGGGAATATAAATCATGAATAACTTTTAAGTTGTTGAGTTTGAAAATATGAAAACCATATGAATAGATTTGTCTTGAAAAGTACCTTCATAAAAATATACATATACATGTTCCAATAAATATTTTTATACAAATAAAAAGTCAAAGTCATGTTTTGGAGACCGTGTTGCTGCCCAAAACGACTTGAAGTACCAGTATGGAGCGAGTAAGTATCATTGAAAATTTAAAAAGTAATAATTTGGTTTCTATATGTTGGCGAAAATGCAAAAATAAAATATAAATGTACTGCTATAAGGGTCCGTTTGATCAACTAGGCTAGTTATTACCTCAAGCTTAAAATTAGTCTAAATTAGCTGAGTTGGCTAGCAACTAGTTGGAGGTTTGCTACGCATATATTTCCGTGCGATTAGATTGATTTTTCAAAGTGCGGAAAGATAGAGAGTTGAGATAGGGAGTTGTGGGAGAGTAGATTTTTTTAATTTTGCTAAGAAAATCTAGATCAGGAGTGGGCTCCGGAAACTCTTGGAGATGCTATAATCAAACAAATAAAAAATAAATTTTGTTTTAAAATCAAAATTATAATGATTACAAAAGGATAGTTCCACACCTGTTAATTAGGCTCTATTTAGATTCATTAGCTATTAATAGTTTGTTAATAGTTGAACCTAATATTAGCTAGCTAATTATTAACTGTTATGTTATTAGTTGGTTTAGTTCAACTAGTGAAATGTCTCATTTCACTAGTTGAACTAAACCAACTAATAACAGTTAATTATTAGCTAACAACAATTAATAATTAGCTAAATATTTTTAGATCCAAATGAAAATAGTTGTTAGTTAGGTATTAGCTAACGATTACCTAGACTATTAGCTAAATATTTTTAGATCCAAATGAGCTAATTATGAAATAGTTGTTAGTTACATTGGGTATTAGCTAACAATTAGCTACTCCCTCCGTCCCTAACTAACCATCATTTTCACTTCTAGAAAAATAACTTTGACTAATTTTATAAAAAAAATATTAATAACTCTTATGATATATAAATACTATCATTAGATAGATCGTTGAATCTATTTTCATAATAAATTTGTTTGAATATACACATGTTGCATGTATTTTCTACAAATCTAGTCAAACATACCGAAACAAAAAAAATAACAGTTATTTAGTGACAGAGGGAATAGACTATTAGCTAAAATCTGTTTAGATCCAAATGAGCTAGCAGGGTAACAATTAGCTGTGCGATCAAACCGAGCATTATTCTACGAGAGAGGAGGGGATTGGTAGGATCTTCCGGATCGAATGAACGAGTCCGGCCGGCGATGGACGCCACGAGAAATATGCAAAGTCCAAACGGGGCGGTCCGCTACAGGCTACACGATGAAGATAATGACAGAGAGCTCGTACACATAACAAAAGGCACGCAGATGGCCGAAAAAGCACTGCATAATGAACAGTGATCTATTTGTTCATTTGTTGTCGATCAGCCTCTCAATCAATACTAATACTAATACTAATACTAATACTAATACTAATACTAATACTAATAGATCGTTTGGACACAAGTTTGAAGTTTCAGCATTTGCTGCTCCCACAGAGACAAAAAAAAAAAATTGAAAACCCAATCACTGATCCCTTTCGCTTCTCCGTCCCGCTGCAGCCCGCAGGCCTGCAGCTGCCGGCGTGGTCCATGCTAAAAGGCCGAACAGCCGAACCAGAACAAGTGCACGGTCACTTTGTACGATGCCGAAGGCTTCCGTTCCTGTTGCCATGCATGCTGCACTGATTGGCAGTCTGGCACAACATCACCAAGAACGGCGGGAAGTCCAAGAACTGCTGCACTGATTACGCAAGAACACTGCAAGAATGAGGAGGAGGAAGAACACGCTGCTACTGGTAGCGCATGGAGGAGGAGCTGGAGCTGGAGGAGACGCTGCGCCAGAAGCCGGCGCCGTAGAAGTGGGAGCTCATGATCTCGTGCTCCAGCTCCGACGCCGCTACCGCCGACTCTGCCTCGCCGCGCGGCTCCTCCTCGATATCTAGCGTCGACGAGGCCGCGCCGATCATCGCCTTGCCACTGCTTCCCGACGGCGACGTGGGCGCCGCCGCCACGGAGGCCGGCCTCTTCCTGTTGGTTCCGGCTCCGCCCCGGCCACGGTGGCGGTGGCGCCTCCTCCTCACCCGCCGCAAGACGCCCGCGGGGAGCCGGACGGTGACGAGCAGCAGGACGTCGAGCAGCGCCAGCGGGCAGCATCAGCACACCGCCGCGCAGTTCGCCGCCGCCTGCCCCGCCCTGTCCCCGCACCCCGGCTGGGGCTCGTGCTCGTCCTCGCCGTACCGGTACTCGCGCATGCGCCCCGCTCCGCTCCCGACCGCGAACCTGCCGCCGATGATTCTTTCTTGGAGTCCTTGTCCTTGGTGCGCCCCGGACAGGTGCCGCCGGCTGGGCTGCGTTCGTTAACACCCAGCCAAGAATCTTAAAAAGAAGATACCCTGCTGTGTGCTCTAGGATGGAGTGATATTTAGAGACGGAGGCCCGTAGATCAGGGTAAACATCTTACTTATGGTTCTTCTAATTCGCCCTAGCACAGTTGCATCGTAGCCTCGTGGACGCCAGTGTCGAGGGAGCTCGGCACGGTGGAGTCCAGCGTGGTGGAGACGATGCAGAGGCGACGACGGAGTCAATGGAGCTTCCTGTCGCTGGCAACACTCTTCTTTAGATTGGATTAGTGTTTCTCTGTCAGTGGTTATGGCGGCTCAGGTCAACCTCATCGTTAGAGCCGTGATCTCCACCTATCTTTTATAGTGCTGTGCGACAGGGGCCCACCAACCATATTAGGGTTAGGCGCCCCCGATCAGGACGTAGATCCAAGGGCCCAATAGACCGTTGGGCATATTGGTAGAGATCAACTAACATTCTCCCCCTTGATCTCACTACCATCTTTCAATTTTATATCATTTACTTTTGTTCATTCCATTACAGATTAGCGTATAGATCATGTTTCATCATCACGGTCAATTGCTAATAGATTTAACAGCTACAACACACCACTCTGTTCTGAAATAAATACTTAACTTTGGCCCTTCTTTTATCCAAGAATTTTAGGCTTTTCCTTAAACCCATGCAACCTACACGTTCACTGAACGCGTTGGGTGGCAAGCCTTCTGTAAGCGAATCCGCGAGCATCTTTTCGGTACTTATATACTCAAGACTTATAACATGATTTCGGACTTTATCTTTCACAACATAATACTTTATGTCAATGTGTTTGGCAGCACCACTTGACTTATTGTTGTGAACATACTGTACTGCTGGATTATTATCGTAGTATAACTTAAGTGGTCTATAGATGTCGTCAACCAATTTCAAATCAGGTATAAACTTCTTTAGCCAGTTCACCTGCCCCGTTGCCTAATAACATGCTACAAACCGTCATACATTGTGGATGATGTAGTGACGGTTTAGTTTGAGCTTTTTCATAAAATAACTTCTCTTGCGAGAGTGAATACATATCCAGACATGATTTTTTTTATCATATCCCGCATAATCAGAATCTGAATATCCCACTATATGGAGTGAATCAGATCTTCTATACGTCATCATGAGGTCTTTTATTTCTTATAAATAACGCAAGACTTTCTTTACTAATTTCCAGTGTTCTGTTCTAGGATTGCTCTGAAATCTGTCAAGTAACCCGATAACAAATACCAAGTCAGGGCGTGTACATACTTGAGCATATTACAAGCTTCCGACAGCTGAAGCATATGGAACTGCTTTCATTTGATTGATCTCATATTGGTTCTTGGGGTATTGAAAATCCCCATATCTGTCGCCCTTGAATATAGGAGCAGGTGAGGTACTATATCTGTGCATACTGAATTACTTTAAGATCCTTTCTATGTATGCCTTTTGTGACAGTCCTAATACCCCTTTACTTCTATCTCGGTGAATCTTAATCCCTAGAACGAACGAAGCTTCACCAAGATATTTCATATTAAATTTTTGAGGACAAAAACTTCTTTATCTCCAGCAGTAGACTGACATCACTACTAGCAAATAAGATATCATCCATATACAGGATAAGAAAGATAAACTTTTCTTTCTTAAACTTTGCATAGACACAATTATCCTCAACATTCCCTTTAAACCCAAAATATCTTATTGTCTGATCAAACTTAAAGTACCACTGTCTTAAAACTTGTTTTGATTTATAAATGGATTTTTAGGCGGCATCCCATTTGTTCTTTTTCTTCCATGACAAAATCTTTCGGTTGTGTCATGTAAACATTTTTCTCTAAGTTTCCGTTGAGAAATACCGTCTTTACATCCATCTTATGTAATTCTAAATCGTAATATGCCACTAATGTCATTATGATTCTGAAAGAATCTTTACATGAGACTAGAGAAAATATCTCATTGTAATAAATCCCTTCTCTTTATATAAAGCCTTTTTCCACAAGTCGTGCTTTATATCTCTCTATATTCCTTTGATAGTCAATTTTATTTTATAGACCCATTTACAGCCTACTGTTTTGGCTCTTTTAGGAATTATTTCAAAGTTCGAAACTTTATTGGCATTTATAGATTTCATTTCATCTTCTATGGCCTCAAGCCACTTTGATGAATGATCAGTTCTCATGGCTTTTTCAAATGAGGTGGGATCATCCTTCATTTGAAATTCCTCAGCATTGTATACTTCATAGTCAACAGGAATAGCTGATTTTTAACTCTTTGAGACCTTTTAGGGGCCTCCATATTTGGCACATCTTATATTTGAGTCTGTTGTTGCTCCCCCTCATGTGTGGCAATAGGTTCTATAGGATCCTGAAGAACATGTTCCTTATCATCATTCATTGTTGCCATAGGCAGAATAACAACAGGTGTTAACACCATAGTATCTTGCACTGTCGGTGCAACGACAGCAGGTAGTGAGAAAAATAGCTCATGAATCATCGGAGTGGGCGCATACACCCGCTTCTCTTCAAGGTTAATTTCTTGAGCTACCATGCTCTCTCTCATCATTTTATCCTCTAGAAAGACAACATGTCTCATTTTCACAAACTTTGTATGTCTGTCTAGATAGTAGAAATGAAACCTTTTGACTTTTCTGGGTAGCCAATGAAATGGCAACTCACTGTTTTGGAGTCTAGCTTCCTAATGTTTGGGCTAAATACTTTATCCTCAGCAGGACTCCCACACACATGTAAGTGGTTTAGTGAGGGTACTCTTCCTGTCCACAACTCATACGGTGTTTTGAGCATCGACTTACTTGATACTCTATCGAGAATATGAATGACGGTTTTTAACGCCTCTATCCATAGGCTCAATGGTAAGGTGGAGTAACTTATCATACTGCGCACCATGTCCATCAGGGTATAATTGCGTCTTTCAGCTACTCTATTCCACTGAGGTTCGCCCGGTATAGAATACTAGGCTACTATGCCATTTTCCTGTAAGAACCTTACAAAAGGTCTAGGAACTTGGTCATATGGGGTATACCGACCGTAGTACTCCCCCATGGTCGAACCTGACTATCTTAATCTTTAAATTATGTTGATTTTCAATTTTTGCCTTAAATATCTTAAATTTATCCAATGCTTCTATTCTTTCTTTAATTGGATAAATATAGCCATAATGGGAGTAATCATTTGTGAATGTTATGAACGAATCATAACCATCCACACTCTTTATAGGGAAATGGACCATAGATGTTTGCGTGAATAATCTGTAAAATTCATGCGCTTCGTTTGGCATCTTTCTTAATTTTCTTTATATACTTTTCTTTATGCATTCTCTACATTGTTCTAAATCTGAGAGCTCTGATGGAGGAAGAATATACTTTTCTTTATGCATTCTCTGCATTATTCTAAATCTGAGAGCTCCAATAGAGAAAGAATATCATTCTTAACTAGTTTTTCTATTTTCTCCCTTGAAATATGGTCTAAACGACAGTGCCATAATTTCGACGACGTATTGTGAGCTCTCTTATGTTACCATTTCCAGAGTAACTCTCTGTCACCAACTGCTTTATCAGCTGGGTAGCATATGTCTTTGAATAGCCAGTGAACTAACTCTTTATTCTATCGAGGTACTCGGTGATTGTGTCACACTCTGGGATTGAGTCCACAATTGCAGTCTCAATCGTGTTATTTATCACAGCCAAATATTTTTTATTGACAGTGAGCCACTTCCTATGCTCAAGATCATAGGATATTTTTTGGGATTCAAAATCCCTCTCTTTAGTTGCCCAAGCGGCACCATCCTCGTTTGTCTCCCTCACCGGTGCCACAGGCTCAGTGGAACACGGTGAGGTGACTACCCAGGTCAGGTCAAACTTTTTCTTAACTTAAAAATAACAACAATTACATGCCTTAATTCCAACGTTGGTCAAAATTAAAACATACAACTATTCTTATACACTAATTCTACATCACCGTTGGGCAAAAATAGAATTAATGCATAAAATCATTAAAATTTACAATTGTTCTTATATACTAATTCTACATCACCGTTGGACAGAAATAGAATTAATGCATAAAATCATTAAGATTTACAATATTGTTATTAACAATGTTGGTCAGAAAATAACAACATCATAATCATGTCAAAATATTTTTTTCTCTAATTAAATATCACGTTGGTTCAAAATAACTGGAGAATAAACAATTTCTTTAGCAGCGAAAACATGAAAAAATTTATTATCTATTTTTCAGAAGCATTAAACTTTTCTCAAATATTCTTTGAAAAATTATCCCGTTGGTTCAAATTTTAACAGAGATATTTAAAGTAGACAAATATCATCAAAATCTGCTTCTAAAAATTAAATAAACTCAGTACTTTATTTACTGTTCATTATGGCTGGCCTGCCTCTCAAAACCCTAGTATCTTTCAATCTGCTCACCTCCACTATCTCTTGCCAAGCGGCGACAGCGGCGGCGGCCACGGTGTCCGTCGACGCCGGTGAAAAACACTGCCACCGGACCAAGTTCGGCTCCCCTTCCTCCTCTTCCTTTCTCTTTCTCAGCCCCACGAGTGACAGAGCGCAGCCGAGCTAGCGAAACGGTGGAGCGGGCAGCCATGGCGCCGTCGTCGGCCCCCTCGCCGGCGTGCGCGCTCCCTAGCGGGTGAGCGCGCTGCCGTCGAGCGGCCTGGCCGCAGCGCCCCCTTGACCGAGCCCGGGTGAAATAGCTCCCCCAGCTCGGCCTTCTTCTCCCACGCCAGCGAAGGGTCAGCCCGACACAAGGCGAGGTAGGTGCCTTTTCTCTTCTTCCCCGTCCCCTTCTTCTTTTGAATTTGGATTCTTCTTCTCTTATCCGAACCGATGTTGGAGATTGGGGTTTAGATCTAGGGTTAGGGTTCGGAATCTGAGCCATTGTTCTTCTTCCCCAGAGGTTCTTCACGGGTTTAGGGTTTGGCTTTGATTCTTTTCTAGGCCGAATCCCTCTTCTTTTGTTCTTTGCTTCACCCAATTAGGGTTAGGGTTAGAGAATCCCTTTTGTCTACTCAGATCTGAAAGGATCTAATTCATTCTTTCCTTTTCTAATCGTTTCTAGTCCCTTCCCCTTTTTCCATTCTCTTTTGGATCTTCTTTCTTTTCTTTTCGGAGTTGAACCGATTTGGGTTTGGGGTTAGGGTTAGGGTTTGACTCAAAGTGTCGAGACCCCTTTCTATTCTCTTCTCATATCCGAACACCGATGTTCTTTTCTTGTTGTGCGCCGGCGAACACGGAGGTGCGGCACTTTTCCCCCGGCTCGGTGGCGGTGGTGACCGACAGTCAGTGACGCCCGCCACCCTCCCGGTCTTTTTCCTATTTTCTTTTACCCGGTTAGGGTTAGGTTTCAATCTGAAACCTATCGAACCCTTATTCTTTCTTTGATTTATTTTCAATGCTTTACCCCATACTAGATCTACACACTGGCAACCTTGGCTCTAGTACCATTGTTAAACACAACAGTGCCTTTAAACCGTAGATCGGGGTAAGCATCTTACTTATGGTTCCTCTAGTTCACTCTGGCGTAGTTGCGTCGCAGCCTCGTGGATGCCGGTGTCGAGGGAGCTCGGTGCGGTGAAGTCCAGCGTGGTGGAGATGATGCAGAGGCGATGTCGGAGTCAATGGAGCTTCTCATCGCTGGAGCACTCTTCTTTAGATCGGATTAGTGTTTCTCTGTCAGTGGTTACAACGGCTCAGGTCAACCACATCGTTAGAGCTGTGATCCCCACCTATCTTTTATAGTGCTGTGCGACAGGGGCCACCAACCATATTAAGGTTGGACGCCCCTGATCAGAGCATAGATCCAAAGGCTAGTAGAGATCAACTAACATGAGGCGTTTATGGTTGGTGGAGAGAGAGGGAGAGGACGAGGAGGAGGGGATAGAGGCGGCGATGGCGTGCGTGGCGTCGGCTTCCTTTTCTTGCTCGTGGCTGCGGCTGCTCCGCGCCTCCCTGCCAGGAAGGAGAGAAAAAAATCAATCACCAATTTTCTTGCGCCCGTGACGTATTTTTCGCTCCCGTTCGCCGGATGGTGACCGCAAGTCTGCAAACACACGAAAGATTTTGCACAATTCTGTCGAGACACGGCGGGTTTGTGACGTCGGAACGCGGGACGCGATGGGGACACCCGAGGGCGCTGTCGCATGCCCACCGCGGACGGGTGGAGTCCGAGTCTGCTGGGCGCTGGCTCCGGCTCAGCACGAGCGCTGCGCGCGCAAGAGACTGGTGATTCTGCTGATGATGGACGAATCTGACGGCCGCACGCTTTGCTGCTAAGGATTCACGGTTTTCTCCGTGGTGTACGCTGTACAGAGCAAGATTTTGGTGTGGATGGATGATGATGTGCTGGTTTGGATGGTTGTATCCGTCTTGCTGCGTGATTGATTTACTGATTTTCATTGATTGGGTCAAACGGTGGTGGTTATGGTCTCAGAGCTCGGGGGGCTAAAGGGTTGCGCCACTTGGAGCCAGTTTAGTTCTACTTCATTTTACCAAAATTTTCAAGATTCCCTGTCACATCGAATTTTTGGATGCATGCATAAAGCATTAAATATAAATAAAAAATAAAACTAATTATACAGTTTAGACGAAATCCACGAGACAAATCTTTTAAGCCTAATTAGACTATGATTGGACACTAATTACCAAATAACAACGAAAATACTACAGTAGCATTTCACCAAAAAAAATTTGCCAACCAAACGAGCCCTTGGTTGTCGCGCTTAAAATAATGGTAAAATACCAGCTGGACACTGCTGTTTGTGCTCCTTCTTCAGTTGCTCATCAAATGATTAAAGAGGCATTTCGAGGAACGAAAGAATGGACAAGAAGCAAAATAAGCAACGTGCCAAGAGCTGAAGAAGCTTCCAGAGGAGTTCATACTACACAAACAGAAAATCAATCAATCACATAAAAACAAAGAAACCGACCACTAAGACGAAGGCGACAGAATCCAGGGTCGCTACAAATCTGGCACACTGTTTACAGTACAGCAGAAGAACATATAGATCAGGACGAAATGTTTACAGTACAGCAGAAGAACAAATCTGGCGCACTCTTCACGTTGTCGCTATTCTTCACCCGGCAGCCCGGCAGGCATAAGATCAAGATCAGGACGAAATTTTCTACAAGAAACTGGAGTGCAGTGTTTTTGCACTAGTGTAACAGCATGCACCCTGGCTCAGATTAATAAGTTATGATACAAGTCCACCCACTAGTTGTAGGATATCTGAAACGTCCAGAGAGAGAGGGTGAATAGTCTTACGAAAATTCAACTCAAACCGAAGTCAAATTCACTCGCGGCACTGCCGCACCTGCAGAAGAGATTAGTTCACAGTTTAAAATTTATCCAACGAAATTAGATTGGGTAAATTTCTTAGCTTTCTGCAGGGTAGTAGATCACATATCAACAGCTGAAAGTAGTGCGAACACCACACACAAGTAGATCAGCCTCAAACTCTAGAAATCACCTCAATCAACAATATGTCGTGCAAGTAATGTAAATCAAGTACAAGTGACACAATGATTTATCCCGTGGTTCGACTCGTCATCAAGGCTTGCCTACCTCCACGTTGTTGAGGTTAGCCACTAAGGCTTAGAGCTTTTTAGCCTTTCCTTGTTCTCAAGTCAAGAGACTTAACTCTTGAGATGAGGGGTGAGTTTACTAGCTTCAAGAGATGGTTACAAACCTCTCGGGGCTGCCACATAAGTTGGCAAGCTCCACGGACGACGCTCTAGCTGGCTAGGAGCCAAGCTCCAAGAGTAACAAACACAACCACCGGCTAAAATGTGAACCAAGTGCTCTTTAGAGTTTGAGAATCAATGGAGTTGCTCTCTAATCGAGTTTTGGACCCTTATCCCTCACGGATTGATAGAAAAATCAATGGATTTGCTTGGGGACTTGATGTCAACAATGGAGTGAGAGAGAGAGAGAGAGCTCCTGCTCCATTTTGGACGTGCAGAAGTGAGGAACAAAAGAGCCAAGTTGGATACCGTTGGAAAGAAAGGGGATATATATATATATATATATATATATATATATATATATATATATATATATATATATATATATATATATATATATATATATATCCCCCAGCCCCCAACGGTCACTTTAAATCGCAGATAGCCATTGATGAGGAAAGAAAAATGTATATATACCCCTAGCCTACAACGGACATCGCACCTAAGGGGTCGGGCGAGACGAAGCCCGTGGCCTTGAGGTCGGACGAGACGGAGCCCGCGGCCTCAATATTGGGCGAGACGGAGCCCGCGACCAAGGGGTCGGGCGAGACAGAGCTCGCACCCAAGGAGTCGGACGAACCGGAGCCCACGACCAAGGAGTCGGGGGAGCGGGAACCCGCGACCAAGGGGTCGGGCGAGCCGGAGCCCACGACCAAGGGGTCGGGCAAGCCAGAGCCCGCGACTAAGGGGTCAGACGAACCCGCGACCAAGGGGTCGGGCGAGCCGGAGATCGCACCCAAGGGGGTGGACAAGCCACTCTTCAAGTGCGGCAGTGTCGCACCACGTAAGACAGCAAGGGTAATAGTGAAGTGCAGACTATCTTGGCTATGAATTTGAGGATCCATGTGGTTGTTTGAACACTTGGTAGCACATATTAGCTTAAGCATTGTGCCCCTTTATAGTACGACTTTTTCTATACTCAAATTCAATATATAAAAGAATTTAAACCTCCTTTGAGTTTGAAGCCATCTACATTTGTAATTAGGGGCTCCTCCGTTTCGTGTAGCATCCTCGAATATAAATTCCTTGCTTGTCATTTTGATAAATCTTATTAGTTCTCTAATTGCGTGGTCATTATCACCAAAACCCATAATTAAGGCTTAATTGCACTTTCAATCTCCTCTTTTTTGGTGATTGATGACAACCCAATTAGAGCTTACAAAAGATATAAAATAAATACTGAGACTTTCAAGCCATGGGTGTAGAGTCTCTCCTAAGTATAAAAGTGATGGGGCTCCCCCTACATCCATGCTCCTATGAGGTGCTGCATACTGTGTCAGGTATGTAAAACATGATGCAAATAACAGTTTATGCATAACATGGTTTGCTATTGCAGCTAGGTGCGGCACTGCCACACTTGCTGTAATAGCACAGATCAGAACAGACGCCACACAACATATGATACATATTAAGATATACATTCTAGCACAATTGTATCACAAGCGACAGCATAGATTAATATATGTCCATATCCAACACAAAAAGTCAAATAGTAACATTTATTTCACAATTTAGAGTTTTAAGCGACTCTCAAACTTTCCACCTAGTGAAGACTAATACTCATCGAGTAGGACATGAAGCGCAGCTGCTGACCATGGCGTCAAAAAGTTAAAAGTTGTTGACCCCTCTAATTTTCTCCCCCTTTGGCATAAAGCACCAAAAAGAGAAGAAGAAAAAGAAAGATCAACACCTACTCATCATCTCCATGGATGTCCGTCCAATCAATATCATGACCTCCTACAGCAGTCCTGGCACTACCATCACCATCATCATCGTCGGAGTCAATATGTGCATGGCCCTGACGGTGACTAGTGGCGGTGTATCGAGTGTAATATCCCTCTACGGTCTCATCCCAATCTATTGCTCGTCCTTGCTCCTCCTCCTCATCATCATCATCATCCTCATCATCTGAATCTATGTCGAAGAGACTTGGAAGGTCATACTATGGAGGAGGTGGAATAGGAGGAAGTGGTGGAAGGTCCTATCCACGCTGCTGACGCTGCTCAAGCTGTGTCTCATATGCTCTGTTAGCTGCATAGGTGCACTTATCGAAGATTGTCTTCAACCACTTGCCAAACTTCTTCATCTTGCCTCCTCTACAAGACCTAGAACGGGAAGCCTTAGGGATATCTACATGAGCATGAAAGCTCCCCGCTCCCTTCGTAGCTGCAGCTGGTTGGGTCTTCTCAATTTTGTAGATGGTGTGCATCCCATCATTCAGAAAATAAAATCCAGTGACCCTCTCAATCATAAACATAAGGTAAGGGGCATAGGGAATCCCCCTCCTCCCATCCTCCACTGTAAATTTCAACTCAGTCCACATGAATCTAGGGACATTGAACCTGTCCCCACCTGGAGCAAATCTAGCCAACACATTTCTCACAAAGGCATTAATATCTAAGGATGCTCCATCCTTTGGGGGAGCCAATACTACCATCTCAGGTTTGTGGTACTTGTCCAAAATTATTTTCACATGGTAAAATTGCTTGGGCAAGCAACATGAATCCAAGAGCTTAATTTCCATATATTTATAGAGTTTTCATCAATTACCAAAAATAAGGAGATTGAAAGGTCCTTGTGTGGTTTTGGTAATTGAGTGACAACCTAGGAGAACTAATTGTGCTTATGTAAGATACACAGGTGATTAGTCCATAGGTACATATGTGTGAGCAACATATGCTATGAAGGTGAAAATGGCTAGGAGATGTTGCAAAGCTCACACATGTGATGATGAAGGAGCTCATTGCAAATGAGACAAGACATTGAGTCATGTGATCAAGGTGGAGAAGATCAAGACAAGACTTGGTTTGATGAACCTGTTGCAAGCGTGAAGGGCAAGTCTGAGACTTTGGAGCGATGGACCGCGTGGCTATGAAGCTTGAGCAAGACTTGACGCCGATGGACGAAGGCAACGGTGAAAAGCAAGTGATGTCAAGATCAATGAACCAATATGATCATGTGATGATATGAAGTGGATCATATCATTGTTGATCGTGTTGGTGCATGTGTTGCATCGATGTTGAAGGAGATGAAATGGAATGCGCAAGGCAAATGTATAACCTAGGGCATTTTATTTCACCGGTCATAGGTATGTAGAGAAGTTGATGACCGGGTTTAGGATAGATGGCAGTACTATCAAGAGGGGCAAACTTGTTTGCATATCGGTTATCTAGTGCCACTCGAGTGATCTAACTTTGCACCATCGCTAGTATCGAGTGGCGTGGCAAGTTGAGTGACTAATCCATTGGAAAATGTTTATGAAAAGCTAACACACATACACATAGTGGTGCATACTTGGTGGTGTTGACACATTTGCAAAGGAGAAGAAGTTAGAGTTGTTGTAAATCAACTTAGAGAAGAGAAAAAAGTTTTTTGGTGTACTCCAAACTATAGGATGGTCCTTGGATTGGAATACTATTTTGATCCATTATGATTTAGATCAAGTATGCATGTGGGATGTGTAGCCCTCTGAGTAAGCTTTCCAAAATGTCCAAGATCATCGAAATTGGAGTTCGAAGCTAAGAGTTATAGCCGTTTTTACGCTGAAAGGTCTATGACCGGACTCTACGACCTGCGCGTTCGGTCAGCACCTGCGAGTCCGGTCACAGCATCCGGTCAGTGTTTTTAGTGTGTCCAGAAGCGATCGGACGCATGGAGAGTCCGGTCAGTGATGATTGGACGCGTCTGATCGCTGGAAAACATCGCTAGAACCTCTCTGTAAGTGATCGGATGCTGGGAGAGTCGAGTCCGGTCGTAGGAGAAAGGCGAGTCCGGTCAGTTGTGTAGAAATGTGTTGGTAACTAGACTCGGCCTTGGCGCATCTGGTCATTAGACCTAGGTGCATCTAGTCAAGAGTATGTGCACGTGGGAGCTAGCCGTTGAAGACCAACAGTCGGCTTCAAAAGGAGGGGACACGTGATGTCATCCTAGCGACCAAACTCTACGACCTACGCATCTGGTCGTTATGACCTGCGCGTCCGGTCAGTGCGCGTTTTGCCTAGAGAAGGGGTAACAGCTATTTTAGCCCTTGGAACTTTAGAAGGAGTGTGTGGCCAGCTTTGGGATAGTTGCTGAGCACTCTCATGCCTATGTGGCTTGTGTAGGAGTGCTTGGATACCCTCTAACTCACTTGTGCTTGCAAGAGTGCAAATCGATTGCGAGTGAGTGTGATTCTAGTGCGTTGCATTGTGAGATTGCATCAAGTGACACTAGGTGATCAAGTTGCAAGCCGATGGTGCTTGTTACTCTTGGAGGTTGCCACCTCCTAGATGGCTTGGTGGTGGTCTCCGTCAAAGCTCGTAAAAAGCTTGTGCGGTGCTCCAGAGAAGAGCTTTATGAGGGGCATTGTGCTCACCCCACGAGAGCCACAAAGAGCAACTCTAGTAAAGCGTGTCATTGAGCTACCCTCACTTTCAGGGTAGGTTCTTGCGGTGCCCAACATGCAGGCTTGATGGGTGATGCCAATTAGTCGCCGAACCATGAAGTGAGCGGTCGACACAACAGGGACTAGCGTGTTGGCAAGCACGTGAACCTCGGGAGAAAAATCACTGTGTCAACTTTGTTCTTCCCGTTGGTTTGCATCCTCGCTACACAAGCTTGTAATTACTTTCATATACATTGTGCTTATGTAGTTGCTCTTGTAATCAGTTTTCTTATGTAGCTCACTAGTTACCTTCTTGCTTCTATAGCATAGAAGTAGCTCCCTTACGTGACTATTTTTGTTTGTGTAACCTTGTTAGTCACATTGCTTAGTTTGTGTACCTAAGTATTTGCGCTCTCTAATTTGACATTGGTTGTCTTGTTATTAAGTATTGCTAGTGAGCTTAGTTGGATTTGTGCTTTTGCTTACTAGCATGTGTAGAAGCTCTCTGTTGCGTAAAGTACTAGTGGCATAGGTTCATGTGACCTTACTTCTAGAATTGGATAGGTGAGCTCTAGCTAGCCCGACACCTTTGTTGCTTAATTAGGATCTTTGCAAGGTGCTAGAGAACATAGATAGAGGGGTATAGTCTCGGCTAGACTGATTGTTATAATTCCGTATTTGTTTCGGTTAGCCGATGCGATTAGATTTTAATAATGACTATTCACCCCCCCTCTAGTCACCATCTCAACCTTACAAGTGGTATAAGAGCTAGGACTCTCATTTGTGGTCTTTACCGACCCGAGAGGATGGTGACTCATGGGTTAGATGTTGATTGTCCACATATTTTTGATGGCACACACTTTGCACGATGGAAAAATTGGATGATATGCAATTTTAAGTTTATTTGCTCTCAAATGTGATGGATGGTAGATGTAGGCTTTTCTCATGTGTTGGATGAAAATAATCTAACTCAAGCACAAGAGAAATGCCTAGATATCAACACCCAAGCAATTGACATTATGTATAGATCTTTGGATGATAGCATATTTGGAGAGATCATTGACATGAACACCGCCCATGAGATCTAAAGATATCTCAATGAGAAGTATGGGACGGTCTCCGATGATGATGATGAGTCCAAGAAGGAGGCGCATGAGTGTGTTGAGCATGACCACGACTTGGTGATTGTGGAAGATTGCTCCACCTCATGGTCAAGTGATGATGATGATGATCATACCACAAGATCACTTGACAAGATTGATGATAATGCTACAAGTGATGCCAATGATGATGCTACTCCATGCACACTTGATGGTGATAATGATGGATCATGCTTGGGGTATGAGAGTGATGTTTCTTCAAGCTCTCCAACTACATCACATTGCTTCATGTCACAAGGAGACACTAAGGTATCTAATGCAAATGTGATTGATCTTGATTCATATGAGGAGTTTCTAGATAGA
Organism: Miscanthus floridulus; assembly: GCF_019320115.1. Classification (NCBI taxonomy): domain Eukaryota; kingdom Viridiplantae; phylum Streptophyta; class Magnoliopsida; order Poales; family Poaceae; genus Miscanthus; species Miscanthus floridulus. The sequence goes on from NC_089580.1 coordinate 25,938,594, forward strand.
TATGGTTTCATGATCAAAGCTTTAGAAAAAGAGATGGCTAAAACTAAGAAATTGAAAATTGAAAACTCTTTTCTAAAGAACACATGTGAACAACAAAAGCATCTACTTTATGTTACTACTTGTTCACATGAGGAGCTAAAATTGGCTCATGAGGAACTTAGTGTTGCTCATGATAACTTGGTACAAGACCATGCTTTTCTCACTAAGGAGATTTCTAATGGAAAAACTAAAACTAGTGAGAGCTCATCACATGGGTCAATTGATCAATCACATATTGTTGCTAACCCTTGTGATATAGGCAAGAAGCATGTATCCATCTCTTGTGATGATTTATTAGAAATGCCATGTTCTTCACAAATAGATGCTTGTTCTACTTCTATATCTTGTGAGACTAACCTTTTGAAGTAGAACAATGAGCTCAAAAATGAAGTGAAGAAATTGAGCAATAAGTTAGAGAGGTGCTACAACTCAAAAGTCACCTTTGAGCACATGTTGAAGACTCAAAGAAACTATGGTGACAAGTGTGGCCTTGGCTTTAAGAAGAAGATGACAAAGGGCGAAATAAATAGAGAAAGAAAGATGAAGAAGCTACAACAAAGAAAGCTCTCTCATACCATGTGCTACCGGTGTCATGAAGCAGGACACCTTGCAAATGGTTGCCCTAACATTGAGAAGCTCAAGAAGATAAAAGAAGAAGATAGGCTCAAGCATGTGAAGTGCTTCAAGTGCCGCACTTGGGGTCACCTTACCTCGATGTGCCCAACCAAGCAATTGGTGAAGCAACTAGAAGAGCCTCAACCAAAGTCACAAGTTGAGCAAGAGAAGACACCCCAAGAGCAAATCAAGATCAACCATGGAGATAGTGGTGATTTGATGATAAAGAAGAAGAAAACAAAAAGGGCTAAAAAGGCAAGGCATACAATGCAAACTCAAGATGCTAAGATAATGAGCAAGAATGAAGATGAGAATAAAGATTATGCTTACATAAAGTGCTTTAAGTGTGGAAGTATGGGACACTTTGTCTCTAAGTGTCCTACCAAGCTTGAGAAGAAGGCTCAAGCAATCCATGAGAGGTAAGGCAATGAGAATCACCACATGAGCAAGGAAGAGAAGGCTCAATCAAAGAGAAAGTGTTACTCATGTCGAGAAAGGAGACACATGGCACATTTATGTCCCCTAGGTAACACTCTTAAGCCTATTTCAATTGATGATGATTCTATGCTTAGGAAGGATGATAATAGTACCTCTATGGTTGCCATTGCAAAACATCCCGCTACTCATACTAAGGCTATGCCTAAGTATGTTGCTTCTAACTTGAGAGGACCCAAACTTGTTTGGGTATCATCAAAAAGTGGATGATTGATTGTAGGTACCATCGGCATTGGAGACTTGATTCAATTGATTTCATATTGATCATCATATGTTGAGTCGAGATATAAAGCCTAGTGCACATCCAAACCCAATGCCAAGTGAAAATTGAAGTTGTTGGTGATTCATCGGATATATTTAATGACTTGCAAATAATTGAGTTGAAGCTTGCTAGTTGAATGATCATGAGCTAGCCAAGGTATATCTCTTGTTGATTATTCCATTTGGGTGCACATGAGTTGATTGAATTAGATAAATATGCAATGTTGCTTGCTATAAGATGTTTGAATGGATAAATTGATTAGTAGTCAAGTTTGGATTGATTTGTTGGATAAATTCATGAGATGACTTTTAGTGAGTGGTTGAATGGATATATGTCTTGTGAAAGTATTCAAACAAGTTAGTTTCAAGTTTGATTCATATTTGATGAAGTATAGCTGCACATGCTCTAGACTTATGTTATAAGTTGTTGTACTAATTTTATGAGAATTGGATAAGAAATGCTTTGGTTTTGGAGTAGATCTTGTCAGCTATAGTGCAGTAGTTTTTAGCATGTAGCAGTGGTGGAATAATTAAAATCTGATAGCAATCTAGAAGTCAAATGAAGCTCAAATTTTTACAGCTGCAAGATAACTTAGTGAAGCACATATCCACCAAATTTCTGGTATTTGGATATGTACTTTGGGAGATATTCATTTTTCTTTGAAGAGTACAGAATGTGCCAGAAAAGTAACAATTATTGGATTTATTTGGAGTCACTTTGATTGAAAGGTCCTCAAGTTGGAAACATATTTACAAGTAATTGAGGTACCTAAGTTTGGTTTTGAGATGATCTAAAAGCATGACAAGCAAAGAAGTACAAGGGCATTTGATTATGGAGAATAGTGTTGCACATATTTGGTACTCAAATTGAAGATCAAGACCAAGCTCAAGATGAAGATAAAGTTTAAGTTCTAGTGACTATTGGAAATTATTTGGTAGAAAGAAAAGGACTTAAAGAATGAATCAAAGTTACTCATCAAGTTAAGTCCATCACTTAGATCAATCAATCAATTCATTTCAAATGTGTGTCAAGAATGGTTCTTGGAGAAATGTCACTTCTCCCTAGTGTAGGGGCCTACCGCCTATGTGTAGGTAAACCAAGTATGGTACTTAGAAGGCTAACATGAAAGTAATGATCTGAGGGACATTTGAGATGCTTAGTTGAAGCAATTAAAAGGGTTGATCAAAAAAAGCAAACAACACCCAAAAGAGAGCTAATCATGATATTTCAAGTGGTACTCTCACATTGATGCTCTCATGCAAGCATTGATCAAAAGATGAAGCAAGCCAACCACAACAAGAAAGCGCACTTGATCATAAGTGGTATTCATTTCATATGGGTAAAGAATGGAATTCAAAATGGTATATCTATTAGTCTTCATCAACCTTAAAATTGGACTTCACATTGCTATTGGAGTAATTAATTGTAATCTATGTGACTATCCTGTACTCCAATATAGCAAAGGTATCATTATAATGTGCATAATCATTTCATCCCTTACTAGTATGTGATTAGTGCATATAGTACATACTTCATAGGATCATGCATAACAAATGAAAGTTTTAAATTCATAGCCTACCACTATTGCTTGAATGATTGATTGATCTAGTGGTTAGTATATGAATTTATTCATAAGCTAGTGAACCCAAGTACTTGATTTAATTTGGATTGCTAACAAGTGACAAGTACAACATTGGCAAGATAACCCTTGTAAGAGATGTGAAGAAGCTTGTCATTGGTTCAAACCAGACTTGGAAGCTTAGGCAAATCAATTTAGTTCAAGTCAACTTAGATGCTCATGATCAATAACAAGAGTACAAGCACAAGACAACAATGTAAATGGATATCTAGTTTATTTGTTTCAAATGGTATCTAGACTCAAGTATTTCATCAAATTCACAAGTGATGTCTAGATCAACTCACAAACGATATCATATAAGTGGCACTTATGAAGATAGCAAATGTTCAAGAAATAGTTTTTATTGAAAAATCCAACAAGTGGTTCCATACTAGAAGATTCTTTCAAGTGGTATCATATCTACACATGGTATCAATCATGCAAGATGATGGTTCTACAAGTGATCCTTAACTTTAAGTGGTCATCAAATGAAGAATGCATCCCTCATCTACAAGAGCTCAAGTATATCAAATGGATGACCCATGCTATCACATAGGGGGAGGTGTCACACAAATTGATATCAAGATCAAAGATCCTATGTGTGGTATCTCAAGAAGCCTTACACAAGATACAAGTGGTACAAGTTACAAGTGGTGTCATTCCAATAATCAAGTGATGTCCATAAAAAATGCAAGATTTAAGCCTCAACCATCTACCCAAAATGCATACCTTTGCATCAAAGAGAAGCACATATTTTATGGAAATTGATGACAAAGGGGGAGAGATTGTACAAAGATGTGAAAGCCTTAGGATTGAGATTGTATAAGGGGGAGAGAGACAAAGAAGAAGAGGAAGTAGAGGTTGGACATGGACATGGACAAAGAGGGAGGCAACATTGAAGAAAAGAGATGGATCAAAAAAATTTGGACAAGAGAAGCACACAAGTAGGGGGAGCAAGCTCATGAACTTTGATTGATTGTATTGTGCATATTCATTTGCTTGCTTGCATTGCTTAAGTTCTTAAATTCAATATGCATGCTTGTGTGATGTATGCTAGTTGTAGAATTTGATTGATGAAATGAAAACTAGCATGCATAGGATGATAGCTAGACACTTGGTATGCTTTTTAAGTAAATGCTAGTACCTTACTTTTAATGTTGATCTCATGATGTATCTAGTGCTTTTTATTTCCAAGTGTTATCTAGCTAACCATGGTGCTAAGGAGGAATTTAAAGGTGCAACTCCAATTGGTATCACACTTCAAAGGTTTACTCTATACACCTTAGCATCATTTGGTAGTAATTACTCTCCCATAATTTCAATCTATGCATATGTGCAAACTTCAAACCAAATACTCTAGCACATATGTAGGGGGAGCTAATACTACCTTTTTCGAGATTGTGGTACTTGTCCAAAATCATTTTCACATGGTAAAATTGCTTGGGCAAGCAACATGAATCCAAAAGAGCTTAATTTCCATATCTTTGTAGAGTTGTCATCAATTACCAAAAAGGGGGAGATTGAAAGGTCCTTGTGTGGTTTTGGTAATTAAGTGACAACCTAGGTGGACTAATTGTGTTTATATGAGATATACAGGTGATTAGTCCATAGGTAAGTATGTGTGAGCAACATATGCCATGAAGGTGAAAATGGCTTAGAGATGTTGCAAAGCTCACACATGTGATGATAAAGGAGCTCATTGCAAATAAGACATGACATTGAGTCATGTGATCAAGGTGGAGAAGATCAAGACAAGACTTAGCTTGATGGACCGGTTGCAAGCGTGAAGGGCAAGTCTGAGGCTTTGGAGCAATGGACCGCGTGGCGGTGAAGCTTGAGCAAGACTTGGCATCGATGGACGAAGGCAACAGTGAAAAGCAAGTCAAGTCAAGATCGATGAACTAATATGATCACGTGATGATATAAAGTGGATCATACCATTGTTGATTGTGTTGGTGCATGTGTTGCATCGATGTTGGAGGAGATGAAATGGAATGTGCAAGGCAAAGGTATAACCTAGGGCATTTCATTTCACTGGTCATAGGTGTATAGAGAAGTTGATGACTAGGTTTAGGATAGATGGTAGTACTATCAAGAGGGGCAAACTTATTTGCATATCGGTCATCTAGTGCCACTCGAGTGATCTAACTTTGCATCATCGCTAGTATCGAGTGGCATGGCAAGTTGAGTGACTAATCCATTGGAAAATGTTTGTGAAAAGCTAACACACATACACATAGTGGTGCATACTTGGTGGTGTTGGCACATTTGCAAAGGAGAAGAAGTTAGAGTTGTTGTAAATCAACTTAGAGAAGAGAAAAAGGTTTTTTGATGTACTCCAAACTATAAGATGGTCCTTGGATTGGAATACTATTTTGATCCATTATGATTTGGATCAAGTATGCATGTGGGATGTGTAGCCCTCTGAGTAAGCTTTCCAAAATATCCAAGATCATCAAAATCGGAGTTCAAAGCTAAGAGTTATAGCCATTTTAGCGCTGAAAGGTCTATGACCGAACTCTGCGACCTGTGCATTCGGTCAGCACCTACGAGTCCGGTCAGTGTTTTTAGCATGTCCAGAAGCGATCGGACGCACAGAGAGTCTGTTCAATGATGACCGGACACGTCCAATCACTGAAAAGCGTCTCTAGAACCTCTCTGTAAGTGACCGGACACTGAGAGAGTTGAGTCCGGTCATAGGAGAAAGGCGAGTTTGGTCAGTTGTGTGGAAATGTGTTGGTAACTGGACTCGGCCTTGGCGTGTCCGGTCATTGGACCTAAGCGCGTCCAATCAAGAGTATGCACATGCGGGAGCTAGCCGTTGAAGACCAACGGTTGACTTCAAAAGGAGGGGTCGCGTGGCATCATCCTAGCGACCGGACTCTACGACCTGTGCGTCCAATCGTTATGACCTACGTGGCCAGTCAGTGCGTGTTTTGCTTAGTGAAGGGGTAACAGCTATTTTAGCTCTTGGGGCTATAAAAGGAGTGTGTGGCTAGCCTTGGGCTGGTTGCTGAGCACCCTCACGCCTATGTGGTTTGTGTAGGAGTGCTTGGATGCCCTCTAACTCACTTGTGCTTGCAAGAGTGCGAATCGATTGCAAGTGAGTGTGATTCTAGTGTGTTGCATTATGAGATTGCATCGAGTGGCACTAGGTGATCGAGTTGCAAGCCGGTGGTGCTTGTTACTCTTGGAGGTTGCCACCTCCTAGATGGCTTGGTGGTGGTCTCTGTCGAAGCCCACAAGAAGCTTGTGCGGTGCTCTAGAGAAGAGCTTTGTGAGAGGCATTGTGCTCGCCCCGTGGAAGCCACGAAGAGCAACTCTAGTAAAGCATGTCATTGAGCTACCCTCACTTTTGGGGTAGGTTCTTGCGGTGCCCGATGTGTGGGCTTGGTGGGTGATGCCAATTAGCAGCCGAACCACCAAGTGAGCGGTCGACACAATGGGGACTAGCGTGTTGACAAGCACATGAACCTCAGGAGAAAAATCACCGTGTCAACTTTGTTCTTCCCGTTGGTTTGCATCCTCGCTACACAAGCTTGTAATTACTTTCATATACATTGTGCTTGTGTAGTTGCTCTTGTAATTAGCTTGCTTATGTAGCTCACTAGTTACCTTCTTGCTTGTGTAGCATAGAAGTAGCTCCCTTACGTGACTATATTGGTTTGTGTAACCTTGTTAGTCACATTGCTTAGTTTGTGTAGCTAAGTATTTGCGCTCTCTAATTTGGCATTTTTTGCCTTGTTATTGAGCATTGCTAGTGAGCTTATTTAGCATTATGCTTTTGCTTACTAGCATGTGTAGAAGCTCCCCGTTGTGTAAAGTACTAGTGGCATAGGTTCGTGTGACCTTGCTTCTAGAATTGGTTAGGTGAGCTCTAACTAGCCTGGCACCTTTGTTGCTTAATTAGGATCTTTGCAAGGTGCTAGAGAACATAGATAGAGGGGTATAGTCTCAGCTAGACTGATTGTTATAATTTCACATTTGTTTCAGTTGGCCGGTGTGATTAGATTTTAATAATGACTATTCACCCGCCTCTAGTCACCATCTCGACCTTACACCTCCCTCGACCACGGCGAGGTGGATTCTTATCTCTTTGCTCATTCATCTTTCTTTTTCTCTTTTAGTCATTAACTCCATGCTCCATCTTCTCAAATGAGGAATAGATAGGAGACGAAAGAAACTGCTCGGGCCAGGGCAAAAGCAACCATCAGCGATGTTGAGGGAGGGCTGTCAGCTGCCGTGGCACTGCCAGAGATCGGCAATGTGCGGCCAAGCGATGGCGATGGTGCAGGCGTGAGAGGAGAGAGAGGCATGGGCGTCGGGGGGAAGAGAGAGGGGAAAAAGTTACTGTGGACCTAAGGATAAGATGAAGAATAAATGGGCCCCATAGTAAAACTTGCAATTGAGATTCAAAGTGCGGCACTACCGTATGCCTAGCCCGGCACTGCCGCATGGTAGGCGTGGCACTGCCGCACTTCCCAAAATAGTGGGAGTTAGCTATAATCTATATGACTCTCTCTGTATAAGATATGGACACATATCACCTATACACCATGACCAGAAACAAATAATCAATATAGATCATGATCATGATACATATGTTGCCTTTTATAAATTATTTTCAAGCATAATATGAAAATTTTCAACTCTTTTGTATAGATACTAATTTATGAAATAGGGGCATGCTAAAATTCAAACCACATTACGAGAATCAAGTATATTTAGCTCACTACACAAAGCACAAAACCTTGACTCATCGAGGGGCTTTGTGAAGATATCGGCTAGTTGCTTTTCGGTATTCACATGGCGAATTTTGATATCTCCTTTGGTTTTGTGGTCTCTCAAAAATGATGTTGGGTGTCTATGTGCTTGGTTCTAGAGTGGCTTATGAGATTGTTTGCAAGCTTAATGGCACTCTCATTGTCACATAATAATGGGATTTTGGTGAAATGACATCCGAAATCACGAAGAGTTTGCCTCATCCAAAGTAGTTGGGCACAACATGCACCGGTCGCAACATACTCGGCCTCGGTAGTGAAAAGGGCTACACAATTTTGCTTTTTAGAACTCCAAGACACTAGGGATCGTCCAAGGAATTGACATGTCCCCGAAGTACCTTTTCAATCTACTTTGCAACCGGCGTAATCAGAATCCGAATACCCAAGTAGATCAATCTTAGAGCCCTTAGGATACCACAAATCAAGGTTAGGAGTGTGTACTAAATATCTCAAGATTTTCTTAACGGCCACCAAGTGACACTCTTTTGAGTTAGCTTGAAATCTAGCACACATGCACACACTAAGCATAATATCGGGCCTAGATGCGACAAATAAAGTAGAGAACCAATCATGGAACCATATACCTTGGTATCCATGGCTTTCCCTTCAATGTTGAGATCAAGATGTCCATTGGTTGGCATGGGAGTTTGTATAGGCTTGGCATTCACCATTGTTGACACCGTTTTTTTGCACGTGTCAAAATGATCAGAGTGGGCTAATCGGCAGGAGGAAAGTTACTATATACGCTGACAGTCGATGAAAATTAGCTTGTAAAGATGGTTGCCGATGAATGGTGGTGATCGATGGAAAGGTTGATTTAGACTCGGGCGTTGTCGATAAGGTTGGATATGTTATTGTCGATGCCGATGAAGGAAGGCTTGAAAACTACTGCCGATGAAACAGGAAGTATGCCGATAGAAAGGAGGTCAGTGAGAATTCCATCATAATTGAGGCGGACAGGGAAATAGATAGGAGTTGATTTCCTTTTCTATATTTGTTAGAGTATGATTCATGTAAGAGTCACGTGTTTCCTTAGATATGGACTTGGTGTCCTAGTCGTATTTGGTTATGTCTCTTTAGATCAGGGTATAAATATAGATTGAGGGGCAATGTAATATAAATCAATCAATATCAAAACCAATTTTTACTCCTATTTGAATCTACTTACTTTTCGGCGACTTCGTCAATTTGCATATTTTTTCTTTTTACGAGTTCTCATTGATTCGGCGAGTTGCATCGCTTTAGTGCGACCTTCAGCGATTCTCGAGTTTCGCGTGAGTACCTCTTGGCCGTGACTTCCGGGCGTATCGCTGTTGTCAGGACCAAAGTGCTCGTATCTTCATCCTTGTCGATTAACAGGTCAAATCGACTGGCACGCTTTGGATATCGATTCGGGTATTAGCCCTTTGTGTTTACAGATCCACTTTTACATCAACACATCTTTTGGCACGCCCAGTGGGACAAATCAATCCGATCAATATGTTCAATCCCGAGATCGATTCAGGGAACATTATCGCGGTATCAGAAGAAGATCTTAAGGAAGAGCAGAGGCAGGCTATGAAAAAGGCTGTAGAAGAATACAGGCAGCTTTGTCTAAAATTGTTTAGCCTGAACAAGAGTGGACAAGTCATCCAGAAGCAAGATTTGTCGTTGCCTTGGTAGGTTACCTTTGACTCCAATCCTGGTAAACTTCAAGAGATGGTTAATTCTGCAGTAAATCATACTTTGATTAATCATTCCAATGTGCTGTCCAATACTGTTCATAATGCTATGGTTCAAACTCTCAAAGAAGGACAAGCGTCACCGCATTATGTTGGGCCTGCCTATCACCAACCAGAGCCGGCATCTGTCAATACTCCATCGGCTCCCTCGGCCGTTGTGGATACAGAAGTTACTTCTCCTCTAGTATCAACAGGCTTACCTAATATTCAATATACACCGATACGATCAGATCCGATACTACCAGGAGGACGAGTTCAGCTTAATATAGATCTATCGGCATCAGCTATGTCAGGCCCTATGTCTCAGAATAGCCAGATTCCTGCTAATTGGTGGGGATATGGTATGCCTCTGGAGTCATCTGCTTTCAATCCTGGGTTACCTCAAGTGTTTGATGCAGTAGGAAAAGCTCCTATACCATCGGCTGTTTCGCCGATGGCTCAAGTGCCTCAATATGCCACAGTAACTATTGTGCAACCAACTCCAGGAGGTTTCCAGATGCCTTTGGTTCAAACACCCAATTCAAGTCCATCGGCAAGCTTACTGCCGATGCAGCAGAAAGCCCCTGCTATGAGTCAAACTGGGGTTCAGTTCATGCCTCAAGCTGATTATAATTATCCAACAATGTCAGCAAATTACTAGCCATCGATAAGTTTTGTACCGATGAGTTCTAATAATGGTTGGTCAGGACAGTTACCTGTTCAACATACAGTTTAGCAAAATCAGCAGGTTGCAAGGATTCAACAAGGTCATATGCAAGCTGGTTTCCAGAATCAAGCATCGGCAGCTCAGCCGATGAATCCTTTCCAACAGGTTAATGGACCACAAGTAACGGCAAATATGCCGATTGCTGGAGATCGTGGGCCACAAAGATATGTGGAGGGATATCAGCAGGCACCTCCTGTAGAAATTCAGCCAGTTCGTCAGCAAGAGGCTGATGCTTTTTGGGTCGATAAGATAGCAGAAATTATGAAGGATCAGTTTGGGATAAAGCCCAAGGTCAATACTTATTCTTATCGGACTCCATACCCTCCTGCATATGATTTAATTCCTCTCCCAAATCGGTACAAGGTACCAGATTTCACTAAATTCTCTGAGCAAGATGATACATCAACAATGGAATACGTCAATCGCTTCATTATTCAATGTGGAGAGGCAGCTAGCAGAGATGAATTAAGAGTTCAATTATTTTCATCATCTTTGTCTGGATTGGCATTTACATGGTTCATTTCATTACCACCAAATTCTATTATTACTTAGGTTGATCTAGAAAAACAATTTCATATGTATTTCTTTGCTGGAATCCATGAAAAGAAGCTTACCGATTTAGTAAAATTGAGACAGCGTAATGATGAATCGGTAGAAAGCTTTGTGCAAAGGCTACGAGATGTAAAAAATAAGTGCTACAGCCTGGTGCTGGATGATCGGTAGCTTGCCGATCTGGCTTTCCAAGGGTTATTGCCACATCTTAAAGACAGATATGCTTCTTAGGAGTTTGAAAGCCTCAGTCATCTTGTGTAAAGGATCTCTGATCAAGATACTAGGGTTTTTGAACCTAAAAAGAATTGGAGTAAAAAAGTATCATTTGTTGAAGAAGTAGGAGATTCTGATTCTGATGAAGAACCAGTTATCGGTTTAGCTGAGTGGGTTAAGAATAAAAAGCCGATATCTTGTCCCTTTGGTCAGAAAGAGCCAGAAAAGTTTACCTTTGATATCACCAAGGCCGACAAGATATTTGATCTTCTGCTTCAAGAGGGCCAAATTAAGCTGTCACCTAATCATGTGATCCCATCGGCAGAAGTGTTGAAGAAGATCTTGTACTGCAAATGGCACAATGCAACTTCACACAGTACAAATGAGTGCAAGGTGTTCAGGCAACAGTTACAATCGGCTATTGAATCTGGGAGAATTAAGTTTGGTACTTCCAAGGCCCAGAAGCTGATGAAAATTGATCAACACCCTTTTCCAGCAAATATGTTGGAGGCCAAAGGGAAGACCAAGGTATTGACGTCAGAGGCTGCTGAGAAAAATGCATCAGTGGATCCCCAATATCGGATAACTACCGATGATGCAAAAAGTAAGGGTTTGCTGGGAGAAAGCAGTAGTTCCAAAAACCTTTCTCGACCTGGCATTGTGATTACCCATCGAAGGCAGTAGGAGGGTTGGCATCAGCGTAAGGACCGATATCAACAACAGCAAGAAGAGAGACGTTGGGAAGAATGGTATCGGCATAAAGATCATTGGAGGTGCCCGTTTTTCATCCATTGCTGGGAAGAAGGTATTAAATTGCCAACTATTGAAAATTGCCCTGAGTGCAATGGTTATTATGGGGTCAATCGGTCAGAAAGGAGGTTTCAACCTGGCAATCAGGGTTTATTTATCAATGAGCCGATCAGAGGCAGAGCATCAGTGCATGATTAGCTGGGGGGCAGACTTAGTGTACATGAAAGGCTTGGTAAACGCGCTGGATATTTTCTAAGGAATCAAGAGGAGCTTGAGGAGATGGCAAACGCAAGAGTTCCCGATGAAGAAATATTCTACAGAGACCCTAATATACGCCATGTAGAATCAACTGGGACCTGTTATCAGTCGGTTTGGAAAACCAAGTTTCCTCGATGGTGCCCGGAGGGTCTGACAAAGACATAGAAAAGGAGGATGCAACGTGAGCATCAGGAGGATTTATACCGAGAGGAAAATTCCTCCAATGAGAGGTCCGATCATTAGCAGTGGCAGGTAAAACATAAAAATAAGGGTCCATCGATAGATGTTAATATGGTATTCATGTTGCCGATGGAGTTTTTGGCACTATCTGGTAATGAGGAAGAAGTTGTTCTCTCTGATCAAGTAGCTCAGTTGACACTAGATCCAATGATGGCTGTTTTTGAGAAACCTACCGATGACGAGAGACAGCATCTTAAGGCTTTGTTTGTGAAAGGCAGAGTTGATGGGCAGCCTGTATCTAAGATACTTATCGACGGAGGGGCTACGATTAATATTATGCCTTATGTGATGTATCAGAAACTTGGTAAGGGAGATCAAGACTTGACCAAAACCGATATGATGCTGAAGGATTTTGAAGGCAATGTGTCATCGGCTAAAGGGGCAGTATGCGTTGAATTGACCATCGGCAGCAAAACCTTGCTGACGACGTTCTTTGTTATTAATGGCAAGGGTGCATATAATCTGCTTCTAGGGAGGGATTGGATTCATGCTAATTGTTGTGTTCCTTCTACAATGCATCAATGCCTCGTACAGTGGATTAGGGATAAGATTGAGTTTGTCCCTGGTGATTCTTCTTATATCATCGCATCGGCAGAATCAGATACTTATGAGCGAACTAAATGCATATCAGGAGAAGTTTGGGAAAAAGAGTTCCTTAGAGTTGCTGATTATGAAATTCCACCGATCCAAGCAGTCGGTTCTGAAGAAGAGTTTTAATGGATAGGTTTGCCGATGATGGAAAATTAGGTCAAGGGTTCACATCGGCAGATGATTTAGTAGAAGTAGATATTGGTGATGGCGATAGGCCAAGACCTACTTTTATTAGTGCTAAGTTAGATTCCAAGTATAAGCAGCAAATAACTGATTTGTTAAAAGAGTATAAAGATTGTTTTGCTTGGGATTATACTGAGATGCCTGGATTAGACTGATCGATAGTTGAACATCGGTTACCTATCAAATCTGGATTTCGGCCACATCAGCAGCCAGCGCGCCAATGCAACCCTAATATACTTCCTGACATTAAGGCCAAAATAACTAAATTAATTGAGGCAAAGTTTATTCGGCAGTGTCGATATGCAGAGTGGATCTCTAATGTGGTTCCTGTTTATAAGAAAAATGGAAAACTTCGTGTTTGTATTGATTTCAGGAATCTCAACAAAGCCACACCGATGGATGGCTATCCAATGTCGATTGCTGATTTGTTGATTGATGCTGCAGCCGGACATCAAATTATTAGCTTCATGGATGGTAATGCAGGTTACAATCAAATATTCATGGCTGAAAAAGATATTCCCAAGACTGCTTTCAGATGTCTAGGTCATGTAGGGTTGTTTGAGTGGATAGTCATGACATTTGGTTTAAAAAATGCCAGCGCTACTTATCAAAGAGCTATGAACTTTATTTTTCATAAATACATTGGCACATTAGTGGAGATCTACATTGATGATGTAGTGATTAAGTCTGGAGATATCACAAAACATCTAGCCGATCTACGAAAGATACTGGAGTGCACAAGGAAGCATGGATTGAAGATGAATCCTAATAAATGTGCATTTGGTGTATCGGCAGGTCAATTCTTGGGTTTTATGGTGCATCAGTGGGGCATCGAAATCAGTAGGAAGTCTATTGATGCAATTAACAAGGTGGTTGCTCCTGCCAATAAAACTGAATTGCAATCTTTGATCGGTAAGATTAATTTCATTAGAAGATTCATATCTAATCTGTCGGGTAAGATCAAGGCTTTCAGTCCATTACTTAAATTGAAAGCCGATCAGGAATTTATATGGGGAGCTGAGCAGCCGTTAGCCCTAGATGAAATTAAGAAATATTTAACAAATCCTCCAGTGCTAGTTCCACCTCAACATGGGAAACCTTTCAGGTTGTATTTGTCAACTGATGATACCGTTATCGGTTCAGCTCTTATTCAAGAATTTGAAGGGAAAGAACGTGTTATTTATTATTTGAGCAGAAGATTAGTGGATGCTGAGACAAGGTATTCGGCCATCGAAAAATTATGTCTGTGTTTATACTTTTCTTGTGTCAAATTAAGACATTATTTATTATCTGCCGAATGTACGGTCATATGCAAAGACGACGTAGTCAAGTATATGCTGTCGATGCCGATATTAAGTGGTAGAATCGGCAAGTGGATTTTAGTATTATTAGAATTTGAACTACGTTATGAATCGACTAAGGCAGTTAAGGGGCAGGTTATGGCTGATTTTGTCACTCAGCATTGTAATACAGTGGACTCTCTAGAGGTTGCTCCTTGGACACTTTTCTTCGATGGGTCCACATGTGGTGAAGGAGCAGGTATCGGCATTGTGTTGATTTCACCTCAAGGAAGGAAGTATGAGTTTTCATTGCCGATTGTTGCTACATCGACAAACAATCAGGCTGAATACCAAGCCTTGATAAAAGGGTTAGAATTGCTGAAGGAGATACGTGCCGATGCTGTTGAAATCTTTGATGATTCTATGCTAGTTATAAATCAATTGGCTGGGATTTATGAATGCCGAAGTGAAGTTTTAATTTTGTATTATGAAAGATGTTTGCAATTGTTGAAAGGGTTTAAAGATTTTTGTCTTGAACATATTTCTCGACTGTATAATGAAGAGGCTAATCGACTAGCTCAGCATGCTTCAGGGTATCAGCCTATTCAGGAAGTGCTAACATCGGTAGTCGACACCGATGACTGGAGAAAGGAGATTATCGATTATTTAAAGGATCCATATAAAAAGGTTGAAAGACGTATAAGGTTCCAAGCCACCAAGTATGTGCTCCTCGATGATGAATTATATTATCGAACTATAGATGGAGTTTTACTCAGATGTGTTAGCAGTGATGAATCAAAAAGCTTGATGGGTGAAATTCATGAAGGGGTGTGTGGAGCGCATCAATCGGCTTTCAAGATGAAGTGGATGATCAGAAGGAATGGATACTATTGGCCGACTATTCTTGAAGATTGTTTTAAATATTTTAAAGGATGTCAGGGGTGTCAAAAGTTTGGTAATATTCAAAGAGCTCCTGCATCGGCTATGAATCCTATAATTAAACCTTGGCTGTTCTGGGGATAGGCTATCGATCTCATCGGTCAGATTTATCCGCCATCGAGCAAAGGACATAAATTTATTCTAGTTGCTACCGAATATTTCATAAAATGGGTTGAGGCAATTCCTTTAAAAAATGTGACATCGGCTAATATGATCGATTTTGTGAAAGAGCATATTGTTTACCGATTTGGTATTCCTCGAACTATCACTACCGATCAGGGTACTATGTTTACATCAGGAGAATTTGATGAGTTTGCTATAGGTATGGGAATTAAAGTTTTAAATTCTTCTCCATATTATGCTCAAGCTAATGGTTAGGCTGAGGCTTCTAACAAAGGGATCATCAAACTCATTAAGCGCAAAATTAAAGAAAATCCTAAGAGGTGGCATACAATATTAAATGAAGCCTTGTGGTCATATTGGATGTCATGTCATGGTGCAACCAAAGTAACACCCTATCAATTAGTATATGGACATGACGCAGTATTGCCTTGGGAAATTAAAATTAGCTCTAGGCGAATACGTTCTCAAAATTAGCTGACAGCCGATGATTATGATACTCTTATGAAGGATGAGTTGGAAGATATGGTGGGTCATCGGTTAAGGGCTTTAGTTAGCATCGAAGAAAATAAGAAAAGAGTAGCCAGATGGTATGACAAGAAGGTGAAGGTGAAGGAGTTTGCCGATGGAGATTTGGTCTAGAAATTGATCGGCTTCCTTCATTTCTTTGATGTCTTCATCGGCAGCACCCTCCACAGGCTTGACTTTTTTCTTCATGGCCAAGGCTTTGTGAGCCTGGATGTCTCTTTCTTGCTGAAGGGCCTTGATGGCATCGGGTAGCTGGTTTTCTTCTTGTTGGGCATGAGTTAAGGCTGCCTCGACTTCTTTCAATTTAGCCAATAGAGCCATCCTCTTTGCCGATAAATCTAAGATTTTCTGCTTAAGTTCATCGCCCGAAGTCTGCAAGTTGCCGATGCCCTTGTGTTTCTCATCGGCAATCTGTTTCAGTTGTAGCATCTCTTCTTTGAGTTGAGCTTGAGCTGCTCTATCGGCAATGCGTTGAGCAGCCCATTGATATTGCAGTTGGCGGCTTTCTAAATGGGCTGCTGGGAAGAGTGCTTCTTCAACATCGGCAGGGACCTGGCCACGGATTGTTTTGAAAATTGCCTTTGTGGGGTCCGAGTCATCTACCAGTTGGGCGGTGTCCTGCTATAACAAGTCCAGGAGAGCTTCCAACTTGGACTTAATTTCTACCGATATTGTTCCCAGTGCAAGGGAAGAACTTGCTTCCTCTCCATCATCATCAGAAACGTCAATGGCAAAGGAAAATAGGCTATTTGGGGAGTCTTGTTCCTGAGAAAAAGAAAAATAGGTCAGTTAAGGATAAGTATGAATATTATAAATCGACTAGGTCAATCGGCTTACCTGTTTCAAGGCAATTTCCTGTACTTGGCTGGAGGAAGCAGCCTGGAGTATGCCGTGTGGAGGATCAGCTGAGCTTGCTGATGGGATATCCTCTGTGGCCTCATTGGTGGTTGGCCCTTGGGGTATGATGACCGATGGTATGTCCTATACAGGAGGATTAACTGCTTGCTCAGTTGCATCGACTGATTCTTGCTGGCTTGCAGACGTTGGGGCAGATGTGTGGATCATCATGGACTTCTGTCGTTTTGGCTATGCCTCGGCATCTGTTAAGGCTTTGCGCTTTGCTTAGGCCTCAGCAATGGCTGGCTGGGGGGCATCGGCACTTGTTGGTTGTGGAGCTTGAACATCTGGTACGCTTGCCGATGTACCCATTTGTTGCTGCAAAACAAGTGTAAGGTATGATATTTAACAGATAAAATGTAAAATCAAAGGAATACCTCTGAAGGTTTGTTAGAGGTAGTGGTGCTTGATGTCAGAGGAATTACCGATGATGATCCAGCAGCGGCTCTTACACCCTGATGATTAATGTTAATGCAGTCTGTGATCGGCATGAGTAGAAATAAATAGGGTTGTTACCTTGAATGCCTTGATTAGGGTTGTAGCAGTAGCCAATGGAGTGGCCCTAGCTGTAGCCAATTTGGACTTAGAGGTGATGGTCTTCGCACGGGTCTTCTGGTGAGTCAAAGCAGCTAAGGTGGGGGCGTTGTAGCTGATCGGTGATATCGGGGAAATAGGCCGAAGATCGAAGGGTTTCCCACTTTTGCTCATAGATGGTGCTGGGTTGTTAACCTGTCACGAGAAAGTTAGTTACCGATATATGAAAGGAAAAAGCTGAAGGGAGTTAAAAGAAACTTACTGCGTCATCGGGAATGGTGTATTTAGGGTCGATCATGTGCCGATATGTGTGAGCAGATGTTGCAAATAGTTGTTCCCTCCACTCTCGCCACCATTGCTTATATGATTTGGTGATGAAAGATGTTGGCATCCAGATGGATAGATCAACATCTATAGTATCGGCATCAGGGGAGAGTCGCACTACCCTGCTCCAATCTGTTCCGCAGGTGATTGTTTCTCTGGGTTTGATCACATCGGCAAAACAAAGTTTGATTGGCAGTTGCCCAAAAGCCAATTAACGGGATACTGCCGATGGATTGTAAAATTCATACGTGATATTGGTGTTTTTCCCGCTACCGAATGTGTTTACTAGGATTGCCCTGGGAGTAATGATGGCCATCATGAGTTCATTATCCTAATTCAGAGTGTCATCGGCAAAGTTGAAAAGAAGGGGGAATCTGTTTTCTTCGTCAATATAAGGTACCTAGACCCTATGATCACGAGAAAGACTATTATAGAAGCTTTGGAAGAATCTGCCGATCTGGTCTTCATTGGCCTCTGTTCCAGGGAGGACAATTATGGCTTCACCAAAATTGAGGGGTGAGCGTGTTGCCGATTCCTCATCCCCAAGCACGTGGTCTTCAGCAATTTCTCGTGGGAATTGTTGGGCAAAGAAGTCCCATTGCAAATGTTTGTGCATATGGGCATTCAGCCACATGTTGATAAACCACCACGGGCCTCCTAAGTTGCCGATGGGTTCACCAAGCAAAAGTTTCTGAGACACTTGATGAAGAAGATGATAAGTGGAGCTCAGAAGGTATCGACCAAGAGGGAACCTTACACCATTGGCCAAGAGTTCAGCCACGGGGAGGAAGGCGTTGGTTGGTCCTACTGATCGACCACAAAAGATAAATTTTTCTAACCACATATTCAAGAATGTGGCATGTTCCTTCTGGTTAACTGTCCCAGTCCTCTGGCATTCTTGAATATATCCCATCCAACCGCCGATGTTGCGGGTATTCACCCTATATTCAGATTTTCTGCCATAGATGGAGCCTTCATCGGCAGTTGAAATGTCCAAGCCAGTGAGCATGTAGACATTGGCAAGTGTGGGAGTAGCTGGGCCATGTCCAAACATAAAAGTGTTTGTTGTGTCTAACTAGAAGTAAGCAGCTGCAATCATCATTGACTCGTTCTTTTGCATATCGGCAATGGATAGCCTAATGCATTGGTCTAGCTTCTGTTCTGCCCAGTGTACTTGCATCGACCTGTTGACCCTCAAGTACCAATCTTTCCACCCTTTGGTGGTTTTAGGCCAAGATTGGAATGTATCTTTCCATAAATTCAGAGAGAAATTTTGGGCTCTAAAAGGGATTCTGTTAACCTCTGCATTAATCAGATCAGTTGGATCTGGGTTGCCCATTGGTCTTAGGCATTGGAAATGCGGCTGATCGGTTGGAATAACTAATTTGTTGCGAAGTTCCTAAGTTTGGAGGATTCGAAGAACAAAGAAAAAGAGAAAAAATTACCAACTGTATGAACTCGCAAAGACCAGAGGAATCGAGGTAAAAAGTAACGAAAGTGGAATGAACCGCAGGGACATCGAAGTTAATTCCCATTATCTTGAGGTAGATGGGGGCATGAGCTGGAGACTCGAGGTTAACGCTGGAGAAAAGTTCTTGTTGGTTGAGGTCGCGCAGTTGTTCGTCGGAGTCGCCGCCGGAAAGAGAGAATGCCAAAGATTGGAATATGAGGGTAGAAGACGAGCGTTCCGAAGAAATCTATTTATAAGCCGCTTGGAGTAGGGGTATTCTGGACTTATCTCTATGCCGCGCGCATGTGGGTTGAGGTGGTTTAGATGGATATGGTAACTGTTTGCATGATAATCAAGGGATTGTACAGATGATTTGATGGCAAGTAATCATGACTTGGAAGAGATCTCGGTACAGGATATTTTAATTCTGAAATGGCAGCATTATTATGTTAGGATCTTGCCAATGGATTATTGTTTCGGTATCTTAACCATAATCAGGGCAAGAGTGGTTGGAAATTGTGCGATATTTACTGAGGTGCGTGAATCAGGACTAGATTTGATTAGATTTGATAACAGATCAAGTTTTGGCTTGGAGGATGAGTTACGGTAATTGGGCGAAGGCAAACGTTATCTAGAGTAAATTTCGGAGCATTAATGGTTTTATACTCCAAAATTAGGGGCATGTGTTGACACCGTTTTTGCACGTGTCAAAATGATCAGAGTGGGCTAATCGGCAGGAGGAAAGTTACTGTATACGCTGACAGTCGATGAAAATCAGCTTGTAAAGATGGTTGTCGATGAATGGTGGTGATCGATGGAAAGGTTGATTTAGACTCGGGCGTTGCCGATAAGGTTGGAGATGTTATTGTCGATGCCGATGAAGGAAGGCTTGAAAACTACTACCGATGAAACAGGAAGTATGCCGATGGAAAGGAGGTCGGTGAGAATTCCATCGTAATTGAGGCGGACAGGGAAATAGATAGGAGTTGATTTCCTTTTCTATATTTGTTAGAGTATGATTCATGTAAGAGTCATGTGTTTCCTTAGGTATGGACTTGGTGTCCTAGTCGTATTTGGTTATGTCTCTTTAGATCAGGGTATAAATATAGATTGAGGGGCAATGTAATATAAATCAATCAATATCAAAACCAATTTTTACTCCTATTTGCATCTACTTACTTTTCGGCGACTTCGTCAATTTGCATATTTTTCCTTTTTATGAGTTCTCATTGATTCGGCGAGTTGCATCGCTTCAGTGCGACCTTCGGCGATTCTCGAGTTCCATGTGAGTACCTCTTGGCCGTGACTTCCGGGCGTATCGCTGTTGTCAGGACCAAAGTGCTCGTATCTTCATCCTTATCGATTAACAGGTCAAATCGACTGGCATGCTTTGGATATCGATTCGGGTATTAGCCCTTTGTGTTTGCAGATCCACTTTTGCATCAACAACCATGTGCAACTTCTTGAGCATATCATGGGTGTACTTCGTTTGACTAATAAAAGTTCCATCTTTCACTTGCTTGATTTGAAATCCGAGGAAGAACTTCAACTCACCCATCATGGATATCTCAAATCTCTTCGTCATGATCCTACTAAATTCCTCACAAAAAGTATGATTAGTTGTCGGTACCATAAAAAGGGGTCCCCTAAGCGAGAACCAAAAAAATCGCTTAGACCCTATAAAAATCGAAGCCAAGAGACAACTACCGGCAAACCCCCACCTTATCTGAGGCTCGGCTGGATCGCTTGGCCCACCTCGAACAGTATTCCAACTCGCCCGAGGCCCTAACTGTAAGGCCTCAGATGAAGTACTGATTCTCTGCCTCACCTGAGGCCCACGCGTAAGGCCTCGGATGAGGTACCGATTCTCCGCCTCGCCCGAGGCCCTGCGCGTAAGGCCTCGGATGAGGTACCGATTCTCCGCCTCACTCGATGCCCTGCCCGTAAGGCCTCAGACGAGGTACCGATTCTCTGACTCGCTCGAGGCCGGCTCGGTAGCTACCCTATCACCGCTACCTCAACTAGGACATCATGTCCAACTAGCACGACCAACCACTCCCACGATGTCAGCTAAACGATGGCTCGATACAGCGGAGTGGCTAACAAGATGGGAGTCACATCAATGCCATGCCATTTGGGATAGGACGGGGCAGGGGTTACCGGGCGCTGTGCTTGGCACTGTGCCCATGACTGACACCCATGCGGCACTATGCTACCTAACCCCACCTGCTTTAGGGATAGTGCAGCATGGAGAGTCATGTTCGGGTCCCTATAGCCTCAGAATCAGCGTACAAGACCAACTGCTCCCTCCAAGCCTCGGCTACCCGCTTCCGCACCCCCATAGCCTCGGGACTCACGCCCGTCGAGCCTCCCCGCAATAGTTTGACCTCTGCACCGACTGGGCCTCGGCTCTCTATGCTGTCGGCATATAGCGACCAGCACGTCATTCATAGTATGTGCCATTCCCTATGTCAAGCCATCACAGAAGCTTCCACGTCGCACAGGATCGGGCGTGACTGGCGCGTCGCTCTAGTGCACCAAGGACAGGACCGCTCCATCGACCATGCTGCCATAGTGATGAGCTATAGGGCTCGGACATACCGCCTCCACTCACAAAAACGCCATGTAGTGAACACATGTATCGCTCCTGTCCCCCTTCAACTATAAAAGGGAGTGATCGGGGCTATTTCTAGACACGCACACACACATAGACTCACAGAGACATTGCTCATACACACACGCGCAAGCAACGCTCTGTAACGCACACTCTTCTTCACTGCAAGAGATCAACATCTCAAGCAACTCATGCCACTATGCAAAGACCTAGGGCTAGCTCCTTCTCTCGCCCTGCTTGTAAACCCCTACTACAAGCGCCTCGATGCAAGGAATACAAGATCACTCTCTCAGACTGGACGTAGGGCACCTATTGCCTGAACCAGTATAAACCTTGTGTCTCTTTGCATCACCATCTGGGATTAGGGGCACACAGTACATTTCACTAGTTGGTTGAGGGCCCACCGGTCTGAAACACCGATAGTTGGCGCATCAGGTAGGGGAGCTACTGCGTGTCAGCTTAGTAATCCCAATAAATTCTAGATGGCAGACCCTGTGTGACCACTGTGTCTTGGCACGGTGATCTGGTTCGGGAGCCTAGAGTTCATGTCTCTAGGATCTGAGTATGATATGGTACTCCTCACACCCAGAGCCCCACCGACCGATGACGACACCACGCACCAGCAGCCCAAGCGCAGGCGGCGCCCGGGCCACCGCTCTCATCATGCTCACTAGGCACGACGTGGGCGGGACCACCCTAACACCGCGCAAGCTTAGGGCGATGCCCTGCGCTTCATCTGCACCCCATGTCTAGCTGTTGGTATAGAGTCCCTGGTTGGGGACCTGTCCATCCTAAGCCTGGGCAAGGGAAAGATGCTGGTGGCAAGTGGCGATGCCCCGTCATCAAGCTCTACCCCACCACCTCCTGAGGAGTTGCTTTCGGTGGAGCAGAGCGCGGCGACGACACCATCCCCATGCCCCTTTGGGTTTGGCAATACCGCCGCCGCCTACCAATGTTTAGCCCTCGACCTCATCACCACAACGCCGACTCACACCCACGCTGACTCCTCGGAGGAGGACGAGGCATGGGCCAGAGCGGACTTCTCTGGGCTTCATGACCCTAAAGCCATGCGCCGCTTCCTTGCCATGAGCGACTACTGCTTCGGCTACTCTGACTCCGATGACGAAGGCACTTATGACCCCACTCATGAGGGCTTCCACGTCGAGCTCGGGGTGTCGAGCATGGGTGATGAGGGCGAAGGGGCAGGTTCTCGCTCCCTGCCCCCCGAGGGGGCAGGCGATGCCATACCTCCACGCGTCGAGCCTTGGGCAGCGCAAAACGAGAACCTTGCCCCCGAGGAACTTCGACGCCTGGACCTAGAGTAGCTCCATGAGCTTTAGGCCAAAGTCGAACAGGACCGACTCCTTCCGCAGTAGCTTTGAGACACTCTCGAGCAGGAGCAATGGGGTTGCGGTGATGGTGGAGCAGCCCGATGAAGGGCTCGTGACGTCAACCACCGCATCAACAACAACATAGGGGGCAAGCAACCCCCTATCTTCAATCATGCTAGCCAGAATGTTGTGGCAGCAGCGATGCTACTCTGGACTATGCACGAGCCCTCTACCACGGAGGGGCGATGGGTCCACGGTGAGCTATAACACCCCAGGTGTTTGCCACCAGTTAAGCAATGGGTTTGAGCTCAAACATGGCATATTAAGTAATGATGAAGATGTCAAGGTCAAACCTATGGAAATGAGCCCCAACCTAAACTTGGATATGGCACCCTTGCTTTACATATAGGCCCTTTTCAAGATATATGCTTGGCTAGTGTTATTGGGATATCTTCATGTGTCTCACATCAATACCCATCTATATTAATCCATGGAAAAGTTTTGTGAAGTTTGGAATCAAGAAGTCACATGAAATGACGAGTTATGTCCTTGCTTGAATTATTTTATAAAGTGAATGGAATTCTCAATCGTCAACCAAATCTTGCAACCATGCCCAAATGACTCTAGATGAACTCTACAACAAAAGTCATGAAAGGTTCATGTTGAGCAAATGCCAAGAAAATGCTTAATGGATCACGAAGGATAATTTAAGCTTTATCATGATCCTGCTTTGGTCAAAGTAGAACTATAGCTTCTGCACCTGTTTTAAGGTTGGACATTAAATAAAAGTTGAAGCTCATGTTATGTAGAAGAAACTTTGTTTTTGGAGTATACCATGGATTGGCTCGGAACTAAGTCTAGCAGTGGCTCAAATTTGGAATCTGCTGCTGATTTCAGCACTTAGAAATATTCTAAGTCTAGAAATTCATCGACCTCGGCATTGACGTCTCGCGTTCTCCGAAATTCGTTAAGCATCTCAAGTTGACCCCAAAATAAAAGTTGGAGCTAAGTTCATGGAGAAGATCATGTAAAGGGATGGCACTCGTTTGACCTTGTTATGACCCTCAATTTTGGAGTTTGTTAATCGCTGTCAACGCATTGACACTATCAACTTGAGGCTTGATTAGCTACTAATTCGAGAGTTTAATGTCTAGGCACCCTTAATAAAAGTTGCAGAGCAGCTTGTGCACAATAACTTTACTATAGGCGCCTAGGTCTGAATCCAAGCCGAATATGCCGTTTTGGACTGCAAAGTCGGGAACTCTCTCGCGCACCAGGTGTTCAATGGTGGGCCCCAAAATGGGACACGCGGTCGCCATGCTCCTCGCCTCTGCTCCATGCATCGAGGGCACCCCGCCTAAGCCGCCTACCCTTGCCTACATAAATGGGGAGCACCGGAGCGCCCTCACTCGCCTCTCTGCTCGCCCTGCTCTCCTCCTCCCTCGCCCTCTGCGCTGCACGCGCGCGCTAGAGCACGTCCGCCATGACAAGCTAAGCGGAGCTCCTCACTGCTGCTACTGCCTCCACTCTATCCCTCCTCCATCTGAACCAAGTGTGGCATCACCTTCTCCTCCTTCCGCCACCCCTTTCTGTGCCCCTCCCCAGCTGCGCAACCCGCCAGAGCACCGTCGCCCGCACGGCCGCTATGGATGGTCCATGCACGCGCATGGCCAGGCCATCGTGGGCCACCTCTGGCAAGTTCGAGTACACACACAGGTGCGGGAGGACACCCTGGTGCTCCTCCTCCACTCCCCCGCCACCGACGAGTCTCCTCCGACCGACATCGACAAGCTCTAGTGCCTCCTCTGCTTTGATTCACGTGGAGGGCTTCGCGCAACAATTAGGAGAAAGGGAGGGTCCTATCTGCAATGTTATAGACTCTTATGAATAGTGCAGTAAAGGATCTGTTCATTCGGGTTTTATTTGTGGAAACTTCAGGGACCCCAGTGCAAGATTTAGATTCCTTTTCTTTTGATTTTGGCAGATTTGAATGCTCCACTTTGAAAATTCATAGTAGTTTGTAGAAAAATTGTAAAATAGTAAATAAGGACTTTTTGGAATCCTTGTGAAATTCTGTATGCACAAGATCTATAATTGGGCATGTTTTAGTTTAAATATTTTGCTGTAAAAATAGATCTATACAGCTAGGTTCCTGTTACTTGCCATGTCTTGTCTTTTTCATAACTGCAGTTTTATGCTCCAATAAATGTGAAATTTTTGTGGAGTGCTACTAAGGTGATTGTTGTTGCCTGGTAAAAATTTCAGGAGTTTAAGATTTATAGTTTAAGAGTTATAAAAATAACAAATGCCCTGTATTGCTTTGCTTCTACTCTGAATAGTTCTGCATGTTTGAATTAATTGGCTTAGTTAAGTTATGAATCATGACTTGGTGAAAATACATGAGTTGTGGTACTTTTCTTAAGATTTTGAAAAAGTTAAATATCATGATTTTTGGCTGAGTAGATCTTGAGTTATACTTGCTTAAATCTCTGTGGCTGTTTCTGCCCAAAACCAGAGAGGGTTTCCTTGTTCTTACTGTGGGGCCTTCTTAATAGTATAATTAGCTTTAGGTGTTTACAACAAAGATGTTTAGAATTTGCTAATATTACTAAAAAGTCTAGAATCACATTTATAGTACATGTATAACTCCATTTATAGCTGTTTAAAGTGGCATGTCAGTTTCTGTCTATGTTTTGGACAGAGATGCAATTATTGGATTAGTTGACCCTTCTAACTGTAAAATCATCTTAATATGAGAGTAATAAAGTTGTAGATAATTCATGTATCTAGCTTTTGTTAAAAGTTGGTGGTATTTGGCCTTGTGGTTTGTGAGTTATGCCTGTTTAAAGTTGGGTTTCAGAAATGGCTGCTTTCTGTCAGTTGTGGACCAGTTTCTATAAATGGGTATATTTGACTTAGTTAACTTAAGAATCATGCTAAGATGATTAAATATGAATTGTAGAAAATTCTATAAGCTTTCCAGATTGTCTTGTTGCATGTCTTTTGGATTAGTACAACTCCTGTTATGAGTAAAATTAGCTGCTGCTGTTGCAGCCTTGACTCTATGATTGCCGTGAATAACTGGTTTGTCTTGAATGCTTATGTGATGCATCTTGTGTTACCATTCATCACATTCATACACATGCATCTTGCATCTCATCTAGGTGCGCTAGATGAACCACGTGAAGAATGTGATGTTGGAGCCAAACCTGAAGACGGTGTATGGAGGATCTATCCCGAAGATGGAAGGACTAAGCGAGTGCTAGGACCTAAGACGTCACCAGGACGGTGCAAGCTAACTGAACTAACTTGTGTCGGATCCCAGGCAAGCTCCGAAGCACTATAAGTCTCTTAATTTATAAAAGCAATTCTTTCTATATATATGAGTTTATATATTGTTGCATTAAGTTGTAGGAGTTGATTGAAACCGTTGATGCATTTATTACTATCCTTGCCTACCTTATTACCTTTTACTCGGTTAGGTCAGGATCGAATAACTGCTTAGCCTTGCTTAGACCGGTAGCGATCAATGATATCCGGTCACCTATATTATAGGTGGTTACTGGAAGAATTTAGCTATGGAAAGAATGATATCCTAGAAGTAACCATGTGTGATGGATAATTGGAGATCGGACGGAAAAGTTGGAGGCAACCTGACAGGGTTCTGGGGTGCTGTTAGTTTCTGTCTGTGTCGATTAAGGACCAATCGTTGTTGGCCCTCGAGTCATGTTGAACGTACGCCTTACATTTAGCTGGCCGAATAAAGCACCTTTCGACTGCGAAGCTGGGAGATTATTCGGGCCGAGTAGATTGCCCACAGCGCACTGTACCGGAGCAGGTGTGGTAGGACACGAGGGCACGATGATAAGACCAAAGGGCAGTCGGTCGGCCCCCGGGTACATGTGGTTCCTGGCAAACTCAAGATTCCTGGATAGTTGACTCGGTGACCGATACCTCACTTTAGCGGGTGAGTGAGGTTTGTGTAAGGAATAAATCACCAGCTAGTTAGGAATCGATTCGAATTGCCATCGCTCCTGGATAGTGAGCACTTGACTCGAGTTACGGCATCGTAGTAATTATTATGGAACAATGATGGTTATCTGGATGGTATGGGATATGCTAAATCTAAATTGGTAACTGGATGTTATTGGTTAATCAAGTGATTGCTATAGTACAGGTGCTTACCTAGATGGATAGGTCATAATAAAGATGATGCAAAGTACTTAAAATGGTTTCTTCATGATAGCTTATGCTTTTCACAAACAAGTCAGCTAGCCCACTAAAGAAAGCCTTACATAATCCTTGGTGTCGCTTTATTTTGGTTTAAGACGGGTAAGTCTGGCTGAGTACATACGAGTACTTAGGGTTTATCCCACCTTATTGCAGGTGATGTTCTCGACCTGTCGATGATGGTGGCTAACCACCGGTGGGCCCGGTGATTCTATACTTACTTCTCATCTATATGCTTTTGTCGGATGATGTCACTTATGCTAGCAATGTATTTGGAACTTATATTAATGTAATCATTTGAAAGCTATGTTGTTTTCAATAATTGGTTTTGAAACCCAAACTTGTACTATTATTTGTGAACCCATTTGTAATATTATTTCTACTGCAACTCTGCATATGTGATGTGTATTTGCTTAATCACACGATCTTGGTTGTGATGTTGATTTACCGAGGTCTTTCGAGACACTCGGCGGACTACTGGGTTTATATAAGTGAAAGTATGCATGTGTCAACGTGTTAGCGGGGACAACCGTACTTGATCTTGTATAAATTGGGCGGTTCTGTCACAGCTGGTATTAGAGCAAGATTAAGCATAATACTATCATGTACTTAGTTTTTAAAACAAAGTTTTATTTTAAAAAGCCTATTTTGAACTACAACTTTAGCTACAGGCAAATTTGTCAAAACTAATTTGCAACACTATGCTAGCGACATCCTCCTTTATGCCCAGTTAAAGACTATTAGCTGGTTATCTAAGTACTAACTTTGGGGGATGTACTTTATTGAAATTTTTACTTTCGTCATCCATACGGCGTGCTATTGTACAGATGTCGTTCACTTGAATGGTAATGTATGGATCAATTGCCTCTACGCCCAGATAAGTGTGAGTTGTGAGAGCATGACCGTCCAACTATCGGTCTAGGGGAGAGTTAGCTGTGGTTACTAGAATATTTACATGTTACACACATGTATATATGAAGGTACTTAATTGTGGGTATATCTATTGAGTAGCCATGGATACCAAAGTATATATATCTGGGGATGTATATATGGAGAGTATCTTAGTTTACTGCTTTCATTGTGTGCTTATTTATCTCTTGTGGGGATGGGATGCAATGAATTTGCCAGCAGGTACACTAACCACGAATGCGTAGATTGAATGTAGCTGACGACTAGCTATATATCGAGAGAGTACATGTTATGCCACCAACATAGAACATGATTGCCACCTTAGGTTGGCAATTTCGTCAGGATGAATAGGATGAGCATGCATCATGATTGTGCTTGTGTATAAATATGCTTCCCTCACCTTGTTCTAATATTAAGTAACTTGTGATCCATGTGTGGTTGCTATCTTCCTTGTGTGAAGCTAAATTAAATGCCTTGTTCCATGCCGCTTGAATAGCTGTGCTTGAAGATAGGGTGTGATTAGCTTTGCCTTGTATGTTTGCTTCCAAAGGAAATAGAGGACAAGTTATTAATTAGCAAAAACTTCACCCCTTTGAAAACTAAATTGCTAAATGTATGTGAAACTTGTTTTGTAGAGATATCCACCTACTCAGTAAAATGGAAATAAAAAGATAACAGTACCTTACTACCACGTTCGCATGTTTATGTGTAGTGGTGTTGCTGTAGGTGCCTGCTTGTTATGTGTGAGCTTCATGTTTAGTATTAGTCGCCTTAGCTAATCAGATTCAGTGTTTTGAAATGCTCGCTTAAGACCATGATGTAGGCATGGATGCTCGTTATCTAGGTAGTGCCATAGTTGTCACCCTTTTGTCCTCAGTAAGCATATGAGTGTGGATGAGCGCTATCTTAGAGCAGCGTCCAAGTTTTGATAATCTCATGGTTGTCGTCTCCAATTAAGTTCTCTCTTAGGAACCTAAGCATGTACATGGGGTTGCTAGCCTTGAACGTTGTGCTACAAAGACCTTTATCCATGCCTTTGCTTGACCTTCGACCCAAGCTTAGCCCCCTTCTTTGCTCGCATGTTTGGTGGTTGTCTCGCTCCTGTGTGGGACGACCTTGCTCAAAAATCCTTGTTAGATCTCATTGCTCCTTCTTCTACTGATGATCTAGTGCAACGCTAATCGCTATCTACCCTGCTTTGGAACCTTTTCCTCGCAGATCATGTCGTTGCTTTATCAATTGAATCCTTAGCCAGTGCCCTGGCTCTATCCCTTGAATCTTGTTTATTTTGTCTCCAACTCTCTCAAGTCTCTGGACATTTATCAGTCTTGATCTCATATTGCTGCTCAACAAACCAAATCGCATGTTAATCTTTACCTGGTGATCACCATGGTGGACACAAGACGTATATGGAAATTTGGTAAGAAGTCTCCTACTTAGTTGCCTTCAGCAATTAGGCTATGTTCTTTTGCGCTGTGTTTTGATCTTCTGATCACCTCCGTGTTGGCTCTTAACCTTGTGACTACCTTTATTTGCTATCCTTCCTTCGCATAGTGCTTGCTCCTATGCAACCAAATTTGTGCCACGTAAAAATTCTTATGGGTTGTATATTTAGTAATGGTGCCACGATTAGCAATCTACGGTGCCGTGATGAAACCGAGAGCCTCCTATGGGTGCACACACAAGGCTGTGCTACTTGGCACACGCTGGTATCAAGGTTTCTAGTCATGATCCATTACAGAACTACACCAATATGTTATTTTCACGTGAGCTCTTCCTTAGTTATCTCTCCTTATCATGGTAGAAGATCTATATGTTGAATCAGATGCAATAGGACTTCCTTCTGGAGTCATCCAACGGTTAACCTTTGAAGAACAGGTCACTAACAGGAACATAAACAGACTGCAAGAGGTGGTAGACAAGTGACTCTACTTGACGGTCCCTGTAGTGATGTTAGTCATCTAGTGAGCAACTTATGTCATTCTCATTGGATCAGAAAGGTGCACCACACTTAAGGTGGAGCAAGTTATCAGTCAGATGATAAATGGACTGAGATATTATATGCATGTGGATCGCACAGTCAAGATCAACCATCTCTAGTGTGACCCCTTGCCTGCTGACTTCGATGGCGACCATCTGTTATGCGTCAATCACAACTATTGTTGGCAAGAGTGCAGATTTAGAACTTTTAGTGTTGAGAAACAACTAATCCATTACCAGTAGGAAAGTTAGTCTCCAGTTAGGTAACAACTCTTGGTAGCCCTGAAGGCTATGTCTCATAGAACAATGTTAGACGAAGAAACAACAAAGCCAGTCAACAATGCAAGTACTGTCTTCTTCTCCGAGCCCGGTGTCGTTAAGACAACTCCATCTTGGACAATCAAATGGGTAGTGCAAGGTACTGTATCAGCTAAGTAAGGAGCTATAGAAAGCATGTCCCTAGTTTTAGTCCGTATCATTATGTATATGGTGCTATCAAAGGATTATTCCAGATTCTAGGGGATGAAGCACCGAAGGGTAATCAGAGACGTTTCCTTATTATGTAGGACTACCCTTCCATGAGAGTATGCATTGTGCCCTACAAAAATAGCCCACAAGTCCAATGCTTATGCATAGTCAAGTTAGTGTCTAGAGTGATGGTTGAAGTATTACCAGAGAAGCATGTGAGGAAAACTCTAGCCCTCATCCTCAACTAGGGAAAGGCTGCTGCTGCTATGAGAAAGGTTAGAGAGTGCAAAACACACACCTCAATGTGTGAAGCAAAGAAAAGGGAGAACACAAAATATGTCCAGATTTTGTGGCACTAAACCGGTTATCTTCAAGCCGGCGATTAGTGACTCAAACGAAGTTGGATTGACCCCAAACTTGGTGATCTCATTCCTTGCTTAAGGGCCCTTCGATGTCTTAAGTTGGTTAGAGTATTGGTTGAGTAAAACATCGGATTTGAGAGATATCTTGTTGGCTTGGTTTGCTGCCATTTCCTAATAGAGCAGTAGTTTGTGAGATATGAATAGAAAACAAAAGGGTACAAAATCTGCAATTTCGCTGTGACTGCGATCATCATTTGCATTAGACGGTTGTGTTTGTCATTCATGCCAAGAAATTACAACTTGTAGGTGTATCGCTGTTAGACAACCCTCCATAACCTTGAGAAGACTAAT
Organism: Miscanthus floridulus; assembly: GCF_019320115.1. NCBI lineage: Eukaryota > Viridiplantae > Streptophyta > Magnoliopsida > Poales > Poaceae > Miscanthus > Miscanthus floridulus. The sequence continues at coordinate 25,969,935 of NC_089580.1, forward strand.
GGCACCCCTATGTGCCTTGCCTTTGCCCTCTTATATCAGCAATGCGTGAGCAGTCAAGGTGTTCTAGAAGTCAAAATTGTGCCCTTGCAATTCGAAAGCAATTGGAAAGGTGTCAAACCACATATTTTTGGATTATGGTTTTTGAGATATTGATTGGCCTTAGAATGGAAGCCTCGATGACAAATGTAGTAAGAAAGCTGGTTTTGCTACGATGCAAGTCAACCCAACTGGCTGTGCAACTGCACCATGAAGGCAAATTGTACTTAACCTACTTGGTAGTGAACTAGTCCCTAGTTTTGCGATTACTTGCAACTTGTGTTGTCCTCCAAGCCTCGCTAACATCCTTCTACGTCAATGGTTCTCCAATGCTGACGTGCCTTTGGTACCTTATATGTGTTTTTACCCAAGAGGTTGCATCAGATTCAACCCATATCACTATTGCAACTTGGATACAAAGGCTCCCTAAGGAATGATCATCGAGAACGTTGAGCCAACAGAGTCAGCTATTACGTTTACCACTCACTCGGTAGACTCAGACCATACAATATTGTTATCAGAGAAAGAGGACTGCACACATGGAACCATTGCAACGAGTATCCTTCAGAAGATTATGATCTAGTGGAAAGTCCATATGGTTTGTGCTATATCCACTAGGGAAGTAGATGCTACAAGTATTTAGTCTACGATTGTATCGCTCTTCGTACCTCGGGGACGAAGTACGTAGGACATTGCTATCTTGGATTCCTCCCAAAGTAACCATACTTCATGAAGGCCAATGATGGAAATTCTTCAGACAAAACTTACTACAAAGGACAAGTATCAGAAAGTGTCTTGACCAATTAGCCCCTCTTATGCTTGAAGCTATGTAGCCTAAAGCTATCGCTGATATTGGAAACTGGTAGCATGTCTCTCTTCCATAAAAGTCTTTCGTCCTGAATCTCAGGACGCGATTCTTTTAAGGGGGAGGGCTATAACACCCCAGGTGTTTGCCACCAGTTAAGCAATGGGTTTGAGCTCAAATATGGCATATTAAGTAATGATGAAGATGTCAAGGTCAAACCTATGGAAATGAGCCCCAACCTAAACTTGGATATGGCACCCTTGCTTTACATATAGGCCCTTTTCAAGATATATGCTTGGCTGGTGTTATTGGGATATCTTCATGTGTCTCACATCAATACCCATCTATATTAATCCATGGAAAAGTTTCGTGAAGTTTGGAATCAAGAAGTCACATGAAATGACAAGTTATGTCCTTGCTTGAATTATTTTATAAAGTGAATGGAATTCTCGATCGTCAACCAAATCTTACAACCATGCCCAAATGACTCTAGATGAACTCTACAACAAAAGTCATGAAAGGTTCATGTTGAGCAAATGCCAAGAAAATGCTTCAGTGGATCACAAAGGATAATTTAAGCTTTATCGTGATCCTGCTTTGGTCAAAGTAGAACTATAGCTTCTGCACCTGTTTTAAGGTTGGACATTAAACAAAAGTTGAAGCTCATGTTATGTAGAAGAAACTTTGTTTTTGGAGTATACCATGGATTGGCTCAGAACTAAGTCTAGCAGTGGCTCAAAGTTGGAATCTGCTGCTGATTTCAGCACTTAGAAATATTCTAAGTCTAGAAATTCATCGACCTCGGCATTGACATCTTGTGTTCTCTAAAATTCGTTAAGCATCTCAAGTTGACCCCAAAATAAAAGTTGGAGCTAAGTTCATGGAGAAGATCATGTAAAGGGATGGCACTCGTTTGACCTTGTTATGACCCTCAATTTTGGAGTTTGTTAATCGCTGTCAACACATTGACACTATCAACTTGAGGCTTGATTAGCTACTAATCTGAGAGTTTAATGTCTAGGCACCCTTAATAAAAGTTGGAGAGCAGCTTGTGCACAACAACTTTGCTACAGGCGCCTAGGTCCGAATCCAAGCCAAATATGCCATTTTGGACTACAAAGTCTGGAACTCTCTCGCGCACCAGGTGTTCGATGGTGGGCCCCAAAATTGGACACGCGGTCGCCATGCTCCTTGCCTCTACTCCACGCGTCGAGGGCGCCCCACCTAAGCCGCCTACCCCTGCCTGTGTAAATGGGGAGCACCGGAGTGCCCTCGCTCGCCTCTCTGCTCGCCTTGCTCTCCTCCTCCCTCGCCCTATGCGCAGCACACGCGCGCCAGAGCGTGTCTACCATGGACAAGCCGAGTGGAGCTCCTCACCGCTGCTACTGCCTCCACTCCATCCCTCCCCCATCTGAACCAAGTGCGACATCACCTTCTCCTCCTTCTGCCGCCTGTAACACCCTAAAATTTGAATAAATTTAAATTGGCTAAATTGGTTTATTTATATTTATGTGAGTATTTAAACCACATTAAGTTTATAAAAATGAAATCAATATCCAAGTTAAATACATGCTTGAGCATTCATGCTGGTGCATACTTTGTGTTGAGTTGGTTTGGATTTTGTTCTAGTTTAAAAAGGGGAATTCAAATTCATCTGAAAAAGGATTCAAAAGCTTGGAGAATAAAAAGAAAAGGGAAACTTTCTCTCTGCCTGGCTTCTGGCCCAGTCGGCCTGCTCCCTCCTCCTCAGCCCAGCAGCCGAAGCCGCAGCGCAGGCCCTCCTGGTTTCCTTTCCCTTCTTCTTTCTTGGGCCGTAGTTGAGGCCCAGCCCACGGTAGCCACTGCGGCAGCAGCTCTCATCTCTCCTTGTCTCGCTGACGTGGCTGGCCCACCTGTCAGCGGCATCTTCCTCCTTGAACGGAACCGAGCCGGACTCCACCACCGACCGAGCCGCGGTACTCCGCCTGGGCGTCCGTGCCACGCCTTGCCCCTATAAATTCCTAAGGCTGCGTCCGCAACGCCCTCGCAACCCTAAGCGTAACCGCCGCCTTCGCTCACGCGTACAAGGCCACAGCAAGCCACTAACCCGGTCGTCGCTGTTTCGTCGTTGTAAGCTTGGGCAAGTGTTTTGCCGCGACCTCGTAATCACCTCGACACCCTTTTCTTTGATCAATTTGGCTTATCCGACATTGTCACCGTGTGCAGATCGTCGGGTTCTGCCGTCGCGAGCCGCCCTCCGACCATGCGCCACCTCCGACTCCATCTTCTCGCTGGGTGAGCTTGCCTTGCCCTCCTCTGTCGAATGGTACCGGTCCCATGGGTTTTTGTGCTCTGGTTCGCCCAAACCGCAAGCTCTGGCGAGCTCGGTTGTCGCCGTTCATGTCGGCCGCCGCCTCCCCTTTCTTCTCCGGTCAGCACGCCGCTCGCACCCTCCAGGTCTAATCTGGACCGTCCAGATTGGATCCAATGGCCGTTGACGGCTGATACCCTTTCGGGTGCCCGTTTTGCTAAAGAGCCCCTGGCGAACTGGATAATGGAACCCGCCGTCCTTTACGCTTTCTGATTTCAACGCTTTCTCTTTTGGAAAACGTATTTCTGATTTAACAGATTCAAAATCAAGTTCCATCTAATTACAGTTTTGCCACTACCTTTAATTGCTCATAACTTATTCGTTTTAACTCCAAATTGGACCATTCAACTTGTGTTAGATTCGTATTTTAGAGATCTATCTGTTCATATAATTTGTCACCATGTTTTTGAACTTAAAATTTTGAGTTTATATTTAATCTATTTCTTTAATAGGAAAACTTGTTTTAATCATAACTTTCTCGTCGTAATTCCGTTTTTCGTGATCCTCGCGTTTATATGATCGTAGTGACAAGTAGAATGTTTTTATACACTTTTCAAACTGTTTTATTTCTGGTGGTGTACTGTTCTAATTAAATCTATTTGTTTGCCTCGTGTATGATTGCTCGGATGATTGTATGTTGCTGCTTGGTGTTGTTGATCGAGTTCAGACGGTGAGGTTTACGTTGGTGAGCAAGAGAACTTCTACGACCAGCAAGACCAGCAAGATTTTCAGGAGAACTTTGATCAAGGCAAGTATAGCTAAGGACCTTCCTTGTTGTCCTATTCATGATGCTCACTAAAATACATATGCATGCGTCTTCCTTGCTACCTATGGTAGGAATTCCTAGATTTTGAACACTCAGTTACCTTGTCACCTTGGGAGGTTTGCATTGGGTAGTTCTATTGCTAGTGCAACAAAACATGATCTTGAAACTTGATTAATGAATATGCTATAAACATATACAAGATGATTTTTTTAGCAATAGAAGGACTTGTCTTGTAACTGATTATCTGGGATTAACGTACAGTTGTGAGGGCTATATGGCTCTGGCTCTAGTTATTTGAGAAACCCTTTTCTAGCTGGTTAGAGGTCTGCGAGTTGGGTATAGGACAACCTCTGTCCTGTTGAGCCTAGCTTTGGAAGCGGCCTTTTATATTATTGGAAGGGGGGTTCCTATATCTGATGACCCTGCGACCCTGGCCGGTTAGACGAGCTCTTGGGTGGCTCTATATGGTTTCCGGTGTTTTGGGAGTAATTAACCCACTCATTTGGAAAACATGACTCACAGTGAAAGTGTACACCTCTGCGCAGAGTTAACAAACTGGTATACTAGCCGTGCTCACGGATACGAGCGGCCTTGGAACACTTACATATGAGATGATGAATTTTACTTGTTAAGATGATCATTTATGTTAATTGTTTAAGATATTGATTATTCATGTTCATCGATTATGTGTTAAGGGATTATTGCTATCTTGGTGTTAATAAATGCTAAACTTGATGATGACTTAAATGCTAACCGCAGTAAACTAGTGTCAGCTATTTGAGCCTCATGAACCCTTAGTTATCTTGTTAAGTACGACATGTACTTATGCCTTGCTTTATCTTTTATATTGGAAAAATCCCGGATGGGTAACAGATCAAGATTGGATTGAGGATTATCGTGAAGAGTATTAGGCTTGATGTTCACCAGTTGACGTCCCTATTGGAGCTTCCGCAAGAGAGTTATCTTAGTAGTTATTATATTTATGCTTGAGACTATGTATTGAATACTCATTCGCTATGTAATAAACATTGTGATGGTACAATTCAAAAATTTGTCCACTTATGTGTGCGACCGTTCCTGGGGTGCACATAAGACTTTTATACATCCTCTTTTGTTCTTAAAATGGGATGTGACAGATTGGTATCAGAGCCCTGTTGACTGTAGGACGCAAGCCTAGTTAGAATGGTCGTTTTTGGTTCCTTTGCTTCACTTGTTTCATGCTTTCCACCTCCATCTTGTTATTTGCTAAGTTTTGTGCTTCTTTTGTCTTATTCTATTATAAAATCAATTGATTCTATTCTAATTAATTTGAAACTTCTGTAGATGACACGTGACCGTAAGTCTGCCCGCTTGTACGTTGGATGCTTTCAACCACAGCGTGCTGTGTATGAGCCAATGGAGCCTAGAGAGGACGTTTGGAGGAAGAACTGGAAGAATGAAGTCGGTGAAGAGGTCCATTCTTCGCCAACTCCGATAGCTCAATCCCCAGCACTTGTGGAGGCCATTGACTTGACCAATGATGATGAAGATGAAGTACTCCAGCCACTGCCACGTATAGGTTGGACTGACAAGCTAAGCATCAAGAAGCCTGATGACAATGCCTTCTACCATGACTTGCTGACAATGATGTTGGAGTACTATTATCCAGACCTGCAGGCCACTCTGGAGTATCATACTACGGAGCACAGCCATCCTTTGATTGGTTCATCTTGGGATACTCGGTTGCTGATCAAGACCCCGAATATTCACAAGATAGATGCAGTTGTCACCCACCATGTCAGTCGAGCTACCGCGGAAAGAAGCATGGAGGATGCTGCTTCCATTGCACTTGCCTACTACCGTGGCCGACTCTCTGATGATAAGAAGGACGATGGACTCTTGTATTACCCATGTTATCTTCCGAAGGAAAATAGTTGGACCATAGAGGTCGTGGTAAAAGGATCGAAGACTCTTGAGGCCACCGTTGAGTTAAACCGTGAACTCACAAATAAGGTGGGAGCGTTAAAAGAAGAGCTGAAGGAGGCACAAGACATGATCAAAGAATACCAGAAAGAGATTGATGGCCTTAACGCTGAATTAGGCCGTCCCAAGCTGTTTGAGAAGTTAGATGAGCCCTCCACCAAGAAGAACGCCGCCCCTTAAGTTTATGAAACCATTGTAATAGACACGTATTTAGTATCGTGAGTCGAGTCGAGTCTTTTAAGTGTTTGTGAACTAATGGTGTGCTAGATGGATTATTATTGTGATTTATGTGTGACTTGGATCTTTGTGATGAGTGCGGGAACTTTGTGGGCATGTCCATGAGTTCCTTAGCTAAAATATTAAGGGTAAAAGTGCTTTAATAAATAATTCGGGTTGGTCTATCCTGTCTCCTTGCTTGCTGTTTTCTGGAACAGTCAGTGATGTTTTGGTTATAACTTTTCACCTGCTCGAGCATTGGTCATGAAATTTTACGGAGAGTACATAGACTGCTGTGTTTTTCCAATGGCACAAGAATCACCTTTTTATCTATCCGTATCTGAGAGTTATGACTGTCACAATATGAACTTTGGTGCTGTCTGGAATCTGAGGACAGTTTCTGTTGTGGTCTGTTTTTGATTAATGTAACGTCAGAATCAGAAAATGTGGTCTAAATGAAAGTTGTAGATAATTTCTTAAGCTTTCGAACCATATAAAGATCATCTTATTTGGATATCTGGAACTCGAGTTATGACAGTTTTTCTGACCTGCTGATTCTGCATCACGTCAAGAAATTTTCAGAATTGCCTATATCTTACATATTGGTGATGTTTCGTGTTGGATTGCAGATGTCTGGCCGTGGAGGAAATAGAGGACGTGGGAGAGGTGCTCCACCACCCCCACCACCACCCATGACCGCAGCAGATGTGTTGGCGATGCAAGGACAGTTCATGCAGTCCATGATGCAGTTCTTTCAGAACCAACCTATGGGAGCACCAGCACCTCCACCACCAAGAGACAAGCGGAGGGAATTCATGCAAGGACATCCTCCGGTTTTCTCTCATGCCGCTGACCCCTTGGAGGCAGATGATTGGCTACGCGCAGTGGAGAAACAGCTCAACATCGCTCAGTGTGATGATCAACAAAAGGTGTTGTATGCTTCGGGTCAGCTTCAGGGAGCAGCTCAGACTTGGTGGGAGTCGTATCAGTCTGCTCGTCCCAACAATGCTCCTGCTATCACTTGGCTAGAATTTGTGAGGGATTTCAAGGCACACCATATCCCAGATGGTTTGATAGAGCTCAAGCAGGAGGAATTCAGATCTCTCAGGATGGGTTCTATGTCTGTCAGTGAGTATCACGACAAGTTTGCTCAGTTGGCTCGCTATGCTCCTAATGACGTGAGGGAGGATGCAGACAAGCAACGTCTTTTCCTCAAGGGAATTTACTATGATCTCAGGTTGCAGTTGGCTGGTAACACATATGCTAATTTCCAGCAGTTGGTGAATCGCGCTATTGTGCTTGACAATATGCGATTGGAGAGGGACAGGAAGAGAAAGATGAAGGGACAGGTCTCAGGAGGCAACACACGCCCGCGATATAATAACCAGCAGAGGTATCAAGGTCCAGTCAGTCAATGGAACCGTGGTCAGTTTCCACAACGCTCTCAGAACCAACAGTAGAATTGGAACCAGCGTGCACCGCAGCAAATGGGCAATCAGACTCCACGCCAGGGAACGCCCAACAACACCCCGATGAAGAGCAGTGCACCTAGTACTCCCAATAGGTGTTTTCGGTGTGGAGATGTGGGACACTATGCTAACCACTGCCCCCAGAAGCCGAATCAACAGACACCTCAGAAGCAGAATAGCAACCAGAAGCCCGCGTACAACACTGGAAGAGTGAATCATGTGGCGCCTGAGACTGTGGTTGGAGCACCCGAAGTTATGATGGGTACGTTCAACATTAACTCTATCCCCGCTAATGTTCTTTTTGACTCTGGAGCTTCGCATTCCTTTATTTCACAAGCATTTGTTAGAACACATAGCCTACCTTTAATCGCAATGAAGACCCAAATGTTAGTAAATTCACCGGGGGGATCAATACCTGCTGCACATTGTTGCCCTTCCGCAAGTCTTACCTTAAGGGGGGTAGACTTCTCAGTCAGTCCTATTGTGTTGAGAACTTTCGGGATCGATGTGATTCTGGGTATGGATTGGATGAAAGAACACCGAGCTGTGATTCAGTGTCAGGAGAGAGTTGTAGCAGTGACAACACCAAAGGGAGATCGAATCAGTGTTGGTGTGACAGTGCAACCACCACCAACAGCTACAATGAATCAATTAGATGATGATGCTAATCCCCAGGACCGTGTTGTGGAGGAGTTTTCAGATGTCTTCCCCGATGATTTGCCAGGTATGCCACCTGACCGTGACATTGAGTTTATAATTGAATTATTACCTGGTACTGCACCTATAGCTAAGAGACCATATAGAATGGGGGTTAACGAATTAGAAAAACTTAAGAAACAATTGAAAGAGCTGTCGGATAAAGGGTTCATACGACCTAGTGCATCACCTTGGGGAGCGCCTGTGATCTTTGTTGACAAGAAGGATGGAACACAGCGTATGTGTGTGGATTATCGATCTCTTAATGAGGTGACTATCAAGAACAAGTACCCATTGCCTAGAATTGATGACTTGTTTGATCAGTTGAGAGGTGCTTGTGTGTTTTCTAAGATTGATCTACGTTCTGGTTATCATCAGTTGAAGATTCGGAATACTGATATACCAAAAACAGCTTTTACTACGAGGTATGGGTTATATGAGTCTACAGTTATGTCTTTTGGTTTGACCAATGCACCTGCCTACTTTATGTATATGATGAATAAGGTGTTTATGGAGTATCTTGATAAGTTTGTGGTAGTATTCATTGATGACATACTGGTATTCTCTAAAACGGATGATGATCATGCTGAACATCTGAGATTGGTGCTACAGAAGCTTAGAGAGCATAAGCTATTTGCTAAGCGTAGTAAGTGTGAATTCTGGTTAAGAGAAATCTCTTTTCTTGGTCATGTTGTTTCTAATGGTGGTATAGCAGTGGATCCAGGCAAGGTGAAGGATGTACTGAATTGGAAGCCACCTACTGATGTAAGTGAGATCCGTAGTTTTCTTGGTTTAGCTGGATATTATCGAAGATTCATTGAAGGTTTCTCCAAGCTTGCTAAACCCATGACAGCCCTGTTAGAGAAGAATGCTAAGTTTGAGTGGTCTAGTAAGTGCCAAGCTAGTTCTGAGGAATTAAAGAAGCGGTTGACAACAGCTCCAGTGCTGATTTTGCCCGATCTAAGTAAGAAGTTCTCTATCTATTGTGATGCATCTCATCAAGGCTTGGGATGTGTTCTTATGCAAGAAGGTAGGGTTGTTGCTTATGCATCTAGACAGCTGAGGAAACATGAATTGAATTATCCTACTCATGATTTGGAGTTAGCAGCTGTGGTTCATGCATTGAAGATATGGAGACACTATCTGATTGGGCATAAGAGTGATGTCTTTACCGACCATAAGAGTTTGAAGTACATATTCACTCAGACGGATCTGAATTTAAGATAACATCGTTGGTTGGAACTAATCAAGGATTATGATCTAGAAGTGCACTATCATCCTGGTAAGGCAAACGTGGTGGCCGATGCTCTTAGTAGGAAGAGATATGCCAATGAGCTTGAGATGACGCCTGTGCTAGAGGAGTTATGTGAAGAGCTTCAGCGCATTGTTTATAATGCTATGGAGATAGAAGTGACACCTACACTAGAGCTTGAGATACGTAAGGGTCAGTTGGAGGATGAGAAGCTAAAGGAAATAGCAGGTAATGTAGCGCTTGGGAAAGCTCCAGGATTCAGCATAGATGAGAATGGGACTCTATGGTTTGGGAAAAGAATCTGTGTGCCTGAAGTGAAAGCCATTCGTGATGCAATTCTACGTGAAGCACATGATTCAACTTATTCTATCCATCCTGGCAGTACTAAGATGTATCTGGATCTTAAAGAGAAGTATTGGTGGTATGGTCTGAAGAAGGATATAGCTGAGTATGTTGCTGTATGTGATACTTGTCAGAGAGTGAAAGCTGAGCATCAGCGACCTGCAGGATTGTTGCAACCTATGAAGATACCTGAGTGGAAGTGGGAAGAAGTTGGAATGGACTTCATAGTGGGGTTACCACGTACTCAAAGAGGTTATGATTCAATATGGGTGATTGTGGATCGTTTGACTAAAGTTGCTCACTTCTTACCTGTCAAGACCACTTATAGAGGACCAAAGTTAGCAGAACTATACATGGAAAGGATAGTGAGTTTGCATGGTGTTCCAAAGAAGATTGTGTCTGATAGAGGTTCGCAGTTCACCTCTCATTTTTGGAAATAGGTACACACTTCGCTGGGCACAAAGTTGAATTTTAGCACAGCCTACCATCCTCAGACTGATGGACAGACGGAGAGACTTAATCAGATTTTGGAAGACATGTTGAGAGCATGTACGTTGCAGTATGGTACTAGTTGGGATAAGAGTTTGTGTTATGCAGAGTTTTCATACAACAACAGCTATCAACAGAGTCTCAAGATGTCACCGTTTGAAGCTTTGTATGGGCGTAAGTGTAGAACACCCTTATTTTGGAATCAAACGGGTGAAAGTCAAGTGTTTGGACCAGATGTGCTTAGAAACACTGAAGAGCAGGTGAGAAAGATTAGAGAGAACCTAAGAGTGGCCCAAACCCGTCAGAAGAGCTATGCAGATAATCGAAGAAGAGACTTGGTATTTGAAGAAGGAGATTATGTCTATTTAAAAGTATCACCTATGAGAAGTGTGAAAAGGTTCAACATGAAAGGTAAGCTAGCACCCCGGTATGTTGGTCCGTTTAAAGTTTTGAAGAGGTGTGGAGAAGTGGCTTATCAGTTAGAATTGCCTGAGAACCTATCTGGTGTCCATGATGTGTTCCATGTGTCCCAACTTAAGAAGTGTTTGCGTGTGCCTGAGGAGCAAATACCATTAGAGGAACTTGCTATTAAAGATGATCTGACATATGAGGAGTTTCCAATTAAGATTTTGGATACAGCTGAGAAAGTTACGAGAAGCAGGACAATTAGAATGTGCAAGGTTCAGTGGAATCGGTATTCGGAATCAGAGGCAACTTGGGAAAGAGAAGATGAGTTGAGGAAGACATACCCGCAGTTGTTTGAGTAAGCACAGCCTAATCTCGAGGACAAGATTCTTTTAAGGGGGGTAGAATTGTAACACCCTAAAATTTGAATAAATTTAAATTGGCTAAATTGGTTTATTTATATTTATGTGAGTATTTAAACCACATTAAGTTTATAAAAATGAAATCAATATCCAAGTTAAATACATGCTTGAGCATTCATGCTGGTGCATACTTTGTGTTGAGTTGGTTTGGATTTTGTTCTAGTTTAAAAAGGGGAATTCAAATTCATCTGAAAAAGGATTCAAAAGCTTGGAGAATAAAAAGAAAAGGGAAACTTTCTCTCTGCCTGGCTTCTGGCCCAGTCGGCCTGCTCCCTCCTCCTCAGCCCAGCAGCCGAAGCCGCAGCGCAGGCCCTCCTGGTTTCCTTTCCCTTCTTCTTTCTTGGGCCGTAGTTGAGGCCCAGCCCACGGTAGCCACTGCGGCAGCAGCTCTCATCTCTCCTTGTCTCGCTGACGTGGCTGGCCCACCTGTCAGCGGCATCTTCCTCCTTGAACGGAACCGAGCCGGACTCCACCACCGACCGAGCCGCGGTACTCCGCCTGGGCGTCCGCGCCACGCCTTGCCCCTATAAATTCCTAAGGCTGCGTCCGCAACGCCCTCGCAACCCTAAGCGTAACCGCCGCCTTCGCTCACGCGTACAAGGCCGCAGCAAGCCACTAACCTAGCCGCCATTGCTGTTCTCCACCGCCGCGCTCAATTCGTCGGTCGTCGCTGTTTCGTCGTCGTAAGCTTGGGCAAGTGTTTTGCCGCGACCTCGTAATCACCTCGGCACCCTTTTCTTTGATCAATTTGGCTTATCCGACATTGTCACCGTGTGCAGATCGTCGGGTTCTGCCGTCGCGAGCCGCCCTCCGACCACGCGCCACCTCCGACTCCATCTTCTCGCTGGGTGAGCTTGCCTTGCCCTCCTCTGTCGAATGGTACCGGTCCCATGGGTTTTTGTGCTCTGGTTCGCCCAAACCGCAAGCTCCGGCGAGCTCGGTTGTCGCCGTTCATGTCAGCCGCCGCCTCCCCTTTCTTCTCCGGTTAGCACGCCGCTCGCACCCTCCAGGTCTAATCTGGACCGTCCAGATTGGATCCAATGGCCGTTGATGGCTGATACCCTTTTGGGTGCCCGTTTTGCTAAAGAGCCCCTGGCGAACTGGATAATGGAACCCGCCGTCCTTTACGCTTTCTGATTTCAACGCTTTCTCTTTTGGAAAACGTATTTCTGATTTAACAGATTCAAAATCAAGTTCCATCTAATTACAGTTTTGCCACTACCTTTAATTGCTCATAACTTATTCGTTTTAACTCCAAATTGGACCATTCAACTTGCGTTAGATTCGTATTTTAGAGATCTATCTGTTCATATAATTTGTCACCATGTTTTTGAACTTAAAATTTTGAGTTTATATTTAATCTATTTCTTTAATAGGAAAACTTGTTTTAATCATAACTTTCTCGTCGTAATTCCGTTTTTCGTGATCCTCGCGTTTATATGATCGTAGTGACAAGTAGAATGTTTTTATACACTTTTCAAACTGTTTTATTTCTGGTGGTGTACTGTTCTAATTAAATCTATTTGTTTGCCTCGTGTATGATTGCTCGGATGATTGTATGTTGCTGCTTGGTGTTGTTGATCGAGTTCAGACGGTGAGGTTTACGTTGGTGAGCAAGAGAACTTCTACGACCAGCAAGACCAGCAAGATTTTTAGGAGAACTTTGATCAAGGCAAGTATAGCTAAGGACCTTCCTTGTTGTCCTATTCATGATGCTCACTAAAATACATATGCATGCGTCTTCCTTGCTACCTATGGTAGGAATTCCTAGATTTTGAACACTCAGTTACCTTGTCACCTTGGGAGGTTTGCATTGGGTAGTTCTATTGCTAGTGCAACAAAACATGATCTTGAAACTTGATTAATGAATATGCTATAAACATATACAAGATGATTTTTTTTAGCAATAGAAGGACTTGTCTTGTAACTGATTATCCGGGATTAACGTACAGCTGTGAGGGCTATATGGCTCTGGCTCTAGTAATTTGAGAAACCCTTTTCTAGCTGGTTAGAGGTCTGCGAGTTGGGTATAGGACAGCCTCTGTCCTGTTGAGCCTAGCTTTGGAAGCGGCCTTTTATATTATTGGAAGGGGGGTTCCTATATCTGATGACCCTGCGACCCTGGCCGGTTAGACGAGCTCTTGGGTGGCTCTATATGGTTTCCGGTGTTTTGGGAGTAATTAACCCACTCATTTGGAAAACATGACTCACAGTGAAAGTGTACACCTCTGCGCAGAGTTAACAAACTGGTATACTAGCCGTGCTCACGGATACGAGCGGCCTTGGAACACTTACATATGAGATGATGAATTTTACTTGTTAAGATGATCATTTATGTTAATTGTTTAAGATATTGATTATTCATGTTCATCGATTATGTGTTAAGGGATTATTGCTATCTTGGTGTTAATAAATGCTAAACTTGATGATGACTTAAATGCTAACCGTAGTAAACCAGTGTCAGCTATTTGAGCCTCATGAACCCTTAGTTATCTTGTTAAGTACGACATGTACTTATGCCTTGCTTTATCTTTTATATTGGAAAAATCCCGGATGGGTAACAGATCAAGATTGGATTGAGGATTATCGTGAAGAGTATTAGGCTTGATGTTCACCAGTTGACGTCCCTATTGGAGCTTCCGCAAGAGAGTTATCTTAGTAGTTATTATATTTATGCTTGAGACTATGTATTGAATACTCATTCGCTATGTAATAAACATTGTGATGGTACAATTCAAAAATTTGTCCACTTATGTGTGCGACCGTTCCTGGGGTGCACATAAGACTTTTATACATCCTCTTTTGTTCTTAAAATGGGATGTGACACCGCCCCTTTCTGCGCCCCTCCCCAGCTACGCAACCCGCCAGAGCACCGTCGCCCGCACGGCCGCTGTGGATGGTTCATGCACACGCGTGGCCAGGCCATCGTGGGCCACCTCTAGCAAGTTCGAGTGCACACATGGGTGTGGGAGGACACCCTGGTGCTCCTCTTCCACTCCCTCGCCGCCGACGAGTCTCCTCCGGCCGACATCGACAAGCTCCAGTGCCTCCTCTGCTTTGATTCACGTGGAGGGCTTCACGCAACAATTAGGAGAAAGGGAGGGTCCTATCTGCAATGTTATAGACTCTTATGAATAGTGCAGTAAAGGATCTGTTTGTTTGGGTTTTATTTGTGGAAACTTCAGGGACCCCAGTGCAAGATTTAGATTCCTTTTCTTTTGATTTTGGCAGATTTGAATGCTCCACTTTGAAAATTCGTAGTAATTTGTAGAAAAATCATAAAATAGTAAATGAGGACTTTTTGGAATCCTTGTGAAATTCTCTATGCACTAGATCTATAATGGGGCATGTTTTAGTTTAAATAGTTTGCTGTAAAAATAGATCTATGCAGCTAGGTTCCTGTTACTTGCCATGTCTTGTCTTTTTCATAACTGCAGTTTTTTTGCTCAAATAAATGTGAAAGTTTTGTGGAGTGCTACTAAGGTGATTGTTGTTGTCTGATAAAAATTTCAGGAGTTTAGGATTTATAGTTTAAGAGTTATAAAAATAACAAATGTCATGTATTGCTTTGCTTCTACTCTGGACAGTTCTGCATGTTTGAATTAATTGGCTCAGTTAAGTTTTGAATCATGACTTGGTGAAAATACATGAGTTGTGGTACTTTTCTTAAGCTTTCCAAAAAGTTAAATATCATGATTTTTGGCTAAGTAGATCTTGAGTTATACTTGCTTAAATCTCTATGGCTGTTCTGCCCAAAACCAGAGAGGGTTTCCTTGTTCTTACTGTGGGGCCTTCTTAATAGTATAATTAGCTTTAGGTGTTTACAACAAAGTTGTTTAGAATTTTTTAAGCTTTCTAAAAAGTCTAGAATCACATTTATAGTACATGTATAACTCCATTTATAGCTGTTTAAAGTGGCATGTCAGTTTCTGTCTATGTTTTGGACAGAGATGCAATTATTGGATTAGTTGACCCTTCTAACTATAAAATCATCTTAATACGAGAGTAACAAAGTTGTAGATAATTCATGTATCTAGCTTCTGTTAAAAGTTGGTGATATTTGGCCTTGTGGTTTGTGAGTTATGCCTGTTTAAAGTTGGATTTCAGAAATGGCTGCTTTCTGTCAATTGTGGACCAGTTTCTGTAAATGGGTATATTTGACTTAGTTAACTTAAGAATCATGCTAAGATGATTAAAGATGAATTGTAGAAAATTCCATAATATTTCCAGATTGTCTTGTTGCATGTCTTTTGGATTAGTACAACTCCTGTTATGAGTAAAATTAGCTGCTGCTGTTGCAGCCTTGACTCTGTGATTGCCGTGAATAACTGGTTTGTCTTGAATGCTTATGTGATGCATCTTGTGTTACCATTCATCACATTCATACACATGCATCTTGCATCTCATCTAGGTGCGCTAGATGAACCACGTGAAGAACATGATGTTGGAGCCAAACCCGAAGACAGTGTATGGAGGATCTATCCCGAAGATGGAATGACTAAGCGAGTGCTAGGACCTAAGACGTCACCAGGACGGTGCAAGCTAACTGAACTGACTTGTGTCGGATCCCAGGCAAGCTCCAGAGCATTATAAGTCTCCTAATTTATAAAAGCAATTCTTTCTATATATATGAGTTTATATATTGTTGCATTAAGTTGTAGGAGTTGATTGAAACCGTTGATGCATTTATTACTATCCTTGCCTACCTTATTACCTTTTACCCGGTTAGGTCAGGATCGAATAACTGCTTAGCCTTGCTTAGACCGGTAGCGATCAATGATATCCGGTCACCTACATTATAGGTGGTTACTAGAAGAATTTAGCTATGGAAAGAATGATATCCTAGAAGTAACCATGTGTGATGGATAACTGGAGACCGGACGGAAAAGTTGGAGGCAACCAGATAGGGTTCTAAGGTGCTATTAGTTTCCATCTGTGTCGATTAAGGACCGACCGTTGTTGGCCCTCGAGTCATGTTGAATGCATGCCTTACATTTAGCTGGCCGAATAAAGCACCTTTTGACCACGAAGCTGGGAGATTATTCGGGCCAAGTAGATTGCCCGCAGCGCACTGTACCGGAGCAGGTGTGGTAGGACACTGGGGCGCGATGATAAGACCAAAGGGTAGTCGGTCGGCCCTCGGGTACATGTGGTTCCTGGCAAACTCAAAATTCCTGGATAGTTGACTCGGTGACCGATACCTCACTTTAGCGGGTGAGTGATGTTTGTGTAAGGAATAAATCACCAGCTGGTTAGGAATCGATTCAAATCGCCATCGCTCCTGGATAGTGAGCACTTGACTCGAGTTATGGCATCGTAGTAATTATTATGGAACAATGATGGTTATCTAGATGGTATGGGATATGCTAAATCTAAATTGGTAACTGGATGTTATTGGTTGATCAAGTGATTGCTATAGTACAGGTGCTTACCTAGATGGATAGGTCATAATAAAGATGATGCAAAGTACTTAAAATGGTTTCTTCATGATAGCTTATGTTTTTCGCAAACGAGTCAGCTAGCCCACTAAAGAAAGCCTTGCCTAATCCTTGGTGTCACTTTATTTTGGTTTAAGACGGGTAAGTCTGGCTGAGTACATTCGAGTACTCAGGGTTTATTCCACCTTGTTGCAGATGATGTTCTCAACCTGTTGATGATGGTGGCCAACCACCGGTGGGCCCGGTGATTCTATACTTACTTCTCATCTATATGCTTTTGTCGGATGATGTCACTTATGCTAGCAATGTATTTGGAACTTATATTAATGTAATCATTTGAAAGCTATGTTGTTTTCAATAATTGGTTTTGAAACCCAAACTTGTACTATTATTTGTGAACCCATTTGTAATATTATTTCTGCTGCAACTCTGCGTATGTGATGTGTATTTGCTTAATCACATGATCTTGGTTGTGATGTTGATTTATCGAGGTCTTTCGAGACACTCGGTGGACTACCGGGTTTATATAAGTGAAAGTATGCGTGTG
Source organism: Miscanthus floridulus (assembly GCF_019320115.1). NCBI lineage: Eukaryota > Viridiplantae > Streptophyta > Magnoliopsida > Poales > Poaceae > Miscanthus > Miscanthus floridulus. The sequence goes on from NC_089580.1 coordinate 25,987,130, forward strand.
TCAACGTGTTAGCGGGCACAGCCGTACTTGATCTTGTATAAATTGGGCGGTTCTGTCACAGCTGGTACCAGAGCGAGATTAAGCATAATACTATCATGTACTTAGTTTTTAAAACAAAGTTTTGTTTTAAAAAGCCTATTTTGAACTACAACTTTAGCTACAGGTAAATTTGTCAAAACTAATTTGCAACACTATGCTAGCGACATCCTCCTTTATGCCCAGTTAAGGACTATTAGGTGGCTATCTAAGTACTAACTTTGGGGGATGTACTTTATTAAAATTTTTACTTTCGTTGTCCATACGGCGTGCTATTGTATGGATGCCGTTCACTTGAATGGTAATGTATGGATCAATTGCCTCTACGCCCAGGTAAGTGTGAGTTGTGAGAGCATGACCGTCCAACTATCGGTCTAGGGGAGAGTTAGCTGTGGTTACTGGAATATTTACATGTTACACACATGTATATATGAAGGTACTTAATTGTGGGTATATCTATCGGATAGCTATGGATACCGAAGTATATATATCTGGGGATGTATATATGGAGAGTATCTTAGTTTACTGCTTTCATTGTGTGCTTATTTATCTCTTGTGGGGATGGGATGCAATGAATTTGCCTGTAGGTACACTAACTACGAATGCGTAGATTGAATGTAGCTGACGACTAGCTATATATCGAGAGAGTACATGTTATGCCACCAACATAGAACATGATTGCCACCTTAGGTTGGCAATTTCGTCAGGATGAATAGGATGAGCATGCATCATGATTGTGCTTGTGTATAAATATGCTTCCCTCACCTTGTTCTAATATTAAGTAACTTGTGATCCATGTGTGGTTGCTATCTTCCCTGTGTGAAGCTAAATTAAATGCCTTGTTCCATGCCGCTTGAATAGCTGTGCTTGAAGATAGGGTGTGATTAGCTTTGCCTTGTATGTTTGCTTCCAAAGGAAATAGAGGACAAGTTATTAATTAGCAAAAACTTCACCCCTTTGAAAACTAAATTGCTAAATGTATGTGAAACTTGTTTTGTAGAGATATCCACCTACTCAATAAAAAGGAAATAAAAAGATAACAGTACCTTACTACCACGTTTGCATGTTTATGTGTAGTGGTGTTGCTGTTGGTGCCTGCTTGTTATGTGTGAGCTTCGTGTTTAGTATTAGTCGCCTTAGCTAATTGGATTCAGTGTTTTGAAATGCTTGCTTAAGACCATGATGTAGGCGTGGATGCTCGTTATCTAGGTAGTGCCATGGTTGTCACCCTTTTGTCCTCAGTAAGCATATGAGTGTGGAAGAGCGCTATCCTGGAGCAGCGTCCAAGTTTTAATAATCTCATGGTTGTCGTCTCCAATTAAGTTCTCTCTTAGGAACCTAAGCCTGTACATGGGGTTGCTAGCCTTGAACGTTGTGCTACGAAGACCTTTATCCATGCCTTTGCTTGACCTTTGACCCAAGCTTAGCCCCCTTCTTTGCTCACATGTTTGGTGGTTGTCCCGCTCCTGTGTGAGAGGATCTTGCTCAAAAATCCTTGTTAGATCTCATTGCTCCTTCTTCTACTAATGATATGGTGCAACGCTAATCGCTATCTACCCTGCTTTGGAACCTTTTCCTCGTAGATCATGTCATTGCTTTATCAACTGAATCCTTAGCCACTACCCTGGCTCTGTCCCTTGAATCTTGTTTATTTTGTCTCCAACTCTCTCAAGTCTCTGGACATTTATCAGTCTTGATCTCATATTGCTGCTCGACAAGACCAAATCGCATGTTAATCTTTACCTAGTGATCACCATGGTGGACACAAGATGTATATGGAAATTCGGTAAGAAGTCTCCTGCTTAGTTGCCTTCAGCAATTAGGCTATGTTCTTTTGCACTGTGTTTTGATCTTCTGATCACCTCCATGTTGGCTCTTAACCTTGTGACTACCTTTGTTTGCTATCCTTCCTTCGCATAGTGCTTGCTCCTATGCAACCAAATTTGTGCCATGTAAAAATTCTTGTGGGTTGTATGTTCAGTAATGGTGCCACAATTAGCAATCTACGGTGCCGTGATGAAACTGAGAGCCTCTTGTGGGTGCACACACAAGGCTATGCTACTCGGCACGTGCTGGTATCAAGGTTTCTAGTCATGATCCATTACAAAACTACACCAATATGTTATTTTCACGTGAGCTCTTCCTTGGTTATCTCTCCTTATTATGGTAGAAGATCTATATGTTGAATCAGATGCAATAGGACTTCCTTCTGGAGTCATCCAACGGTTAACCTTTGAAGAATAGGTCACTAACAGGAACATAAACAGACTGCAAGAGGTGGTAGACAAGTGACTCTACTTGACGGTCCCTATAGTGATGTCAGTCATCTAGTGAGCAACTTATGTCATTCTCATTGGATCAGAAAGGTGCACCACACTTAAGGTGGAGCAAGTTATTAGCCAGATGATAAATGGACCGAGATATTATGTGCATGTGGATCGCACAGTCGAGATCAACCATCTCTAGTGTGACCCCTTGCCTGCTGACTTTAATAGAGACCATCTGTTTTGCGTCAATCACAACTATTGTTGGCAAGAGTGTAGATTTAGAACTTTTAGTGTTGAGAAACAACTGATCCGTTACCAGTTGGAAAGTTAGTCTCTAGTTAGGTAACAACTCTTGGTAGCCCCGAAGGCTATGTCTCACAGAACAATGTTAGACGAAGAAACAACAAAGCCGGTCAGCAATGCAAGTACTGTCTTCTTCTCCAAGCCCGGTGTCGTTAAGACAACTCCATCTTGGACAATCAAATGGATAGTGCAAGGTACTATATTAGCTAAGTAAGGAGCTATAGAAAGCACGTCCCTAGTTTCGGTTCGTATCATTATGTATATGGTGCTATCAAAGGATTATTCCAGATTCTAGGGGATGAAGCACCGAAGGGTAATCAGAGACGTTTCCTTATTATGTAGGACTACCCTTCCATGAGAGTATGCATTGTGCCCTACAAAAATAGCCCACAAGTCCAATGCTTGTGCATAGTCAAGTTAGTGTCTGGAGCGATGGTTGAAGTGTTACCAGAGAAGCATGTGAGGAAAACTCTAGCCCTCATCCTCAGCTAGGGAAAGGCTGCTGCTGCTATGAGAAAGGTTAGAGAGTGCAAAACACACACCTCAATGTGTGAAGCAAAGAAAAGGGAGAATACGAAATATGTCTAGATTTTGTGGCACTAAACCGGTTATCTTCAAGCCAGCGATTAGTGACTCAAACAAAGTTGGATTGACCCCAAACTTGGTGATCTCATTCCTTGCTTAAGGGCCCTTTGATGTCTTAAGTTGGTTTGAGTATTGGTTGAGTAAAACATCAGATTTGAGAGATATCTTGTTGGCTCGGTTTGCTGCCATTTCCTAACAGAGCAGTAGTTTGTGAGATATGAATAGAAAACAAAAGGGTACAGAATCTACAATTTCGCTGTGACTGCGATCATCATTTGCATTAGACGGTTGTGTTTGTCATTCATGCCAAGAAATTACAACTTGTAGGTGTATCGCTGTTAGACAACCCTCCATAACCTTGAGAAGACTAATTGCACCCCTATGTGCCTTGCCTTTGCCCTCTTAGATCAGCAATGCGTGAGCAGTCAAGGTGTTCTAGAAGTCAAAATTATGCCCTTGCAATTCGAAAGCAATTGGAAAGGTGTCAAACCGCAGATTTTTGGATTATGGTTTTTGAGATATTGATTGGCCTTAGAATGGAAGCCTCGACGACAAATGTAGTAAGAAAGCTGGTTTTGCTACGATGCAAGTCAACCCAACTGGCTGTGCAACTGCACCACGAAGGCAAATTATACTTAACCTGCTTGGTAGTGAACTAGTCCCTAGTTTTGCGATTACTTGCAACTTGTGTTGTCCTCCAAGCCTCGCTAACATCCTTCTGCGTCAATGGTTCTCCAATGCTGACGTGCCTTTGGTACCTTATATGTGTTTTTACCCAAGAGGTTGCATCAGATTCAACCCAGATCACTGTTGCAACTTGGATATGAAGGCTCCCTAAGAAATGATCATCGAGAACATTGAGCCGACAGAGTCAGCTATTACGTTTACCACTCACTCGGCAGACTCAGACCATACAATATTATTATCAGAGAAAGATGACTGCACACATGGAACCATTGCAATGAGTATCCTTCAGAAGATTATGATCTAGTGGAAAGTCCATATGGTTTGTGCTATATCCACTAGGGAAGTAGATGCTACAAGTATTTAGTCTATGATTGTATCGCTCTTCGTACCTCAAGGATGAAGTACGTAGGACATTGCTATCTTGGATTCCTCCCAAAGTAACCATACTTCATGAAGGCCAATGAAGGAAATTCTTCAGACAAAACTTACTACAAAAGACAAGTATCAGAAAGTGTCTTGACCAATTAGCCTCTCTTATGCTTGAAGCTATGTAGCCTAAAGCTATCGCTGATATTGGAAACTAGTAGCATGTCTCTCTTCCATAAAAGTTTTTCGTCCTGAATCTCGGGATGCGATTCTTTTAAGAGGGGAGGGCTATAACACCCTAGGTGTTTGCCACTAGTTAAGCAATGGGTTTGAGCTCAAACATGGCATATTAAGTAATGATGAAGATGTCAAGGTCAAACCTATGGAAATGAGCCCCAACCTAAACTTGGATATGGCACCCTTGCTTTACATATAGGCCCTTTTCAAGATATATGCTTGGCTGGTATTATTGGGATATCTTCATGTGTCTCACATCAATACCCATCTATATTAATCCATGGAAAAGTTTCGTGAAGTTTGGAATCAAGAAGTCACATGAAATGACGAGTTATGTCCTTGCTTGAATTATTTTATAAAGTGAATGGAATTCTCGATCGTCAATGAAACCTTGCAACCATGCCCAAATGACTCTAGATGAACTCTACAACAAAAGTCATGAAAGGTTCATGCTGAGCAAATGCCAAGAAAATACTTCAATGGATCACGAAGGATAATTTAAGCTTTATCGTGATCCTGCTTTGGTCAAAGTAGAACTATAGCTTTTGCACCTGTTTTAAGGTTGGACATTAAATAAAAGTTGAAGCTCATGTTATGTAGAAGAAACTTTGTTTTTGGAGTATACCATGGATTGGCTCAGAACTAAGTCTAGCAGTGGCTCAAAGTTGGAATCTGCTGCTAATTTCAGCACTTAGAAATATTCTAAGTCTATAAATTCATCGACCTCGGCATTGATGTCTCGTGTTCTCTGAAATTCGTTAAGCATCTCAAGTTTACCCCAAAATAAAAGTTGGAGCTAAGTTCATGGAGAAGATCATGTAAAGGGATGGCACTCCTTTGACCTTGTTATGACCCTCAATTTTGGAGTTTGTTAATCACTGTCAACGCATTGACACTATCAACTTGAGGCTTGATTAGCTACTAATCCGAGAGTTTAATGTCTAGGCACCCTTAATAAATGTTGGAGAGCAGCTTGTGCACAACAACTTTGCTATAGGCGCCTAGGTCCAAATCCAAGCCAAATATGTCGTTTTGGACTGCAAAGTCGGGAACTCTCTCGCGCACCAGGTGTTCGATGGTGGGCCCCAAAATGGGACACGCGGTCGCCATGCTCCTCGCCTCTACTCCACACGTCGAGGGCGCCCCGCCTAAGCCGCCTACCCCTGCCTACGTAAATGGGGAGCACTGGAGCGCCCTTGCTCGCCTCTCTGCTCGCCCTGCTCTCCTCCTCCCTCGCCCTCTGCGCCGCACGCGCGCGCCAGAGCGCGTCCGCCATGGACAAGCCGAGCAGAGCTCCTGACCGCTGCTACTGCCTCCACTCCGTCCCTCCTCCATCCGAACCAAGCGTGGCATCACCTTCTCCTCCTTCTGCCGCCCCTTTCTGCGCCCCTCCCCAGCTGCGCAACCCGCCAGAGCACCATCGCCCGCACGGCCGCTGTGGATGGTCCGTGCACGCGCGTGGCCAGGCCATCGTGGGCCACCTCTGGCAAGTTCGAGTGCACACATGGGTGCGGTAGGACACCTTGGTGCTCCTCCTCCACTCCCCCACCGCCGACGAGTCTCCTTTGGCCGACATCGACAAGCTCCAATGTGTCCTCTGCTTTGATTCACGTGGAGGGCTTCGCACAACAATTAGGAGAAAGGGAGGGTCCTATCTGCAATGTTATAGACTCTTATGAATAGTGCTCAAATAAATGTGAAATTTTTGTGGAGTGCTACTAAGGTGATTGTTGTTGTTTGGTAAAAATTTCAGGAGTTTAGGATTTATAGTTTAAGAGTTATAAAAATAACAAATGCCCCGTATTGCTTTGCTTCTACCCTGAATAGTTCTGCATGTTTGAATTAATTGGCTCAGTTAAGTTATGAATCATGACTTGGTGAAAATACATGAGTTGTGGTACTTTTATTAAGCTTTCCAAAAAGTTAAATATCATGATTTTTGGCTGAGTAGATCTTGAGTTATACTTGCTTAAATCTCTATGGCTGTTCTGCCCAAAACCAGAGAGGGTTTCCTTGTTCTTACTGTGGAGCCTTCTTAATAGTATAATTAGCTTTAGGTGTTTACAACAAAGTTGTTTATAATTTTATAAGCTTTCTAAAAAGTCTAGAATCACATTTATAGTATATGTATAACTCCATTTATAGCTGTTTAAAGTGGCATGTCAGTTTTTGCCTATGTTTTGGATAGAGATGCAATTATTGGATTAGTTGACCCTTCTAATTGTAAAATCATCTTAATACGAGAGTAACAAAGTTGTAGATAATTCATGTATCTAGCTTCCATTAAAAGTTGGTGGTATTTGGCCTTGTGGTTTGTGAGTTACGCCTGTTTAAAGTTGGGTTTCAGAAATGGCTGCTTTTTATCAATTGTGGACCAGTTTCTGTAAATGGGTATATTTGACTTTGTTAACTTAAGAATCATGCTAAGATGATTAAAGATGAATTGTAGAAAATTCCATAATCTTTCCAGATTGTCTTGTTGCATGTCTTTTGTATTAGTACAACTCCTGTTATGAGTAAAATTAGCTGCTGTTGTTGCAGCCTTGACTCTGTGATTGCCGTGAATAACTGGTTTGTCTTGAATGCTTATGTGATGCATCTTGTTACCATTCATACACATGCATCTTGCATCTCATCTAGGTGCGCTAGATAAACCACGTGAAGAATGTGATGTTGGAGCCAAACCCAAAGACGGTGTATGGAGGATCTATCCCGAAGATGGAAGGACTAAGCGAGTGCTAGGACCTGAGACGTCACCAGGACGGTGCAAGCTAACTGAACTGACTTGTGTCGGATCCCAGGCATGCTCTGGAGCATTATAAGTCTCCTAATTTATAAAAGCAATTCTTTCTATATATATGAGTTTATATATTGTTGCATTGAGTTGTAGGAGTTGATTGAAACCGTTGATGCATTTATTACTATCCTTGCCTACCTTATTACCTTTTACTCGGTTAGGTCAGGATTGAATAACTGCTTAGCCTTGCTTAGACCGGTAGCGATCGATGATATCCGGTCACCTACATTATAGGTGGTTACTGGAAGAATTTAGCTATGGAAAGAATGATATCCTGGAAGTAACCATGTGTGATGGATAATTGGAGACCGGACAAAAAAGTTGGAGGCAACCAGATAGGGTTCTGGGGTGCTGTTAGTTTTCGTCTGTGTCGATTAAGGATCAACTGTTGTTGGCCCTCAAGTCATGTTGAACACATGCCTTACATTTAGCTGGCCGAATAAAGCACCTTTCGACCGTGAAGCTGGGAGATTATTTGGGCCGAGTAGATTGCCCGCAGCGCACTATACCGGAGCAGGTGTGGTAGGACACGGGGGCGCGATGATAAGACCAAAGGGCAGTCGGTCGGCCCCCGGGTACATGTGGTTCCTGGCAAACTCAAGATTCCTAGATAGTTGACTCGGTGACCGATACCTCACTTTAGCGGGTGAGTGAGGTTTGTGTAAGGAATAAATCACCAGCTGGTTAGGAATCGATTCGAATCGCCATCGCTCCTAGATAGTGAGCACTTGACTCGAGTTACGGCATCATAGTAATTATTATGGAACAATGATGGTTATCTGGATGGTATGGGATATGCTAAATATAAATTGGTAACTAGATGTTATTGGTTAATCAAGTGATTGCTATAGTACAGGTGCTTACCTAGATGGATAGGTCATAATAAAGATGATGCAAAGTACTTAAATTGGTTTCTTCATGATAGCTTATGCTTTTCACAAACGAGTCAGCTAGCCCACTAAAGAAAGCCTTGCATAATCCTTGGTGTCGCTTTATTTTGGTTTAAGACGGGTAAGTCTGGCTGAGTACATTCGAGTACTCAGGGTTTATCCCACCTTGTTGCAGGTGATGTTCTTGACTTGTCGATGATGGTGGCTAACCGTCGGTGGGCCCGGTGATTCTATACTTACTTCTCATCTATATGCTTTTGTCGGATGATGTCACTTATGCTACCAATGTATTTGGAACTTATATTAATGTAATCATTTGAAAGCTATGTTGTTTTCAATAATTGGTTTTGAAACCTAAACTTGTACTATTATTTGTGAACCCATTTGTAATATTATTTCTACTACAACTCTTCCTATGTGATGTGTATTTGCTTAATCACGCGATCTTGGTTGTGATGTTGATTTACCGCGGTCTTTCGAGACACTCGGTGGACTACCGGGTTTATATAAGTGAAAGTATGCGTGTCAACATGTTAGCGGGGACAGCCATACTTGATCTTGTATAAATTGGGCGGTTCTGTCACAGCGAGCTCCGAGACCTCCTAGAGACTACCACGGTGCAGCAGGCCAAAAGTTCCGCCTCTCGATGGCATGGAGGTGCCTCAAAACTTCCCACGGCACTGCCTAGGTAGGATAGGGAGGCCTCGGTTCGTCCTGGGCCCGCCCGAGCACCGACGGCCAATAGGGCCCCCTCGGTGCACGACCGCCTCGGCGACCGATGCGAGGCGCAAGGCGACCATGATGTGGTCAGCAGGTGATGGCGCCACGATAATGATGGACCCGCCCGAGGCTACCACCCGCACCGAGGCGGTCACTATGATAGTGGGGAGGACCATAGTCCTTCTCCTGGGTCACCTGACCCTTGAGTCTTCAGCAGGGCAATCCGCGGCGCTCATTTCCTGGCCCGGTTTCGGCAACCGGCCAACCTCGCAAAGTACAGTGGCAAGACCAACCCCGAGCTATGGCTGGCCAATTACCACCTGGCTTGTCAACTAGGCAGTGTAGATGATGACCTGCTCATCATCTACAACCTCCCCTTGTTCCTGTCAGACTCGGCACGAGCCTAGCTCGAACACCTCCCTCCTTCGCAGATCCACAACTGGCGTGACTTGGTAAAGGTCTTCGTCAGGAATTTCCAGGGAACATACATGTGCCCCGAGAACTCCTAGGACCTCAAGAGTTGTTGCCAGAAGCCGGATGAGTCTCTTCGAGACTTCATCCGATGCTTCTCTAGGCAATGCACCAAGTTGCCCCACGTCGGCAACTCAGAAATTGTCCAGGCGTTCCTCTCTGGCACCTCCTGCCGAGACCTGGTCTGAGAGTTAGGCTAAAATGTACCGACCTCGGTGGTCACACTCCTCGACATTGCCACCAACTTCGCCTCGGGCGAAGGGGCTATCGGGGCCATCTTCCCCGATAACAATGCCAAGGGGAAGCGAAGGGATGAGGCCCTCGGGGCCTCAGCCTCCCACCTCCCCAAGAAAAAGAAAAAGGGTTGCTAGGGGAAGTAGGAGGTCCTCGAGGCCAGTCTAGTCACAGCCACAGATCGCAAGAACCGCCGAGTCCCTACCAGAGGCCCGAGCTCTTCGATGACATGCTTAGGAAGCCCTACCCTTACCACCAGGGCTCGGTGAAGCACACCCTCGAAGAGTGCACCATGCTCCAGCGTTACTACGCTAAGCTCAGGCTCCCCAATGATGATGCCAAGAAGAAGGGCGCCGGCGATAGGGACGACGACAAGGATGATGGGTTCCCCGAGGTGCACAATGCCTTCATGATCTTTGGCGGGCCTTTAGCATTCCTCATGGTGCGTCAGCAAAAGAAGGAACGCCGGGAGGTCCTCTCGGTTAAGGTGGCCACACCCCGGTACCTTGACTAGTCTTAGGAGGCGATCACTTTTGATCAGGATGACCACCCCTATTATGTCCCAAACCCCAGGCAGTACCCGCTCGTCGTTGACCTGATCATCGGCAACACCTGGCTCTCCAAGGTGTTGATGGACGGAGGCAGTGGCCTCAACATCCTCTACATCAACACCCTAGAGCTCCTAGAGCTCGACCAGTCACAACTCTGAGGCAATGCCGCACCCTTCCACGACATCATGCCAGGGAAACACACATGACCCCTCGAGCGCATCGACTTGCCCGTCTGCTTCGACACTCCCTCCAACTACCGCAAGGAGGTCCTCACCTTCGAGGTGGTTGGGTTCAAGGGGACCTACCATGCCATCCTAGGGTGGTCATGCTATGCCAAGTTCATGGTCATCCCCAACTACACCTACCTAAGCTCAAGATGTCGGGCCCCAATGGTGTCATCACTGTTGAGTCCACATATGAGCATGCATACGACTGTGATGTCGAATGCATCGAGTACGCTGAGGCTCTCGTGGAGGCCAAGACCCTCATCATCAACCTCGACTGGCTTGGTAGCAAGGCACCTGACTCCAAGCATCGCGCTGGGACTTTTTGAGCCCACAGAGGCCATCAAACTCATCCTGGTTGACCCCACCTGCTCCAACGGTTGAGCGCTAAGAATTAACGCCACCCTCGATAGCAAATAGGAAGCCGTGCTCGTTGACTTTCTCCGCGTGAATGCCGATGTATTCGTGTGGAGTCCCTCGAACATGCTGGGCATAACGAGGGAGGTCGTCGAGCATGCCTTGGACATCTGGGCTGGTTCTAGACCGGTGAAGCAATGCCTGCGATGATTCGACGAGGAAAAGTGCAGGGCCATCGGTGAGGAGGTGCAGAAGCTTTTGGTGGTCGGATTCATCAAGGAAGTATCCCATCCAGAGTGGTTAGCTAATCTTGTATTAGTTAAAAAGAAAAATGGGAAGTGGAGGATGTGTGTAGACTACACTGGCTTGAATAAAGCATGTCCAAAAGTCCCATTCCTGTTACCTCAAATCGACCAAATCATTGACTCCACTGCGGGATGCGAAACCCTATCTTTCCTTGATGCGTATTCCGGTTACCATCAAATCAAGATGAAAGAATCCAACCAGCTCGTGACTTCTTTCATCACCCCCATTTGGCATGTATTGCTACGTGACTATGCCATTTGGCCTTAAAACGTAAGGGCCACATACCAGTGGTGCATGACCCAGGTCTTTGGCGAGCACATCAGGTGAACCATCGAGGCCTACATGGACGACATTGTGGTCAAGTCCAGGAAGGCTAGTGATCTCATCAATGACTTGGAGATAGCCTTCAAATGCCTTAGAGAGAAGGGCATCAAGCTCAACCCCGAGAAGTGTGTCTTTGGGATCCCCTAAGGCATGCTCTTAGGATTCATAGTCTCAGAGCGCGACATCGAGGCCAACCTAGAAAAGGTCTTGACCGTGACCAACATGGGACCAATATGAGACCTCAAGGGAGTGCAGAGGGTTATGGGATGCCTTGCGGCCCTGAGCCGCTTCATCTCGCGCCTTGGCAAAAAAGGCTTACCTCTGTACCGCCTCTTGAGGAAATCCAAACACTTTTCTTAGACCCCCGAGGCTAAAGAAGCCCTCACCAAGCTCAAGGCACTACTCACCAATCCTCCCATCCTAGTGCCACCGATCAAGGGCGAGGCCCTCTTACTCTACGTCGCCGCAATGACCCAAGTGGTCAGCGCAGCCATAGTAGCCGAGAGGCAGGAAGAGGGGCATGCTCTACCCGTATAATGACATGTTTACTTCATTAGCAAGGTGCTCTCTGAGACTAAGACACGCTACCCCCATATCTAGAAACTAATCTATGCCATAGTCTTGGTTAGATGCAAGCTGCATCACTACTTCGAGTCTCACCCGATGACCATGGTGTCGTCTTTCCCTCTCGGAGAGATAATCCAGAACTAGGAGGCCTCGGGTAGGATAGCCAAGTGGGTCATAGAACTCATGGGGGAAGCCCTGTCTTTTGCACCTCGGAAAGCAATTAAATCCTAGGTCTTGGCCAATTTTGTGGCTGAGTGGACCGACACCCAACTGCCACCTACTCAAGTCTAGGCGGAATGCTGGACCATGTACTTTAATGGGTCCCTGATGAAGATCGAGGTAGGCGCGGGTCTACTCTTCATCTCACCCCTTGGAATGCACATGTGCTACATGATTCAGTTCCACTTCGCTGCCTCCAAAAACATAGCCGAGTACGAAGCCCTCGTCAACGGCTTGCAGATCGGCATCAAACTTAGAGTGCGGCATCTTGTTGATGCAAAAGTGGATCTGCAAACACAAAGGGCTAATACCCAAATCGATATCCAAAGCGTGCTAGTCGATTTGACCTGTTAATCGACAAGGATGAAGATACGAGCACTTTGGTCCTGACAACAGCGATACGCCCGGAAGTCACAGCCAAGAGGTACTCATGCGGAACTCGAGAATCGCCGAAGGTCGCACTGAAGCGATGCAACTCGCTGAATCAATGAGAACTCGTAAAAAGGAAAAATATGCAAATTGACGAAGTCACCGAAAAGTAAGTAGATGCAAATAGGAGTAAAAATTGATTTTGATATTGATTGATTTTTATTACATTGCCCCTCAATCTATATTTATACCCTGATCTAAAGAGACATAACCAAATACGACTAGGACACCAAGTCCATATCTAAGGAAACATGTGACTCTTACATGAATCATACTCTAACAAATATAGAAAAGGAAATCAACTCCTATCTATTTCCCTATCCACCTCAATTACGATGGAATTCTCACCGACCTCCTTTTCATCGGCATACTTCCTATTTTATCGGCAGTAGTTTTCAAGCCTTCCTTCATCGGCATCGACAATAACATCTCCAACCTTATCGGCAACGCCCGAGTCTAAATCAACCTTTCCATCGATCACCACCATTCATCGGCAACCATCTTTACAAACTGATTTTCATCGACTGTCAGCGTATACAGTAACTTTCCTCCTGCCGATTAGCCCACTCTGATCATTTTGACACGTGCAAAAAACGGTGTCAACACATGCCCCCCAATTTCAGAGTATAAAACCATTAATGCTCAGAAATTTACTCCAGATAATGTTTGCCTTCGCCCAATTACCGTAACTCATCCTCCAAGCCAAAACTTGATCTGTTATCAAATCTAATCAAATCTAGTCCTGATTCACGCACCTCAGTAAATATCGCACAATTTCCAACCACTCTTGCCCTGATTATGGTTAAGATACTGAAACAATAATCCATCGGCAAGATCCTAACATAATAATGCCGCCATTTCAGAATTAAAATATCATGTACCGAGATCTCTTCTAAGTCGTGATTACTTGCCATCAAATCATCTGTACAATCCCTTGATTATCGTGCGAATAGTTACCATATCCATCTGAACCACCTCGACCCACATGCACGCGGCATAGAGATAAGTCCAGAATACCCCTACTCCAAGCGGCTTATAAATAGATTTCTTCGGAACGCTCGTCTTCTACCCTCAGATTCCAATCTTTGGCATTCTCTCTTTCCGGCGACGACTCCGACGAACAACTGCGCGACCTCAACCAACAAGAACTTTTCTCCAGCGTTAACCTCGAGTCTCCAGCTCATGCCCCCATCTACCTCAAGATAATGGGAATTAACTTCGATGTCCCTGCGGTTCATTCCACTTTCGTTACTTTTTACCTCGATTCCTCTGGTCTTTGCGAGTTCATACAGTTGGTAATTTTTTCTCTTTTTCTTTGTTCTTCGAATCCTCCAAACTTAGGAACTTCGCAACAAATTAGTTATTCCAACCGATCAGCCGCATTTCCAATGCCTAGGACCAATGGGCAACCTAGATCCAACTGATCTGATTAATGCAGAGGTTAACAGAATCCCTTTTAGAGCCCAAAATTTCTCTCTGAATTTATGGAAAGATACATTCCGATCTTGGCCCAAAACCACCAAAGGGTGGAAAGATTGGTACTTGAGGGTCAACAGGTCAATGCAAGTACACTAGGCAAAAAGGAAGCTAGACCAATGCATTAGGCTATCCATTGCCGATATGCAAAAGAACGAGTCAATGATGATTGCAGCTGCTTACTTCTGGTCAGACACAACAAACACTTTTATGTTTGGACATGGCCCAGCTACTCCCACACTTGCCGATGTCTACATGCTCACTGGCTTGGACATTTCAACTACCGATGAAGGCTCCATCTATGGCAGAAAATCTGAATATAGGGTGAATACCTGCAACATCGGTGGTTGGACGGGATATATTCAAGAATGCCAGAGGACTGGGACAGTTAACCAGAAGGAACATGCCACATTCTTGAATATGTGGTTAGAAAAATTTATCTTCTGTGGTCGATCAGTAGGACCAACCAACGCCTTCCTCCCCGCGGCTAAACTCTTGGCCAATGGTGTAAGGTTCCTCCTTGGCCAATACCTTCTGAGCTCCACTTATCATCTTCTTCATCAAGTGTCTCAGAAACTTTTGCTTGGCGAACCCATCGGCAACTTAGGAGGCCCATGGTGGTTTATCAACATGTGGCTGAATGCCCATATGCACAAACGTTTGCAATGGGACTTCTTTGCCCAACAATTCCCACGAGAAATTGCTGAAGACCACGTGCTTGGGGATGAGGAATCGGCAACACGCTCACCCCTCAATTTTGGTGAAGCCATAATTGTCCTCCCTAGAACAGAGGCCAATGAAGACCAGATCAGCAGATTCTTCCAAAGCTTCTACAATGGTCTTTCTCATGATCATAGGGCCTGGGTACCTTATATTGACGAAGAAAATAGATTCCCCCTTCTTTTCAACTTTGCTGATGACACTCTGAATCAGGAAAATGAACTCATGATGGCCATCATTACTCCTAGGGCAATCCTAGTAAACACATTCGGTAGCGGGAAAAACACCAATATCACATATGAATTTTACAATCCATCGGCAGTATCTTGTCAATTAGCTTTTGGGCAACAGTCAATCAAACTTTGTTTTGCCAATGTGATCAAACCTAGAGAAACAATCACCTACAGAATAGATTGGAGTAGGGTAGTGCGACTCTCCCCCGATGCCGATACTACAGATGTCAATCTATCCATCTGGACGCCAGCATCTTTCATAACCGAATCATATAAGCAATGGTGGCGAGAGTGGAGGGAACAACTATTTGCAACATCTGCTCACACATATCGGCACATGATCGACCCTGAATACGCCATTCCCGATGACGCAGTAAGTTTCTTTTAACTCCCTTCTACTTTTTCCTTTCATGTATCGGTAACTAACTTTCTCGTGACAGGTTAACAACCCAGCACCATCTATGAGCAAAAGTGGGAAACCCTTCGATCTTCGGCCTGTTTCCCCGATATCACCGATCGGCTACAACGCCCCCACCTTAGCTGCTTTGACTCACTAGAAGACCCGTGCCAAGACCATCACCTCCAAGTCCAAATTGGCTATAGCTAGGGCCACTCCATTGGCTACTGCTACAACCCTGATCAAGGCATTCAAGGTAACAACCCTATTTATTTCTACTCATGCCGATCACAGACTGTATTAACATTAATCATCAGGGTGTAAGAGCCACTGCTGGATCGTCATCGGCAATTCCTCTGACATCAAGCACCACTACCTCTGACAAACCTTCAGAGGTATTCCTTTGATTTTATATTTTATCTGTTAAATATCATACCTTACACTTGTTTTGCAGCAACAAATGGGTACATCGGCAAGCATACCATATGTTCAAGCTCCACAACCAACAAGTGCTGATGCCCCCTAGCCAACCGTTGCTGAGGCCCAAGCAAAGCGCAAAGCCTTAACAGATGCCAAGGCACAGCCAAAACGACAGAAGTCTATGCCGATCCCCACATCTGTCCCAATGTCTGCAAGCTGGCAAGAATCAGTTGATGCAACTGAGCAAGCAGTTAATCCTCCTGTATAGGACATACCATCGGTCATCATACCCCAAGGGCCAACCACCGATGAGGCCACAGAGGATATCCCATCAGCAAGCTCAGCCGATCCTCCACACGGCATACTCCAGGCTGCTTCCTCCAGCCAAGTACAGGAAATTGCCTTGAAATAGGTAAACCGATTGACCTAGTCGATTTATAATATTCATACTTATCTTTAACTGACCTCTTTTTCTTTTTCTCAGGAACAAGACTCCCCAAACAACCTATTTTCCTTTGCCATCGACATTTCTGATGATGATGGAGAGGAAGCAAGTTCTTCCCTTGCACTGGGAACAATATCGGCAGAAATTAAGTCCAAGTTGGAAGCTCTCCTGGACTTGTTACAGCAGGATACCACCCAACTGGTAGATGACTCAGACCCCACAAAGGCAATTTTCAAAACAATCCATGGCCAAGTCCCTACCGATGTTGAAGAAGCACTCTTCCCAGTAGCCCATTTAGAAAGCCGCCAACTGTAATATCAATGGGCTGCTCAACGCATTGTCGATAGAGCAGCTCAGGCTCAACTCAAAGAAGAGATGCTACAACTGAAATAGATTGCCGATGAGAAGCACAAGGGCATCGACAACTTGTAGACTTCGGGCGCTGAACTTAAGCAGAAAATCTTAGATTTATCGGCAAAGAGGATGGCTCTATTGGTTGAATTGAAAGAAGTCGAGGTAGCCTTAACTCTTGCCCAACAAGAAGAAAGCCAGCTACCTGATGCCATCAAGGCCCTTTAGTAAGAAAGAGACATCCAGGCTCGCAAAGCCTTGGCCATGAAGAAAAAACTCAAGCCTGTGGAGGGTGCTGCCGATGAAGACATCAAAGAAATGAAGGAAGCCGACCAGATTTGCCTGTGTGCGATATTGGCTATCCAATCCTTGTTAAACTTGTAAATCTTTTCTATTGCATCAGCACTTTATGAGGCATTGACATCCTTGTATAATTCTAGCCGATAGGACTGTTATTGACACTTATACTTTTATGCATCCATCCAGATACTAGGGTAATATTTCTTTAAATATTTTCCATTTAATGCTCTGGGAAACACAACCCCTTCGAGGGTTTCTAGAATATATGCGTTACCAGGAACAGACTGATTTATCCGATATGGACCTTCCCAATTAGGAGACCACTTTCCAAACTTTGAACTTTTAGTCCCAATCGATAAAATCAATTTCCAGACCAGATTTCCATCGGCAAACTCCTTTACCTTCACCTTCTTGTCATACCATCTAGCTACTCTTTTCTTATTTTCTTTGATGCTAACTAAAGCCCTTAACCGATGACCCGCCACATCTTCCAACTCATCCTTCATAAGAGTATCATAATCATCGGCTGTCAGCTGATTTTAAAAACGTATTCGCCTAGAGCCAGTTTTAATTTCCTAAGGCAATACTGCGTCGTGTCCATATACTAACTGATAGGGCGTTACTTTGGTTGCACCATGACATGACATCCGATATGACCACAAGGCTTCATTTAATACTGTATGCCACCTCTTAGGATTTTCTTTAATTTTGCACTTAATGAGTTTGATGATCCCTTTGTTAGAAGCCTCAGCCTGACCATTAGCTTGAGCATAATATGGAGAAGAATTTAAAACTTTAATTCCCATACCTACAGCAAACTCATCAAATTCTCCCAATGTAAACATAGTACCCTGATCGGTAGTGATAGTTTGAGGAATACCAAATCGGTAAACAATATGCTCTTTCACAAAATCGATCATATTAGCCGATGTCACCTTTTTTAAAGGAATTGCCTCAACCCATTTTGTGAAATAATCGGTAGCAACCAGAATAAATTTATGTCCTTTGCTCGATGGTGGATAAATCTGACCGATGAGATCGATAGCCCATCCCCAGAATGTCCAAGGTTTAATTATAGGGTTCATAGCCGATGCAGGCGCTCTTTGAATATTACCAAACTTTTGACACCCCTGACATCCTTTAAAATATTTAAAACAATCTTCAAGAATAGTTGGCCAATAGTATCCATTTCTTCTGATCATCCACTTCATCTTGAAAGCCGATTGATGCGCTCCACACACTCCTTCATGAATTTCACCCATCAAGCTTTTCAATTCATCACTGCTAACACATCTGAGTAAAACTCCATCTATAGTTCGATAATATAATTCATCATCGAGGAGCACATACTTGGTAGCTTGGAACCTTATACGTCTTTTAACCTTTTTATATGGATCCTTTAAATAATCAACAATCTCCTTTCTCCAGTCATCGGTATCGACTGCCGATGTTAGCACTTCCTGAATAGGCTGATACCGTGAAGCATGTTGAGCTAGTCGATTAGCCTCTTCATTATGCAGTCGAGAAATATGTTCAAGACAAAAATCTCTAAACCCTTTCAACAATTGCAAACATCTTTCATAATACGAAATTAAAACTTCACTTCAGCATTCATAAATCCCAGCCAATTGATTTATAACTAGCATAGAATCACCAAAGATTTCAACAGCATTGGCACGTATCTCCTTCAGCAATTCTAACCCTTTTATCAAGGCTTGGTATTCAGCCTAATTGTTTGTCGATGTAGCAACAATTGGCAATGAAAACTCATACTTCCTTCCTTGAGGTGAAATCAACACAATGCCGATACCTGCTCCTTCACCACATGTGGACCCATCGAAGAAAAGTGTCCAAGGAGTAACCTCCAGAGAGTCCACTGTATTACAATGCTGAGTGACAAAATCAGCCATAACCTACCCCTTAACTGCCTTAGTCGATTCGTAACGTAGTTCAAATTCTGATAATGCTAAAATCCACTTGCCGATTCTACCACTTAATATCAGCATCGACAGCATATACTTGACTACATCGTCTTTGCATATGACCGTACATTCGGCAGATAACAAATAATGTCTTAATTTAACACAAGAAAAGTATAAACACAGACATAATTTTTCGATGGCCGAATACCTTGTCTCAGCATCCACTAATCTTCTGCTCAAATAATAAATAACATGTTCTTTCCCTTCAAATTCTTGAATAAGAGCTAAACCGATAACGGTATCATCAGTTGACAAATACAACCTGAAAGGTTTCCCGTGTTGAGGTGGAACTAGCACTGGAGGATTTGTTAAATATTTCTTAATTTCATCTAGGGCTAACTGCTGCTTAGCTCCCTATACAAATTCTTGATCGGCTTTCAATTTAAGTAATGGACTGAAAGCCTTGATCTTACCCGATAGATTAGATATGAATCTTCTAATGAAATTAATCTTACCGATCAAAGATTGCAATTTAGTTTTATTGGCAGGAGCAACCACCTTGTTAATTGCATCAATAAACTTTCTACTGATTTCGATGCCCCGCTGATGCACCATAAAACCCAAGAATTGACCTGCCGATACACCAAATGCACATTTATTAGGATTCATCTTCAATCCATGCTTCCTTGTGCACTCCAGTATCTTTCGTAGATCGGCTAGATGTTTTGTGATATCTCCAGACTTAATCACTACATCATCAATGTAGATCTCCACTAATGTGCCGATGTATTCATGAAAAATAAAGTTCATAGCTCTTTGATAAGTAGCGCCGGCATTTTTCAAACCAAACGTCATGACTATCCACTCAAACAACCCTACATGACCTGGACATCTGAAAGCAGTCTTGGGAATATCTTCTTCAGCCATGAATATTTGATTGTAACCTGCATTACCATCCATGAAGCTGATAATTTGATGTCCGGCTGCAGCATCAATCAACAAATCAGCAATCAGCATTGGATAGCCATCCATCGGTGTGGCTTTGTTGAGATTCCTAAAATCAATACAAACACGAAGTTTTCTATTTTTCTTATAAACAGGAACCACATTAGAGATCCACTCTGCATATCGACACTACCGAATAAACTTTGCCTCAATTAATTTAGTTATTTCGGCCTTAATGTCAGGAAGTATATTAGGGTTGCATCGGTGCACTGGCTGCTGATGTGGCCGAAATCCAGATTTGATGGGTAACCGATGTTCAACTATCGATCGGTCTAATCCAGGCATCTCAGTATAATCCCAAGCAAAACAATCTTTATACTCTTTTAAAAAATCAGTTATTTGCTGCTTATACTTGGAATCTAACTTAGCACTAATAGAAGTAGGTCTTGGCCAATCGCCATTACCAATATCTACTTCTACTAAATCATCTGCCGATGTGAACCCTTGACCTAATTTTCCATCATCGGCAAACCTATCCATTAAAACTCTTCTTCAGAACCGACTGCTTGGATCGGTGGAATTTCATAATTAGCAACTCTAAGGAACTCTTTTCCCAAACTTCTCCTGATATGCATTTAGTTCGCTCATAAGTAT
Organism: Miscanthus floridulus; assembly: GCF_019320115.1. Classification (NCBI taxonomy): domain Eukaryota; kingdom Viridiplantae; phylum Streptophyta; class Magnoliopsida; order Poales; family Poaceae; genus Miscanthus; species Miscanthus floridulus. The sequence goes on from NC_089580.1 coordinate 26,007,563, forward strand.
CTGATTCTGCCGATGCGATGATATAAGAAGAATCACCAGGGACAAACTCAATCTTATCCCCAATCCACTGTACGAGGCATTGATGCATTGTAGAAGGAACACAACAATTAGCATGAATCCAATCCCTCCCTAGAAGCAGATTATATGCACCCTTGCCATTAATAACAAAGAACGTCGTCGGCAAGGTTTTGCTGCCGATGGTTAATTCAATGCATACTGCCCCTTTAGCCGGTGACACATTGCCTTCAAAATCCTTCAGCATCATATCGGTTTTGGTCAAGTCTTGATCTCCCTTACCAAGTTTCCGATACATCACATAAGGCATAATATTAATCACAGCCCCTCCGTCGATAAGTATCTTAGATACAGGCTGCCCATCAACTCTGCCTTTCACAAATAAAGCCTTAAGATGCTGTCTCTCGTTATTGGTAGGTTTCTCAAAAACAGCCATCATTGGATCTAGTGTCAACTAAGCTACTTGATCAGAGAGAACAACTTCTTCCTCATTATCAGATAGTGCCAAAAACTCCAACAGCAACATGAATACCATATTAACATCTGCCGATGGACCCTTATTTTTGTGTTTTACCTGCCACTACTGATGACCGGACCTCTCATTGGAGGAATTTTCCTCTCGGTATAAATCCTCCTGATGCTCACATTGTATCCTCCTTTTCTGTGTCTTTATCAGACCCTCCGGGCACCATCGAGGAAACTTGGTTTTCCAAACTGGCTGATAACAGGTCCCAGTTGATTCTACACGGCGTATATTAGGGTCCCTGTAGAATATTTCTTCATCGGGAACTCTTGCGTTTGCCATCTCCTCAAGCTCCTCTTGATTACTTGGAAAATATCCAGCGTGTTTACCAAGCCTTTCATGTACACTAAGTCTGCCCCCTAGTTGATCATGCACTGATGCTCTGCCTCTGATCGGCTCATTGATAAATAAACCCTGATTGCCAGGTTGAAACCTCCTTTCTGACCGATCGACCCCATAATAACCATTGCACTCAGGGCAATTTTCAACAGTTGGCAATTTAATACCTTCTTCCCAGCAATGGATGAAAAACGGGCACCTCCAATGATCTTTATGCCGATACCATTCTTCCCGACGTCTCTCTTCTTGCTGTTTTCGATATTGGTCCTTACACTGACGCCAACCCTCCTGCTGCCTTCAATGGGTAATCACAATGCCAGGTCGAGAAGGGTTTTTGGAACTACTGCGTTCTCCCAGCAAACCCTTACTTTTTGCATCATCGGTAGTTATCCGATGTTGGGGATCCACTGATGCATTTTTCTCAGCAGCCTCTGACGTCAATACCTTGGTCTTCCCTTTGGCCTCTAACATATTTGCTAGAAAAGGGTGTTGATCAATTTTCATCGGCTTCTGGGCCTTGGAAGTACCAAACTTAATTCTTCCAGATTTAATAGCCGATTGTAACTATTGCCTGAACACCTTGCACTCATTTGTACTGTGTGAAGTTGCATTGTGCCATTTGCAGTACAAGATCTTCTTCAACTCTTCTGCCGATGGGATCACATGATTAGGTGACAGCTTAATTTGGCCCTCTTGAAGCAGAAGATCAAATATCTTATCGGCCTTGGTGATATCAAAGGTAAACTTTTTTGGCTCTTTCTGACCAAAGGGACAAGATATCGGCTTTTTATTCTTAACCCACTCAGCTAAGCCGATAACTGGTTCTTCATTAGAATCAGAGTCTCCTACTTCTTCAACAAATGATACTTTTTTACTCCAATTCTTTTTAGGTTCAAAAACCCTAGTATCTTGATCAGAGATCCTTTGCACAAGATGACTGAGGCTTTCAAACTCCTGAGAAGCATATCTGTCTTTAAGATGTGGCAATAACCCTTGGAAAGCCAGATCGGCAAGCTACCGATCATCGAGCACCAGGCTGTAGCACTTATTTTTTACATCTCAAAGCCTTTGCACAAAGCTTTCTACCAATTCATCATTACGCTGTCTCAATTTTACTAAATCGGTAAGCTTCTTTTCATGGATTCCAGCAAAGAAATACTTATGAAATTGTTTTTCTAGATCAACCCAAGTAATAATAGAATTTGGTGGTAATGAAATGAACCATGTAAATGCCGATCCAGACAAAGATGATGAAAATAATTGAACTCTTAATTCATCTCTGCTAGCTGCCTCTCCACATTGAATAATGAAGCAATTGACGTGTTCCATTGTTGATGTATCATCTTGCCCAGAGAATTTAGTGAAATCTGGTACCTTGTACCGATTTGGGAGAGGAATTAAATCATATGCAGGAGGGTATGGAGTCCGATAAGAATAAGTATTGACCTTGGGCTTTATTCCAAACTGATCCTTCATAATTTCTGCTATCTTATCGGCCCAAAAAGCATCAGCCTCCTGCTGACGAACTGGCTGAATTTCTACAGGAGGTGCCTGCTGATATCCCTCCACATATCTTTGTGGCCTACGATCTCCAGCAATCGGCATATTTGCCGTTACTTGTGGTCCATTAACCTGTTGGAAAGGATTCATCGGCTAAGCTGCCGATGCTTGATTCTAGAAACCAGCTTGCATATGACCTTGTTGAATCCCTGCAACCTGCTGATTTTGCTGAACTATATGTTGAATAGGTAACTGTCCTAATCAACTATTATTAGAACTCATCGGTACAAAACTTACCGATGGCTGCTAATTTGCTGACATTGTTGGATAATTATAACTAGCTTGAGGCATGAACTGAACCCCAGTTTGACTCATAGCAGGGGCTTTCTACTGCATCGGCAGTAAGCTTGCCGATGGACTTGAATTGGGTGTTTGAACCAAAGGCATCTGGAAACCTCCTGGAGTTGGTTGCACAGTAGTTGCTGTGGCATATTGAGGCACTTGAGCCATCGGTGAAACAGCCAATGGTATAGGAGCTTTTCCTACTGCATCAAACACTTGAGGTAACCCAGGATTGAAAGCAGATGACTCTAGAGGCATACCATATCCCCACCAATTAGTAGGAATCTAGCTATTCTGAGACACAGGGCCTGACATAGCTGATGCCGATAGATCTGTATTAAGCTGAACTCGTCCTCCTAGTAGTACCGGATCTGATCGTATCGGTGTAGATTAAATATTAGGTAAGCCTGCCGATACTGGAGAAGTAACTTCTGTACCCACAACGGCCGAGGGAGCCGATGGAGTATTAACAGATGCTGGCTCTGGTTGGTGATAGGCAGGCCCAACATAATGCGGTGACGCTTGTCCTTCTTTGAGAGTTTGAACCACAGCATTATGAACAGTATTGGACAGCACATTGGAATGATTAATCAAAGCATGATTTACTGCAGAATTAACCATCTCTTGAAGTTTACCAGGATTGGAGTCAAAGGTAACCTACCGAGGCAACGGCAAATCTTGCTTCTGGATGACTTGTCCACTCTTGTTCAGGCTAAATGATTTCAGACAAAGCTGCCTGTATTCTTCTACAGCCTTTTCCATAGCCTGCCTCTGCTCTTCCTTAAGATCTTCTTCTGATACCACGACAATGTTCCCTGAATCGATCTTGGGATTGAACATATTGATCGGATTGATTTGTCCCACCGAGCATGCCAAAAGATGTGTTGATGCAAAAGTGGATCTACAAACACAAAGGGCTAATACCTGAATCGATATCCAAAGCGTGCCAGTCGATTTGACCTGTTAATCGACAAGGATGAAGATACGAGCACTTTGATCCTGACAACAGCGATACGCCCGGAAGTCACGGCCAAGAGGTACTCACGTGGAACTCGAGAATCACCGAAGGTCGCACTGAAGCGATGCAACTCGCCGAATCAATGAGAACTCGTAAAAAGGAAAAATATGCAAATTGACGAAGTCGTCGAAAAGTAAGTAGATGCAAATAGGAGTAAAAATTGATTTTGATGTTGATTGATTTTTATTACATTGCCCCTCAATCTATATTTATACCCTGATCTAAAGAGACATAACCAAATACGACTAGGACACCAAGTCCATATCTAAGGAAACATGTGACTCTTACATGAATCATACTCTAACAAATATAGAAAAGGAAATCAACTCCTATCTATTTCCCTATCCGCCTCAATTACGATGGAATTCTCACTGACCTCCTTTCCATCGGCATACTTCCTGTTTCATTGGCAGTAGTTTTCAAGCCTTCCTTCATCGGCATCGACAATAACATCTCCAACCTTATCGGCAACACCAGAGTCTAAATCAACCTTTCCATCGATCACCACCATTCATCGGCAACCATCTTTACAAGCTATTTTCATCAACTGTCAGCGTATACAGTAACTTTCCTCCTGCCGATTAGCCCACTCTGATCATTTTGACACGTGCAAAAAATGGTGTCAACACGTCTTGACATACGGGGTGATTCGTAGCTCATCGTTGATCAAGTGATGAAGGAGTCGAACTGCCATGACCCCAAAATGGAGGCATACTACAAGTTGGTACGTCACCTAGAAGACAAGTTCGACGATCTTGAACTCAACCACATCGCGCGAAAATTCAACAAGGCTGCGGATGAACTGGCAAAGATGGCGTCGACACGGGCCCTGGTCCCCCCAAATGTCTTCACCGGAGACCTCCACAAGCCTTCCACCAACTATGCCTCAGTGGTGGAAGAGGGTCCACCGATCAAGCCCATCACAGGGCCCGAGGTCCCCTCTATCACCGAGGCCCCTACGGCCAAGCTCAAGGCCATGGAAGTCAACGTTGAGCCGCCCGAGGCCAACCAAGGCACGGACTAGCGGGTCTCGTTCCTTGATTGCCTCATTCGAGGAGAGCTTCCTGCAGATAGGACCAAAGCCCGACGGCTTATGCGACAAGCCAAAACTTACGTCCTCAGCAACGGCAAGTTGTACAGGCAAAGCCCATCTAGCGTCCTCCAACGATGCATCACCACTGAGGTGGGCCAAGCCCTACTTTGGGACTTGCATGTGGGGGCCTACGGGCACCATGCAGTGCCTCGGACGCTCATCGAAAATGCCTTTCGCCAAGGGTTCTACTAGCCAACGGCGGTTGCTAACGCCACCAAGTTGGTACGCTCCTGCGGGGGATGCCAGTACTATGCGCGGCAAACGCACCTCCCGGCCCAAGCCCTCTAAACCATCCCCATTACATGGCCATTCACCGTGTGGGGGCTCCACATGGTTGGGCCTCTATAGAAGGCCCTCGGGGGCTATACCCATTTGCTGGTTACGATCGATAAGTTCTCCAAGTGGATCGAGGCTCGTCCGATCAATCGAATCAAATTCGAGCAAGCGGTGCTGTTCTTCACTGACATCATCCACAGGTTCGGGGTTCCAAACACCATCATCACTGATAATGGGACACAATTCACTAACCATAAGTTCCTGACGTTCTGTGATGACCACCACATCCATGTGGCCTGGTTGGCCGTAGGACACCCTAGGACAAACGGCCAAGTAGAATGTGCCAACGGCATGATCCTACAGGGCCTCAAGCCAAGAATATACAACCAGTTGAAGAAATTTGGCAAGAAATGGCTTGCCAAACTCCCGTCAGTCATCTAGAGCCTAAGGAACACTCCGAGCCGAGCCATGGGGTTCACACCGTTCTTCCTAGTCTATGGGGCTAAGGCCATCCTCTCCACTGACTTGGAGTACGGTTCCCTGAGGCTTCAAGCCTACAACGAGCAAAGCAACCACACTGCCCGCGAGGACACCCTCGACCAACTAGAGGAAGCCCAAGATGTTGCGCTGCTATACTCGGCCAAGTACCAGCAAGCCCTACGATGCTATCAAGCCTGGCGCATTCGAAGCCGAGACCTAAAGGTGGGCGACCTGGTGCTGAGACTAAGGCAGAGCAATAGGGGCCGCCACAAGCTAACCCCACCATGGGAAGGGTCGTACATTGTCGTCCAAGTACTGAAGCCCGGGACCTACAAGCTAGCCAACGAGAAGGGCAAAATCCTCACCAACACTTAGAACATAGAACAGCTACATCACTTCTACCCTTAAATTTCCAAGCATTATATACATTGTTTCTCGAAATACAATAAAGAGGTGTTCTTTAGTTGTTCTAAATTTTTCGAGAAACCCCCCAAGCCTGTCAATGGGGGATCAGCGTTACAATAACGCTATAAGGGAGACTCGGCTCTGCCTCTATAGAGGTGCCCACCGCAGGGCTCGAACAAGACTCGGCTCTACCTCTACAGAACCGATCCTCCCTCGGGGGCTAGAAGGGGGGATCCCCCCCTAAGTCCTAGGCACCATTTTTTAGTTGTTTTTTGAAAAAAAAAATTCTACGCCAAACTCTCTAGCGTGCTCTAACAAATCAATTATAAAAAACCTAAGGACCAAAAGTCTGTCTCAAGGCCAAAAGGTCGGCCGAGCCGTGAGACGGCCTATGCCTTCGGGATATGGCAACTCCCTCACCACCTTTTTCCCGAGGGGTAGCTTAGGCTCTGAGGAAGTTTTTTGCAAGTGATATGTTCAGAGATGAGATAGAGGGTAGAGGCTCGAAAATATAATAAAAAATGATTAAAAAGCGTATACACATGAGTACTTTAAAAGGCCTCAATGGCCACAAGCGTTATGATACGGTAACATAAGTCCTAATCCATTTACATGACTCCTTTGGCCCAAGTTAGAACTCAGGGTCGCTAGCGTCGGCGCTCGGCACAGGAGGAACCACCTCCTCTTCGAACAGCTTGGCCAGCGCCATGCCAGGGACCTCAGCCGCCTCCACCAGCCTCATGTCCTCCTCCTCGGCCTCCTCATCATCCTCAGCCAAGACGTAACCATCACTAATGGCCTCGAGGTTGATGCTGGTGTAGTGCGAGGAGACGATGGCCAGGGCATGCTTGATGCCCGTATGCAGCAACCCCTAGAGCCACTCGTGGACTCGACCGCTCAACGTGATCTAGCGGCTCCCAAAGAAGCTACCCAATTCGACACCCTGACCTCCAAGGCCTCGCAGGTGGTACGGGTGGCGCTCTGCAGTGCATTGTGCTCCCCGATCTTGGCCTTGAGCACCGCCTGCACTTCAATGGAGGCCTTAGCTGCCCGGGAGACCTCCTTCTCCAATCCTGTGCCAAGACAAGCGGGATGGGGTTAAGCACAAAAGGAAATAAGCTGAACAGAGGCGCATGCCTATGAGACTCACCTTCGGCTTTCTCCCTCTAGTTTTTGACCTCAGCCCAAGAGGCCTTGGCCACCCTAGAAGCCTCCCTCCCTAGCTTTGTGTCACAGCGGGGAGTTAGGGGTCGAACGCAAGAAGAACAAATAAAATAAGAGGCGCGGCTTAACAGGACTCACCCATAGCCTTTTCCTTCTAGGCTAAGGCCTTGACTCGGGAGGCCTTGGCCACTTTGAGGGCCTCTGCTAGGGCACCTTTCATTAGCAGATGCGTGCCCTGCTCTGCCCCCAGCTGCCCAGCGATGGCCTTGGCAGAGACCTCCACTTGTTCGGCCCAAGACCTAAAGGTGTCCCACTCACCGGCCACCTGGGTCAACTCCTCCTCCAGCTCCTTGATCCGCGCCACCAAACGGGTGGCCTGCTCCTGAGCCATGGCTGCCTCGGCCTTCATATTAGCACAGCAAAGGCGGAGGTCCTCCACCTCCACGCTCCGCGTCGACAGAAGCTCATTAGCATTGGTGAGCAGGTCCTTCTGCTACCGAAGCTGGTCCTAGATGTCCCTCTCCTACTAGAGGAACAACAACTTCCCGAGGGACCAGGCCTTGAGCTCCTGGATAGGCAGAACAGACGTCAAACACCACAAGAAAACTCAGGAAAAAGATGACACAGTACCGGAAAAGAAAGCGCGCACCTGGGCAACCTCGGGCAAAGTGTCAGCCACAACGGACAGCACTGTCCACAGCGACCGCTCCGCTAGCTGGCAAAATTGCTCGAAGGAGCCCCAACTTCCCCCCTTGGCCATGTCCTCAAGGGTGAACAGAGGCTCCCCCTCAGGGTTATCCTGGCTCCGCCACAAGACATGTGGGTGATCCCACCCGTGGGGCTCGGGTTGTACCCAGACAAGGGCCGAGCTTCCCTCACCAGAGGTCAGAGCTGGCTACCTTGGCATCCACCACCTCCTTCCCTCAGGAAGTATCATCGGAGGAGATCGAATGGACCTCCACTTCCTGAGCGCTCTCCTGCGACGGTGACAGACCTTGGACCGGGGGCGGTACTGAAGCTTGCCCACCTCCATCTCCGCTTCCTGGGCCGCTGGCTCCACCGCGCCCACGTCGGCCTCCGCCACCTTGGCCTTAGTGGTCCCGGGGGCTTTGGCCTCCGCCACCTCAGCCTCGATGGTCCTGGATGCCCCAGCCTCCATCGCCTCAGCCTCAAAGGTCCTAGGGGCCTTGGCTTCGCCCTCGGTGGCCTCAGCGGCTGAGGGCGCCTCGGCCTCATCTGACTCACGGGCCTTGGCCTCGAGGGACATAGGCGCCTCCTCCCCCGCTCGCTTAGTGGCCGCCTTGATAACCTCTCCTTGGGCGTCCGGCTCCTTCGAGTCAGCCCTCGCTGACGCTGTGCCACGCTGTATGGCGGCTTGCACCTCCATCACCCATTGGGCGGTGGAGCTAGTGCTCACCTTGAGCGCCTTACATGGCCCCAGGGTGGGCACTTCCGCCTGATGCTTCCGGCTGAAGGCAAAGCATTCATGAGGTCAGCACATAGCCAAAGAACGAGTGGAAGATATCGCAAACTCCATCGACAAAACACTTACCCCGAATAGGGACACAATAGCTTCTACATTGCGCCCCTCGTCCTCTACAACGGCGGTGGCAGCGACGGTGGCATGGACCCTATGTCCGTCGGTGCCGACCGGCCCTTGCCGAACCCTAGCGCCCCCTCGACCCTCTGCGGAGGCTATTGGGTCACCTCCTTTGTCGCCTGCTCCACCTCCACCATCGAGCCCACTGGGCTGACAACGTGCTTCCCTAACGCTCGTGCCTCAGGTGTGTCGGCCTTGGCCCCGAGACGTCCTCTCCTCCTCCTCCTAGAAATGCCGAGCTGCTCGCCGACGCCCTAGGTGCTGTCCCCCTAATGTTAGGGAGATGGTCCAAGGTACCCCGCCCCGCCTTGCTCTCATCGACATCACTCGAGGAATCCGACAATGATGGTGATGGAGATGGCTCCACTGGGAGACCATCGTGCCTCTGTTGCCGGCGATGTTTCTCCAGCTCGTCGCGCTCAAGGTTCTTCCTCTTACGCTTTGCCTCCTCGGTGTCCTTCCACTTCTTTTGTGCCTCGGCATGCACCCTGTTCACCGTCCTCAGGAATGGGCGGCGGGGAGGCTCGCACATCCCTCATCCCCTGCAGGAACGGTGAACGCAAATAAGGAAATAGGAAAATGCAAGGAACAAGGAGGCCTCGAGGGCAACGGCGGCGCGTGACTCACCAGAGAGATGTACCCCCACGTCGGGCGCATCAGGAATGGGGACAGACCACTGCTCCTCAGCCGCCCCTCCACCGTCCCTCTCACCCGATGTAGAATCTCCTCATCGGAGAGGGCGACGACAGACAACTGGACGCTATCGATCGGCTCGTCCGGTGTCATCTCAAATAGGCACTGCCACTGAGCCATCAGCGGCAGCGCCCTCCAGTGGTGGAAGGCCGCCACGACCATAGCCGCCATAAGGCAACAGTTACGCAGCCTCTCCAGCGCCTCCAGGAGCGGCCACAGCTTGGGCTGATCAGCCATCGGGACACCAAACCTCCACTTCTCTGGCTAGCTCTCCATGACCCACCTGGTATAGGGGGGAAGTCCACCATCATCATTGCAGAGGTAGAACCAGCTGTTGTACCAGCGACGGTTGGACGACGCGAGCTGGGCTAGGATGTAGAGGAGCTGTCGGTCTTGGCGCACTTAGAGAGTGCAGCCGCTGGCCCTCATCACCTTCCATGTGCCCGCCATGCCCGTTAGCTTGGTGGTGAGCCCCGCCCGAAAGAGGTGGAGCCGTAGCTCCTAGTGGGGGGCAATGCCTAGGTACCCCTCATAGATGGCGACGAAGATGGCCGCCTACGCGATGGAGTTGGGGTTGAAGTTGTGGAGCTCCACACCATAGTAGTGCGAGAGCACCCGCATGAACCGGTCTGCTGGTAGCCTAAGACCATGCTCATGAAAGGACACAAAGCTCATGATGTAGCCATCACATGGCCTCGGCTCCGTCTCACCCCCCTCGGAGCAATCCACTCTAGCCTAGTGGGGTCGGTAACCGGGCGGAGGAGCCTATCATCGATGAGCGACTGCAGTGTCTCCACGGACATGACGGATAGACCCCAAGGATCCGCCTAGAGGACAACAGTGCCCCTGGCCATGGGTGCAGTGGAGAATGCGGCTACGGTGGTAAGGCTCGCTCTCTCTCTCTCCCACTCCTTTCCTTCCCCTTCTCCCTTCTTCTCCCCGGCGCTCTCTTCCTCTATTCTTAGCAACCGCACGAGGGTAGAAAGGGCGAACAAATGCGGGCAAGGTAAGAAGGGGTGAGGCTCGTCATGTATTTATGAGGGAAGGGGGCGAAACGGATGGGCAATGAAACCAGGGAAGTTTCCCTCAGATCTAGCGCAGTTAATCCAGATCTGATTAAACTGCCCACGCGTCCACCTTTTCCTTATTAACTGTGCACGCACAGTAACGTCCCATCTGTAGACATTGCGTCGCATCCAAACATAGTGACGACAGGCGCCGTTTCGCCTCCCTAAGAAACCGCCTCAAAAGGCACGCCCGCCGTTGTCAGCCGATGGAGGGGAATATCCCCCACCCGATTTCTTTCAGACTAAGGAACTAGGCACCGAGCCCATTATGGTCCAGGGGTTCGAAGGCTAGGCCCCTGAGGGTCTCGATAGCCGCCCCAAGACAACAGAGTCAGGGATAACTATGGGTGAGCCCATACAAGGCCGAGGCCCAAGCAAGCAATTGCTCGGGATGCCCTAAGTCGTGTCCGAGACCAGCAGGAAGGTCTTTGAATGGGATCCCACCATAGGGAGGCACCGAGCCCCCGAGGCTAATCAAACGACCCTGGGACCCACTAGAGAAGCCCTCTAGTACTTTTGGAGTGTGTCTCTAGACCACTAGCTGACCCCTATCTAACAGGGCACGAGCCTCCACTTGGACTTACCCGATAACAGCTCACCGGAGATGTCACTGCTCGTGCCCACCGAGGGTAGCCTGACATACTCCACCCCTCCTTTCGAACGAAAAGGATGCGCGAGGGCTGCACAAAAAAGACAAGGAAACTTCTGATCACCCTCTTGCTCTGAGCAGAGGCTCAAGGACTCTTCCTACAACCAAGTCGAGACCCAGCGACCCAAACTCGCACTCGAGGGCTCGGCAAACAATCCCTCCTTCCGAACAAAAAGGATGCGCGGGGGCCGCACAAAAAAGACAGGGAAACTCTTGCTCGCCCTCTTGCTCCAAGCAGAGGCTCAGGGGCTCTTCCTGCAACCAAGCTGAGACCCAGTGACCTAAACTCGCACTCGAGGGCTCGACAAACAACCCCTCCTTCTGAACGAAAAGGATGTGCGAGGGCCGCACAAAAAAGCCAGGGAAACTCCTGATCGCCCTCTCGCTCCGAGCAGAGGCTCGGGGGCTCTTCCTACAACCAAGCCAAGACCCAACGACCCAAACTCGCACTCGGGGGCTCGGCAAACAACCCCTCCTTCCAAACGAAAAGGATGCGCGAGGACCGCACAAAAAAGATAGGGAAACTCCTGATTGCCCTCTTGCTCTGAGCGGAAGCTCAGGGGTTCTTCCTGCAACCAAGTCAAAGCCCAGCAACCCGAACTCGCACTTGGGGGCTCAGCAAAACACGATAAAGGGCACCGAGCCCGTTATGGTCTAGGGGTTCGAAGGCTAGGCCCCCTAGGGTCTCGATAGCCGCCCTAGGACAACAAAGTTAGAGATGACTATGGGCGAGCCCGTACATGGCTGAGGCCCAAGCAAGTGATTGCTCGGGATACTCTAAGTCATGTCCGAGACCAGCAGGGAGGTTTCTAAATGGGATCCCACCGTAGGGAGGCACCGAGCCCCCGGGGCCAATCGAACGGCCCTAGGACTCACTAGAGAAGCCCTCTAGTACTTTTGGAGTGCGTCTCTGGACCACTAGCCGACCTCTATCGAATGGGGCATGGGCCTCCACTCGGACTTACCCGATAACAGCTCACCAGAGGTGTCACTGCTCACGCCCACCGAGGGTATCCTGGCATACTCCACCCCTCCTTCCGAATGAAAAGGATGTGTGAGGGCCACACAAAAAAGACAGGAAAACTCTTGATTGCCCTCTTACTCCGTGCAGAGGCTCAGGGGCTCTCCCTACAACTAAGCCGAGACCCAGCAACCCGAACTCACACTCGTGGGCTCGGCAAACACGATAAAACCCCTCGCTCAACATGAGAAAAGCCCCTAGAGGAATAAATCCACTCCTCCAGGGCCTTGGGGGCTACACCTGGCGGGTGCGCTCGCGTGCACCCACCGAGGCCTCAAGTATGAAATACCATCCCGCCAGAAGCTGCTGTGAGCCAAGTCTCATCAAAACCTCAGGAAGAGCGCTCACACTCTCTTCGAGGCTCGGGGGCTACTGTCGGGTACCATAAAAAGGGGTCCCCTAAGCGAGAACCGAAAAAATTGCTTAGACCCTATAAAAATCGAAGCCAAGAGACAACTACCGGCAAACCCCCACCTTATCTGAGGCTCGGCTAGACCGCTCAGCCTACCTCGAATAGTATTTCGACTCGCCCGAGGCCCCAACCATAAGGCCTCAGATGAAGTACTGATTCTCCGCCTCGCTCGAGGCCCCACGCATAAGGCCTCAGACGAGGTGCTGATTCTTCGCCTCGCCCAAGGCCCTGCGCGTAAGGCCTCGGATGAGGTAATGATTCTCCGCCTCGCTCAAGGCCCCACCCATAAGGCCTCGAATGAGGTACCGATTCTCTGACTCGCTCAAGGCCAGCTCGGTAGCTACCCCGTCACTGCCGCCTCGACCAGGACGTCACGTCCAACTAGCACGACCAACCATTCCCACGACGTCAGCCAAACAACGGCTCAATACAGCAGAGTGGCTGATGAGATGGGAGTCACATCGACACCATGCCGTCTGGGACAGGACGGGGCAGGGGTTATCGGCCGCTGTGCTCAGCACTATGCCCACGACTGACACCCATGCGGCACTGTGCTGCCTAACCCCACTTGCTCTAGGGACAGTGCGGCATGGAGAGTCATGTCTGGGTCCCTGTAGCCTTGGAATCAGCATGCAAGACCAACTGCTCCCTCTGAGCCTCGGCTACCCGCTTCCACACCCCCATAGCCTCGGGACTCGCGCCCGCTGAGCCTCCCCGCAATAGTTCGACCTCTACACTGACTGGGCCTAGGCTCTCTACGCTGTCGGCATACAGCGACCAGCACATCGTTCATAGTATGCACCATGCCCTGCGTCAAGCCATCACAGGAGCTCCCACGTCACATACGATCGGGCGTGACCGGCGCGTCGCTCCAGTGCACCAAGGACAGGACCGCTCCATCGACCATGCCGCCACAGTGACAAGCTACAGGGCTTAGACATACCACCTCCGCTCACAAAAACACCACGTAGTGAACACATGTATCACCCTTGTCCCCCCTTCAACTATAAAAGGGAGTCACTGGGGCCATTTCTAGACACGCACGCACGCACAGACTCACGGAGACATCGCTTAGACACACACGCGCAAGCAACGCTCTGTAATGCACACTCTTCTTCACTGCAAGAGATCAACATCTCAAGCAACTCATGCCACTACATAGAGACCTAGGGCTAGCTCCCTCTCCCGCCCTGCTTGTAAACCCCTACTACAAGCACCTCGGTGCAAGGAATACAAGATTGCTCTCTCAGACTGGACGTAGGGCACCTATTGCCTGAACCAGTATAAACCTTGTGTCTCTTTACATCACCATCTGGGATTAGGGGCACGCAGTACATTTCACTAGTTGGTTGAGGGCCCACCGGTCCGAAACACCAACATTAGTACTACCAAATATTATGTCATCGACATATATTTGGCACATAAATATAACTTTACCAACTTTGTAAGTGAAAAGGGTAGGGTCAGCTTTGCCTATTTCAAAACCTTGTTTAAGCAAAAATTCCTTAAGGCATTCATACCATGCTCTTGGTGCTTGCTTAAGCCCATAGAGCGCCTTTTGGAGTTTGTAGACATGGTTGGGGAACTTGGGATCATCAAAACCTAGTGGTTGCTCAACTTAGACAAGTTATTAAATGGGGCCGTTGAGGAATGCACTCTTCACATCCATTTGGTATAGCTTAAAATTGTGATGAGCGGCATAAGCTAGAAGCATTCGGATTGCTTCAAGTCTTGCCACTGGTGCATATGTTTTCTCAAAGTCTAAGCCCTCTACTTGAATGAAACCTTGAGCAATCAATCTTGCCTTGTTTCTTGTCACCACACCATTCTTATCTTGCTTGTTGCAGAAGACCCACTTGGTGCTAATGATATTGGTGTTGGGTCTCTCCACCAAGGTCTACACTTGGTTTCTTTCGAAGTTATTGAACTCTTCTTGCATGGCCATTACCCAATCCGGGTCTCCAAGTGCTTGTTCTACCTTAAGAGGCTCTAAAGAGGAAACAAACGAGTAATATTGATAAAAGTTTGCTAAATGTGAACGAGTTGTTACCCTCTTTCAAAGACTCCCAAGGATGTTGTCAATGGGATAATCCCGTTGTATTGTTTGCCTTAGCCTTGGATGATCAATGGCCTCTTATCCATCTTCTGGATCTTTATTATCTTCTTGCTCGAATATGGGTTGTAGGTTCTATCCTTGAATCGAAGTTGGACTTGCTGCTGCTATCAGAGGGAGTGCGGCACTGCCACTCTTATGTGTGGCACTACCACTCTACTGATTTGCAGTAGGGGTCGGCTCCCCCTTAGCATCAGGTATGTCAGCAGAACTTTGTTCATCAGTAGCTTGAGGAACCTCCACTTCAGGAACCTCTCAAACTTGACACACTCATAGGCATTTATGATCTTTCTTCCATTTGCCTTGGCTCTAGCAGTGTGCCCAAGCTCAAGCTTGATTGAGGGGTGTCTTCTTTCCTTGAATTGAGGCACTTTTGAATCATTTGCCTTCTTGCCACTTACTTGAGCCTTACCACTCAAGCAACCCTTGCTAATGATCTCATTGAGTCTAGCAATTTCTTTCCTCATTGCCTCCATGTTTGCAAGGTTAGTGGAATAAGCATTCAAATCAATATTATAACATTTTCCACAACCTTGACTAATGGAGGTAGTAGAGGCATCCTTTGCCTTAGAGGGATATGAGTTGCTATCCCAAAAAATGTTATATTACAGCTCAAGTTCTTTGTGATTTTCATCTAAGTCATGATACTTTTTCTTGAGAGCAATATTTTCTTTCTTTATGATAGCATGGTCCTCTTGTTCTTTGGCTAAGGCCTTACGCAAGGATTCCACCTCACTTCTCTCTAATGCAAGAGCTTCCTTGCTAGCAATGTAGAGATCCTCTTGTTGGATAAGAGTTTCCTCTCTAGATTCTAGCTTGGCTTGGACACTCTCTAATTGCTCTATTAGTTTAGTAATGAATAGTTTGGTCTTTCCATCTAAGTTCTTAGTTAATTTATCAATTTCTTCATCACTAGATTCATTATCACTAGAGCTATCACTAATATCACTACTAGAGATATCACTAGGAGGTGGAGGTGGAGGAGCTTTGGCCTTGGATTTAGATTTTACCTTCTCACCCTTTGCCATAAGACAAATGTGAGGGGAGTAGTAGTCATCATTGGACATGTTGGTCAAGAGTCTTGGTGAAGAAGATGGCTCATGGATAGCAATGGTTGCAACTTTCTCATCTTCTTCACTTAAGCTTTCAATAGATGAATCCTATTCATGCCCAATGTGAGCTTCTCCTATGTTTTTATTGCTCCTTCTCCGGTCGGCCTTGTCCTCCTTTTTATACTTGTTCTCCTTGATCTCATGTGGGCACATGGCAATAAAATGATCGATGCTTCCACAATTATAGCATGTCCTCTTCTTCTTATTTGGAAACTTCGTCTTTACTACCTTGTACCCTTGCTTCTTCAACCCTTTGTGAAACCTACTCATAAAGAGAGCAACATCATCCACTTTCTCATATTGGTCATCATCATGTTCACTCTCACTAGAGGATGAGGTGGTCTCTACTCTTTCTTGAACTTGCTTGATTGCTTTGGGCCTGCTAATTGAAGCTTGCTTGTTGGTCTTAGATTTGCTTATAGAGCCTTGCTTGCTTGATTTGTTGGTCTTGAGAGCTACATCCTTGTTGATCTTGATGCCTTCTAGCTTTGCTTGTAATTATCCAAGCTTTTTTCTCTCATTTGCTTCTTCTCTTTGCATGTCAAAGGTCAAGATCCTCCTAAGTACATCATTTGGTGTGAAATACTTAAACTTCTTCTTGTCTCTAATTAGAGTTACTACGGTCTCATTTCTTGGTGAATAAGCTTCCAACATAATCTTGACAACTTTGTGATCATCTAGCTCATCACACCCATAGCCTCTAATCTTGCCCACCATGGTCATCAACCTATCAAACATCTCTTGTGGCCCTTCTCCATCCAAGATAACAAATCGGTTGAGCTTGGACATCAACAAATCAATTCTTGTTTTTCTCACTTTATCAACCCCTTCATATGCAAGATGCAAAGTATCCTAAATTTGCTTGGCAACATCCACACCAATCACTCTATTGTACTCCTCACCATCCAAGGCACTAAGTAGCACACTAGTAGCTTGACCATTGAGGTGGATGATTCTCATTTCTTACATGGTTGGATTCTTAGGATCAATTGATGCCTCAAATCCATTACAAACAACCTCACAAATGCCAGGATGAAGATCTATAAGATAGGCTCTCATCAAGTGCTTTCACTTGGCAAAGTTAGTCCTATCGAAATGAGGTAACTTGCCCACGAGCACATTGATGAAAGACTTGTGATCATGGTTAGTCATAGACATAAAAGAATAGTTAAAGGATACGACGACATATTTGTTATTGTCATTCTTCTTACCCTTTCCTTTCTTGTCCTTCTTGCCATGCACTTGATAGGACTCATCATCATCACCATCTTTGGAGCTGCTAGATAGCTCACTTGAAGATACATTGGAGGCTTTTGCTTCTTGTTTCTTCTTCTTTCTTGCTTCTCTTCTTTTTCTTCTAGCTTCTCTCTCGAGTCTTCTTTCTTTTTCTTGCTTTTTTCTCTTCTAATCGTTGTTGCTCCTTCTTCTTCTCTCTTGCTTCTCTCTTCTCTTTTCTAACTGTCCTTCTTCTTCTTCTTTCTTCTTCATTTTGAGCTTTTTCAGCATCGGTTGCCTCTAGATGCGGGAGCATGGAGTTGCTCGCTGTAGAGGCGCTAAGCTCACTACTGTCGGTGTCATGCAGCCCAACGTCCTTCGGATCGACGTTGATGGGCTTCACAACAACATATCCTCCCCCAGGCTCCATACTTCACGCGGTGAAGCGCACATGAGGTAACCTTGCTTTGATACCACTTGTAGGATCTCTAGAACGCCTAGAGGGGGTGAATAGGCCTATAAAAATTCAACTCAAACCAAAGTCAAATTGACTCGCGGCACTGCTGCTCTATGAGCGCAGCACTCCCTCATCTGCAGGAGAGATTAGTTCATAGTTCAAAATCTACCCAACGAATTTTAGATTGAGTAAATTTCTTAGCTTCCTGCAGGTAGTAGGTCACAGATCGATAGTTGAAAGTGGTGGAAACACCGCACACAAGTAGATCAGCCTCAAACTCTAAAAATCACCCCAATCAACAATATGTCATGCAAGTAATGTAAATCAAGCACAAGTAATATAATGATTTATCCCATGGTTTGGCTCGCCACCAAGGCTTGCCTACCTCCACGTTGTTGAGGTTAGCCACTAAGGCTTAGAGCTTTTCAGCCCTTCCTCGTTCTCAAGTCTAAGAGACTTAACTCTTGATATGAGGGGTAAGTTTACTAGCTTGAAGAGATGTCTACAAACCTCTCGGGGCTGCCACACAAATTGGCAAGCTCCGCGGACGACGCTCTAGCCAGCTAGGAGCCAAGCTCCAAGAGTAACAAACACAACTGATAGTTAAAACGTGAACTAAGTGCTCTTTAGAGTTTGAGAATCAATAGAGTTGTTCTCTAATCGAGTTTTGAACCCCTGTCCCTCAAGGATTGATGGGAAAAACAATGGATTTGCTTGGGGGCTTGAGGTCAACAATAGAGTGAGAGTGAGAGCTTCTGCTCTATTTTAGGCGTGCAGAAGTGAGGAAGAAGAGAGCCAAGTTGGTTATCATTGGAAAGGAAGGAGAAATGTTTATATATCCCCCAACCCCCAACGGTCACTTTAAATCGTAGATAGCCGTTGGCGAGAAAAGAGAAAGGTATATATACCCCTAGCCCGCAACGGATACCGCACCCTAAGGGTCAGGCGAGATGGAGCCCACGACCAAGGGGTCGGGTGAGTTGGAGCCCGTGACCAATAGGTCGGCGGAGCCACTCTTTAAGTGCGGCAGTGTCGCACTACGCAAGACAGCAAGAGTAATAGTGAAGTGTAGACTATCTTGGCTGTGAATCTGAGAATGAATGTGGTTGTTTGAGCACTTGACAGCACATATTAGTTTAAGCATTGTGCCCCCCTTTATAGTATAGATTTTCCTATAATCAAATTCAATATATAAAAGAATTTAAACATCCTTTGAGTTTGAAGCCATCTACATTTATAATTAAGGGCTCCTCCATTTCGTGTAGCATTTTCGAATATAAATTTCCTATATATAATCTCAATAAATCTCAGTTCTCTAATTGCGTAGTCATTATTACCAAAATCCATAATTAAGACTTGATTGCACTTTCACTGGTTGCTATCAGTTTTGAGTTACAAAACCCAAAGGTAAGCCTAAGTCGAATTTGTTTCTGTCCTCCATCTTGAAGTGTACACCAGAGAAGAAATCGGATCAGAAACAGTAGCCTACAGGACCTATTGATGACTTAGCAAGACCACCAGAAGATAGGTGATCTACAGAAGAAAAAAATCAGCAGATTTGGCATCAGATAGTTTCCATCTGATGAAGCAAATTACATGTAGCAGCATCCCATCTCTGATGTCTTGCTACGAAGGATCTGAACAGATGAAACCAAGACAGACTAGCCTGTCAATCATCGCATCTTTAAAGGAACCTGAAACTAGCTGCGCAGATTCACAGATTAGCTTGATTGTCAGATTCACAGATTCACAGATTAGCTTCATCGACATGAATCCGGACAACCTCAAGATCTGTTGCCACCTTTTCACCAACGGACAGCATGGGTTCATCCAGACCGCAAGCAGTTAAGCTTCTTCTGTCTTGCAGAAGCTCACCGAGCTCCCGCATCGCCTTATTTAGCTTCGACTGAAGTTCGTCCAACTCCCTGGCTTGATACTGCAAGGACTCATTACACACCTTGATCTCTTCCTCCTTCAAGTTGACTTGGAAAACACAGTCCTGGTACTCAACCAGCAAGGCTTCCATGTCCTTTGCCCTACCCTCCCAAATCTCGGTCAACGTGTTGTCACGGACAAACTTCTCAATGTCAGCTTCGAGTATGGAGAGGCAGGAATCCTCTATTTCTGCTTCAAGGACTGCAATCTCACAATCAATATAATCACATTTATTCATGTTTTTCATTTCCTTTTGTACCATGGAGAGCTGTTCACGGGCCTTCTGTAGTTCACACCAAAGCTTCATCCGATCCTCCTCGGATTTCAGCAGGTCGGTTGCCTTGCCATAGTTCTTGGGTTTATGCATTGGTGCAGTGGAAGTATCCAGGTTATCAATAGCAAACAGGACCTTTTCTTCCTCCTTTCTTTGAGCTTCATAAGAGCGAAGTTTCAGTTTAAGGCCATCAATTTTGCTTCTCAGCTCAGTTTCACATTCACGTGCTCTTGTTCTTGCGGCAGATAGTTCGATTTTGCGAGTTCGGAGATGATTCAACTGTTCTTTCTTCTGATTCATTGATTCAAGGCTGGCATCGAACTTGGACTCTGCAAGACTTTTGGTCTTCAAAACCAAGTTCCAACATGATGCTGCAGGCAAGAAATACTTGTCTTCAAAAGCATTTTTCTTCTCCTGTGATTCTGACAGCACAGACTTCAGGACAGTGATGTCGTCCTGACCACGCTGTGCGCCTAGACGCTGAAGCTCAATTCTTGCAGAAAGTTCTTCGGCCTTACCACTAGCCACTTCGAGTACCTTAAAATATTTAACTGCATCCTGAGCAGACACAGCCTTATCTTGGACAAGCTCCAGCTTACTCCGAACAATCTGCAGCACTTCTTTCAAAGCTATAATTGTGGAGTCATGAACATGTTTCACTTCAGGATTCTCAGCTGCTTCACTCATTTCAACATCTTTCTCGTGCAGTTGAATCTCCTTTACAGCTTCAGAGTCGCTTTGCTCTAAAATCTTCCGTTTGAATTCATCTCTTTCCTGCATAGCTTTCTCATACAAACCCATAAGTCTATCATTTTCCTCATGCATCTCCTCCAGCTGAAGACGCAATTCAACAGATGTAACTCTTGATAAATTGTCCTCCTTGGTGCATTGTTCATCTACTGTCTTAGACTCCTCTGACACATTGGATGAGTTATGTGCATGCAAATCTGATGTGGCTGCTGGTTGGGCATTCAGCAGATCTTCGTTCACAGGGTTTCCATCTTGATTTGCTTCAACATTGACAACAGCGTTTTCATAGAGCTCAACTAATCTCTTGTGATCCTCAAACAAAACCTTAAGCTGCATTCTCAATTTTTCATTCTCTTTGGCCAAACCAATCGCAGTTTCATGAGCTTCTGCTTCCCGTTGACTTGCAGAAGCTATTGCATCAACCAAAGTCTTAAGTTCCATCTGAGCATCAGACAAGTTATGTAAATTTGCCTCTCCTTGCTCCTGGAGCTGGGCAGCCTTGAACTCTTTATCTGTGTTATCGTTTTTCTTTGTAAGCTCCAATTCTGTGGTCAACTCATTGACATGCCTGCACATTGTTTGATATATCAGGCAATGGCATCAGAACAGTAGCTGATAGCATGGAAACTGAAAGTTCCGTACAAGCATAAGCATGATTATAATGCCTAGAGAAACTGGGAACAAACATTGGGTGGAATTCATAGGGAACAATCAACAATAATGTCAATGTGGAGAAGTGAAACCAAATGATTTAATAAATGATCTACTCGTTGGGATTTTTCAAGCATTATGAACGCTCGTTCACGTTACCACACAAGCTTTGAAGCAAAAGAGAAATGCTATAGCCGATAATGTGGCATATGAGGGGATCGAAGGCAACATAGCAGAAAGGAGACGAAACTTGAAAATAACAACCACATGTGTTTCAGAATTTCAATTAACCTGTTTTGTGTAACATACAAGGACTAAATACACTACTCCCTCCAATAAATGTAGAACATTTTAGGATTTTAGATGGTCAAACACTTATAGTCCTTCAATATATGAAAAGTTACATTGATTGACAACAAGGTTGATGTTACTATATTCATCATGAAAAATACTTTCATAATATATAGCTTTCTCTATCTATTTAGAATTGTATACTTCTCAAAATTACAAGTCAAAGTGTCATATTGGAAACCATGTCCATGTCTTAAACGAGTCACAGGCAGTATTATTAGCCATCTCTAAAAGCATAAATATCTCAATAGACTATGGAAGAAGGAAACATATTGATTAATAGTAATAAACCTAGTAACAGCATGCCAAGGTAGGACAAAATGTATACCTTTCAAGATTCTCTTTTGCTTCAAGGCAGAATGTCAATTTTTTACGCAACGACTCAATTTCTCTCTGATTTTGAATAGCCTGCAGTACAAAATTATAAAGTAGTTACAGCCACAAATGAATAAACATAGTAACATACTTATATAAACAAAGGTATAATCAGAGTTGTATATGTCGCAGTAGTATGCTTACACCAACCTGCAAACGAAGAAACTCATTTTCCTCATCACCAGCTGACTCCCCGAATAATGAGAGGCCCTACATAAGTTTTTATAAATATAAGTCAAGTGAAGCATGGATAATTCCATGAAGTAAATATAACCAATTTTTTTTCATATAGTTAGGGATTGGCATCCTTAATTCAGAATTTTTTTCATATAGTTATAAGCAAACCTTGTTAATAGGTTCCTTCTCATGCATAAGCTTCCAGTCAAGAGCCTCAAGCAGCTGCGAATCAAATTATTAAGTAAGCTCACTACTTCAATGAAGTAACATATTCACATCATTAGAGTCCACCCCAAACAGGATCCAGATGAGTTCGCAACGGAATACCTTATCTTGTAAAATAATGATTTGCTCATGCATCATTTCTCGTTCACCTTCATCAACAAATGACTGCAACCTGATTTTTGCAAGTAACAATAAAAGACCATTAAAATTCCAACTAAACTCCAAGCAGATAAACTAAAGCACAGACCATAAAGTTTATTTCAGACAATAAAATATTCAAAAATCAGTTACTCCTTGCCATCAGTCACATACAAAAAAAATGAGTTGTAATCACATAACAAAATATTCAACAAAGTAGAAGTGACTGGTAAGGTTAACAGAACATTAAAAATAACTGGATATCTGGAAACAGCTATTTCAAACAATGATCTATTCAAGAATCAGTTATTCTTTACCAACAATCACACAGGTCCACAACCATTTAAAGAGCGCCATAGTATAGACAGTAATGCTAACCTTCGTAGCTCTTCCTTTAATTGTAGATTCTCCATTGCAAATTTTGTAATTTCTGGATTACGATCTAATTGACCCCGCAGGAGCTCTAATTCCTTTACAAGGTTTTCCTTCTCTTGCAAAAGATGTGCTTCAGCAGATAATTTCCCTGAAGCAACCTGCTCCAATCTTTTGATCCGTTCTTCACGAAACTTAAGCCTCATCTTGAAACTTCTTACCTCTTCTGTCTTTTGAGCTGCCTGTGTAGGAACAGAATTTTAAAATGAGCAAACACATGACTATCCGTGTATATTTTTGCTTTAAGTGCTTTGAAGGCAGAGATGCAAAATCATGAAGAACTACAGACCAGCTGTTCAGCAATCTGCTTTGCATCTATCATTGCCTTCAATTGTGCTTCCTTCTCTTGTTCCCTCCTAAAAGCAGCGACAAGGGCAGCATCGTAATCGTTCCTCTGAACACAAGGTACCAACAAAATAGTGTAAGTAGCCTGCAAGCACATCAAGTTCTACAAGCAAGAACAGCTATGAATACCTGTGTAGCCCTTTTATCAAAAGTAAGTGGAGTGAACATGCCATGACCTTGATCCCATTTGAATGTGCTAGGGGACTCACAGACAAACCGATGGGAGGCAATGCCTTCTGTTTTATCAGAACCTAATTGTCCTTGCAAACGGCTGATTTCTTTCTGCAAAAGTAGATAAGTTTTAAGATGTATGATAAACTACACATTACAAATGTTTATCCAATAAGAATATTTGGGCAATTGCCTCAATATACAGTAAATATCTGGTAACGTATAAACTCATATATACCTTAAGGTTCTGGATCTGTAAGCGCATGCTAAGAACATCACCAGAAGCATCCTCATTAATTATAGCCTACAAAAAGTAATAGTCAGCTGATGCTTGCACAAAATAAAGGTGGTATGCTAATCAATGTGCGCAGGTTACTTACATTATTCCGTATGTATTTAGCTCGTTGCGCGAATTTCAATGTGCTTAATGTCTCAGCAGCACAACTAGATAGAAAATGAGAAACATCAAATGTGTAACTTTCAAAATGGAATGAAAGCTTCAAATAAAAGGGCAGTTGAATAGAACAATCATGATTAGGAGTCTACCAGCTGGATGGGCTTATGTTTGCAATTATGGTCGTTTTTGAATTTCCTCCAAGGGAATCCTGGAAAGCAGAGAAAAGGCATAACCAAATCTTTTATCAGCAAAGGAAATGCAAACTCACATCTAAAAACTTTGTAATCATATAATAGCTCCGTAGATGCCAACTTACAACATGAGCAACTTTACTGCATCAGTTGTCGATATTACCTGGAGGAGGAATGTTAATTTTGAATCTCTGTACGGAACATGCTGTGACTTTTTGTTTGACACAGCAATTAGGTTCGTAATGACAAGTCTGCAAGAATGCCATGGACCAAAATAGTTACAAAACATGTAATGCTGTGACTTGAATCTGATTCAGCGTGCTAAGTTTATAACAAATTTCAAAAGATTTTCCACAGTTTGTGGTATTATTAGAAGATAATCAACTAACCCCAAAGTTGAGAGTGATTTGTTGATGTTGGTAGCTTCCTTCAGTCGCTCCCCTTCAGCACCTGAGCTCTTTTGCCTGCAAGGCAGAAGTCATTGTTAGAGTAACTAGGAATAGTACCACATTGTCTAACCGCGTGAGGTGTTAGTCCTATGCACTCTATATAATCAGTCCATGAGGCCCAATGCAATATAACACAATCTCCACCAATTATATTCTCTTTCATGGTATCATTCGCCTAGGTTTAGATCCTAACCCTAGCCGCCGCCGCTTCCGCACCGCGCGCCCCCGGGGAGAAATCGATCTCCGCCGGGGGCAGCGCCACCTCTTTAGGCGCCGGATCCTATTGATCCCGCGCCCTCTTCGTCGTCGTCAAGCGGCAGATCGGGTCTTCTCGCGGCGCGCACCGCCCTCTCCGCGCTCGCTGTGGAGGATGCTGGGCATCGCCCCATCCCGCACCGCCGTGGTGGTGGCCCGGGCAGATCGACCCCAACACCGCGCCGCCATGGTGGCGGCCGGCCAATCTGCGTCATCCTCGTGCGACCTCGCGTGACCACGACCCACCATGAGCCCTGCCCCGTCCGACTCCGGCAGCTCGTGCCACAAGCCGGGACGAGCCGCGCTGAGGTGCACTGTTGCCGGGGTACACCTGATCCGTTGCTGCTGTATCTTTTTGGTTTGCCCGATCACTGATCGGGATTGAGTCGCCCATCGCCACTCGACCTCGCGCATACCTACTCCGGCATCGGCATCGACTACAATGACATCTACATCTTCGACTGTGCGGCCTGGCCGGGGCAGGCGATGCCGAGGGGACACCTTCCCGCGTCGCTTCTCGGTCATTCAGTCCGCATGTCTACATCGTCGGTTCGTCATCACCACCACAGATCGGGACGCCTCCGCCGACTTCTTCCATCGTCGCTCCACCTCGCGCGTACTCGGTCCGTACAACCGATTATGCGCAATCCACCTGGCTCCCGTGACGTCCATCGCCGAGTACTATGCGCATCTTCTCCGAGCAACAGGGCTGCTGGCTTGCTGCCGTGTCGCCTCGTCGGGCTACAGCACCATCGCCCATGTGTCTGCTTCGCCGTTGCATCTACATCACCGTCCCCTGTGCATCAACGACTGTACTACGCACTCTTTGCTGCGCCATCCGTCTGCACAAGGTCTTCGTCCTGCTGATTGGGTCTTCGTCATCGAGCTGCCGCTACCCACGCCGTCGCTGAGCCATGCTCGCCGGTCGCACCCCTCGCATCGTCGCTGAGCCCTGCTCGCCGATGCGTCTGCTCTCGCACTGCTTCTTCTTCGTCCAGCACAACCACGTCGATAGCATCACCGTGGTTGGGGCCCTCTACCTTGTACGCCCGGTATTGGTAACATCGACTCGTGCTTTCGTCCCCGATGCGTTGCTGGGACTGGCAAACCCAGCCCACACCT
Organism: Miscanthus floridulus; assembly: GCF_019320115.1. NCBI lineage: Eukaryota > Viridiplantae > Streptophyta > Magnoliopsida > Poales > Poaceae > Miscanthus > Miscanthus floridulus. Next base: position 26,033,295 of record NC_089580.1, read on the forward strand.
CGACGCACAGGTGGCTTGACTGCATCGACTTCGGCATCGACCCTCCCATTCCTACCCCGTCTGCCTCGACTGCGTCGTCGCCTTTCTTCTACGTCTACGACAGCCTTGACTGCGTTGACTTCGGCATCGCCCCCTTCCACGACGACTACCTCGACGCGTCTCCGTCATCATCATGGCGCCCCTCGCGCGCCTGCAGCTCCATCGACATGGCAATCCGACCACAACTACGTCGACCTCGACCATCTTCAGCACGGCTTCTTCGACCACGGCTATTGCGCCCTCACGCTCGGCTACCTCGATATCGGCACAAAGGGCTACCGCCTTGCATGAGGACTCATCGGCTTCTTCTCCAGCCACATCATATGCGTCGCATCGACTGTTATGATTGCAGGGGATGTTAGCTTGAGCTTCTTCTCCAGTCTCACAGTCTGCAGCGCTCCCGCTGTGACTGCGGGGGGATGTTAGAGTAACTAGGAATAGTACCACATTGTCTAACCGCGTGAGGTGTTAGTCCTATGTACTCTATATAATCAGTCCATGAGGCCCAATGCAATATAACACAATCTCCACCGATAATATTCTCCTTCAGTCATGCATGCTAAATACGAGAGTGAAAGACACTGAAAAGTGGTCACACTGAAAATCTATTATAGTCGTATCAGATGATTATATGTGATGTTACTTATGCAAGTTACCTCTCTGAGCCCGCAAGGTCAACAAGGTTGAGTCGAGAAAAGCGGTGGTGGTTGATATCTTGTGACTCCCACTGAATAATTAATTTCAAGAGAAAGTAAGGGCAATATGTATGTGTCATAACCAACAATAATAAGATTGCATATATGATGCCACTATGACACCTTGAAACTAGAGACCCACAATGAGAACTTATTACAAACCAGTAACAGCTCTGGAGAATATTTGTCTCATGTACCTTACTTTCAATAAGGCAGGTGAAAACACTATGAGAGCGACTACTTGCTCGGTTCATATTGGTGGCTGCTACCTTTCTGTTTGCTGCTCCCTGAAAAGAAATGAAGAATGTATATCAAGGTCTGAGTCATGCACTGAACCTTAAATTTAGGAACCAGAAAATTGTGCAAACTTGATTCCATTTGAACAGGTAAAAGGGATTCAAGCTTCCAACAATCCCAACTACATAGACAAACCTCAGCATAAAAGGCAAAAAAAAAATGAAATTATTCTATCAATCAACCTCAATAAGTTGTTGCAGCGCTTCTCGAGCATTGGAGATTTCATGCTCTGTCAAACTCTCAACATGGATACCCTTTCTGGCATCCTCCCTTATCTGGAAGAATCAGGCTAGAGCTAATCAGCTTATGGTCTGAATAATGTATTTGTATATCTCGAAATATAGACATTTGCTAAAAGCACATAAAAAAGATGCAACAAAGAAAAAGCAGGGATCATTAAATTAACACGAGGTATGGTAGTATATGCATAACTTGAACATAAGGCATGCAAAACCAATAAATATCTGTATAATTACAACAGAATCCGTGCATGAATTACCTGCAAGTTTACAGAATTTGGGTTGAGCAGATCCAGAATCTGCTCATTGTAAATCTCCAAAAAAGAGCATTTACAAGTAAACCTGAGCTTTTCATCTCTCCTTAATTCCTTTTCCTGCAAACCGTAATGAATACATTTAGCTAAGAACAGTAACATGTCATGTCAGCAAAATTAGGCATCCAGAAAGCAACAGATCTTCGAGCCTTGCCTTTTGGATCCTGGCAAAGAGATGCTCAAACACTCGAGGAGTTATACCACAATTCACATTGTTCCTCCGTGTTCCATTTTCTATGTCACCAAGCATTGTATGTGTTTTTCCACTTCCAGTCTAGCAGAAACAGGTAATTTCGTAGGCATACGCGTTGAAAATGAAAGGTAAACACAGAATAATGCACAATCTTAAAACTTGAGTATTTGCAGCAGCATCCAGCAAGTGAAACCTGCAGTTTACCTGCCCGTAAGCAAACATGCAGCTGTTATAGCCAGCTATGCAGTTCTCCACCATGGGCACCCCAGCAACCTTGAACATATCCTCCTGAACAACACGAAAGGAGAAGTGCGTTTTGCACATAGCACGAAAAATAAGTCAGCAGAAGGAAAGAGGGACGAATGCTAAACTGAGAATCGAGAGCAGCAAGAGCACCTGCGTGACATTTTCGTCAGCGACAAGATCGAAAGTGAAGCGGGACTCGGGGTGTCCAATCCAGGTAAGGCTCTGGCTACTATCCTGCCTCACGCACCGCTTCTGCCCCTGCAGCGATACCTCACTGCCGCTCAGCGGTCGGATACGGATCACAGCCTGCAGATTGGAGAAGTTAAGGGACCACAAACATACACGTGCTCGATGAAATGCTGGCGGGCGCAGTCCCGCACGAGGAGCGACCCGAGCGAGTTTAGACTATAGCACTCCCAGGAAGGAGAAACGATGGCTGGATGGAAGGGGAGGAGGCAGCTCGCATCGAGGCGGATAAAACTCTACCTGCACGTTGTTGTCCTTCCAGAAGGAAGGATCCTCCTGGAGCTCAAAGCGCGCGGGGGAGGGGGCGTAGCTGCCGCCACCGAGCTCGTCGTCGACGCCGTCCAGATGCATCGCGGGTATGCTGGAGCCCGAGGTGGACTTCCGGCGCCTGGGCAGGGGAGGCGGCGGCGGAGGCGGATCGGAGGTACGGGAGAAGGGGAAGGGGTCAGCGAGATGGGTTTTCGGTTTGAAATGGGGAGCGGAGGCGGCGAGACGTTGGCCGATTTCGAATTTGGGTCCGGCACTGCTTGAGCTGTGCGAAAGCAAGAGTGACAATTGCTGCGGGGAAAAAATCTATTTAACCCCACCTTTTATATATGGTCTACTTCACCCTCTAACTATAAAATCATCTGTTTTACCCCCTGAATTTTTCAAAACCGTCTATTTTAACCCCCCCCCCCCCCCCCCGGCGGTTTTTGACAGCGGTTTTGCTTTAGTACAAATTTTTTTTACTGTAGCCTTAGATTAATTGGAAAATCTAATTTTATCTGTAATTAATTGGAATAATTCATAGCTGCATCTTCTATGGTCCAATTGTGGTGAAATTTTTATGGTACGCTAATTATTGTATGCTTGAATTATAGTAAAAATTTCGTACTCATTGGACTATGTATAACTTATTAATTACAGACAAAATTGGATTTTCTAATTAATCTAAAGCTAAAAAAACAATTGTACTAAACATACCGTATTATATATTCACTGTGTAGATCTACTCATGTGGAGTCCAATAAAATTAGATTTTTCATTTTATGATTTTTCTATGATTTACTATTATTTTTTAAAAATTCACCGAAAATAAATAAATAAAAAGAAAATTCAAAAACACTGGTAGCAAACCCACCGTTGTTGTAGCAGACCCGCTGTTAGACGGTTTTAGAAAGTTCAGGGGGGTAAAACAGACGGTTTCATAGTTAGGGGTGAAGTAGACCAAATATAAAAGGTGTGGGATTAAGTAGACTTTTTCCATTGCTGCGGCCTACGGAGTGGGCCCTGTCCAGGTCAGTAGACTATGAATGGAGGCATGGTCGCCGATTTTTTTTTTGTTTTTCAGCCTTTTTTTGAAAGATTTTCACAAATACGCCCCTGATAGTATCCTTTCAAAAAATAGGCCTGGACCTCGACGCCATGACAATTAACGTCGAGCTTACACGTCTCGGCGTCAATTATTTCTGCGTCGAGGTCCAAAGTTATTTTCTACGTGTCGTTGACGTGGCTGCTTATGTGGCGCGGACGTGGCACAAGCTTGCCGCCATGGATCTTGGCGCCAAGATCCACGGCGCCGAGCTCAGCGCCAATTACTACGACGCCGAGCTATGAAAATTAATAAATTTTAATTTTTACCATGACTTGGATATTGAGAAATGTGGCCAACTCTAGAGTTTTTACAGTGACTTGTTGTTTGATCACTTAAAACAATCTAGAAATACTTAAGAATTTTAATATTGTAGTTCCATTTGGTCAGGCAAATTTTTTATCTTAAATATTTCTAAACTGTTTTAAGTGATCAAACAGCAAGTCACTGTAAAAACTCTAATGTTAACCATATTTCTCAATATCCAACCTGGACAACATCCATGAGTTCTTTTCTGCCATCTCGTGTCTCAACCATATGGAGTCCTTGTCAGTGCGACTCGATAAGAACACGGATGGTCCGTTTCCTTTTCTGGATGACACAATTGCTCGGCCACCAAAGACCCTCAGTTATTGCTTTAAGCTGCACGGGCATATACGCATCCTACCATGATGTAGCTGGATCAAGGAGTTTGTCAACGTCCAAAACTTGAACCTTGAGGTAACCTTACAGGAATAGCATGACATGCAAGTCATCCTGGATCATTTAGTACATCCTATCAATAGACCTATGAAACATCTTTGTATCAAGCTAGTTCAAGATGATGCGCTTCGTATAGACATTAATGATGAGTGGAAGTTCGTTGGGCTACGACTTGAGGTCCTTAAAATTGTTTGCACCACAAACTTACAGGCAACTATTGAAAATATACTAGTTGTTCATGTACTGAGGGTTGAGTGCTCTAGTGCCTCTTTGTATCTTTCTAGGCTGCAAGAGATTCGGTACCTCAAGGAAGTGTGGCTTAAGGGCTTCTGCAGCGACGAACTCAAAGAAGACTTGCAACGTCAACTTGCCCAACGTAAAGGTAAATATAAACCTGTCCTCAAAGTCCTTCAGCCACCCTCGCTCTAACATGATATCCTCGCTAACCAGAAGGCCTCTCAATGTTTTCCAATAAAAAATAAATATTTCTTGGCTTCGTGCTTTAATTTGTGGGTTTTCTTTCTACAGATATCTGTAAAATTGTCTATTTATTGCTATGCTTTATATTTTTAATAATCTATCTCTATCTACTCAGTAAGCAGTTGGAGATGTTCAACTCTTAGTGTGCATTATATCTATGTTGAACTCGTGGATGTTGTCTAGGTTGGATATTAAGAAATGTGGCTAACACTAGAGTTTTTATAGTGACTTGATGTTTGATCACTTAAAACAATCTAGAAATACTTAAGATAAAAAATTTGCCTGACCAAATGGAACTACAGCACGTTCGGGCGACACAGTGCAGAGCTCGACTCTTACAGTACATCGGGGCGATACAGGGCTCGGTTGTATGTGTCTATTGCATTACTAACCGAAGATGCATCGGTGCATGCAACGACCCGTACGTGCATGTGTAGGCATGCAAGCACGAACGCAACACACCTCACCTGTAAGCACGTCATGACCTGGAAGCACGTAGAAATATAGCTAAGTCTAGAATTTATGACCGTGGCTAAGTTTGATTTTTTACCGTGTTCAAGTTTAAACTTGACGAGACTTATTTTGTTGTCGTCTCCTCATAGAGTATTCAAACTCGTAGTACGGTATCAAATTGAGTTGCTATACAAATTTAGAAGATAAAATATCACAAACATGTTAATTCACTACCGGCGATAAGAGAATTAGAAAGATTTAGAGGGGCCAAAACAACGTTACAATTCGGTCATGTTAAAGACTGATTTAGGTTTAGGTCCAAAAGCAAAATTTGTTATACTCAACTCAAACTACAACTTCTATTAAATATCAAATTTCATATCTAAAAAAGAAACTATAGTTTACACCGGTCAAAACAGCATCATAAAAAAAGAAGTTAGCTATTGATCCAACACTTAGAAGCATTTTAGGCTAGTTCATTAATATAAACCCTAGATCATTTTTTATCTTAAGTATTTCTAGTCTGTTTTAAATAATCAAACAACAAGTCACTGTAAAAAATCTAGAGTTAGCCACATTTCTCAATATCGGGCCTGTTCGGCAGGACTGAAAAATATTGTTCCGGCTGATTGTTGTGAGAGAAAAATACTGTTCTAGCAAGATGTGAACCGTGATTTCGTGAGTGACAGGACCAGCCAGCCAGCCGGCAACCAGCCAGCCGAACGGCCTCATCCAAGTCATGATAAAAATTAAAATTTATTAACTTCCATAGCTCGGCGTCATAGTAATTAGCGCCGAGCTCATGCCACGTCCGCTCCATGCAAGCAGCCACGTCAACGACACGCAGAAAATGACCCTGGATCTAAGCTCGACGCCAATTGTCACGGGGCCGAGGTAAGGGCGCATTTTTTGAAAGGATTCTGCCAGAGGTGTATTTGTAAAAATCTTTAAAAAAAGGGCTGAAAAACAAAAAAATTCGGGCATGGTCGCATGGAGCACGAAAAAAAATCAAATACGAGAGTTTGAAATATGCTACCGGTGTTCAATATAAACCCATTAACAATGCTACCAAACCACGGGCCCACATTTTTTTAATGATTGGCATCGTTTACACTAACAAAACTTTGAAAATAAGGTTCGACGAGGTTATTTACGGCAAAGAATGAATGGCTACGTCTCCAAAATGGTTTTATATGGAATTTAATGGTATCATTAAACTTTAAGTGACTTGTCTAAATAGTTTTCACATATACGTGTACCAGTGGCAGACTAGCAGAGCCAAAGTCTTTTATCACTAAACTTTTAGGTGACTTAGTCTTTTACTTGTACTCTAACATAACTTTATTTAGTCTTTCATTATGTAACAGTGGCGGAGCCGAAGTTTTTTATCGGGGCAGCTGATCCCACTGATTTATCGAAAAATCAATAGAAAATCGCTGATCACAATAATCATTGACCCCGATTATGCATCGTTGCTGGAGAAATAGCCCTAATCATATGTTTGTCTAGTACCACGGCAATCAGTACTTTGATAGATGAAGACCATAATAATTCTACGCCAGGTTCGTTTGGGCTTGTTTGGCTGATAAGTCATGACTTAAAGTACCATTGACTGATTTAGTGTGAGAGAAAAGTAATATTCGTTGGCTGAAAAAGTACGATTTATAATCAAACAAGCCCAAGCGAATAGGGTGCTAATCGATCAGTGTAATAGACTTGGGCGTATGAGAATGAAAAGAGTTGACTGTTTTTAAGTAGGAACATTATTTATAGCAATACATTAATATTTTCTATCTAAGTGCACTGTTTTTTACTCTATATATGAAGATCAAATTACTATTCTTTGTAATTTTCAGTTTAGATATTTACTAATTGACCACATTCCATCTTCTTCTTTTTTTTTTGCTAAATCTAGATCATATAAATGACCAACGGTTCATATTTGTTTTTTTAATTATTTAGTAACTTTTAGATTCTCTCCATGTGAAGGTGGTGGTGAACAAAAAAAAATGGAGGTAGTTTAAATTCTTTTTCAAAGAAATAAGAAAAGAAGCAAAGTTTTAAAAGAACACCTTATATAGTATAGTGAAAAGGAAAAAAAATGGAGGTAGGTTAAATTCTTTTTCAAAGAAATAAGCAAAATTTTAAAGGAACTAGTATAGTGAAGAAATAAGAAGAAGCAAAATTTTAAAGGAATTAGTATAGTGAAAAGGAAAAATGTATTTTTTTATAGTGAAGAAATAAGAAGAAGCAAAATTTTAAAGGAATTAGTACAGTGAAAAGGAAAAATATAGTTTTGTTAAAAAAAAAAGGCACCAGGTAGGGGTCGAACCTACGGGCTTCTCCTTAGGAAACAGACGCTCTATCCACTGAGCTGGTTTGAAATACAGATGATTTACTTCAATTAGTAGTAACATGAATCAAATCAGACATCCCTCATCAGGTCTAAAAAGGAATCGAGAATCGGTGGCAACGGCGGCGGCGAAGCGAGAATCGAAGGATTATTTATCATTATTACGATGTGCTTGGTATAAAAAGTACTAACTTACGGGTGACAGGTAGCCGCCGCCAAGGAAGGAAACCGAGAACACCTCAATCCGCTGGCCATGGCGCTGCTGATGGAAGCCCGGCGCTGAGCCCCTGACTGAGAGCGAGCAGGCCGACCTGGCCGGCGTCGCCGCCATCAAGGAGTCGGCGGCGCGCGAATTCAAGGAGCAGGGGAACCAGTTCGTCCGGATGGGCCGGAAGCACTACGCCGAGGCGATCTCCTGCTACACAAAGGCCATCGCCCAGATGGAGCCCCTCTCCTCCCTCGATGCATCTGCCGCCGCTGACGCCTCCGTTCGCTTCGCCAACCGAGCACACGTCAACCTCCTTCTCGGCAACCACCGACGGGCCCTCGACGAAGCCGAGCAGGCCATCCGCCTCTCTCCCTCCAGCGTCAAGGTAACCGCTCCTTCTTTTTTAGTACGTTTTGGATCCGGCGGAGGAGCTGGCGCGTGACGTGAGATGTTCTTGTAGCTAGGCGTACTATCGGGCAGTGAAGGCGGCGCTTGCGCTCTACTTGTTGACGGACGCGGCATCCTTCTGCCGGAAGGGGCTCAAACAGGACCCCGCTAACGAGGAATTCAAGAAACTGTTATCGGAAGTGGACGCAAAACTGACAGAGCAAGACCGTCAGAGTGGCACAAGCAATCGCCAAAGCCAAGGTCTCCTTTTGCCTAACAATTGACACTGCTGTAACTAATATTGGAATTCAAATATGTGGAGTAAACCAGTGCTATTGTGTATGTAGGATCTTGCTGCTGCTATGGAAATGAGAGGGGTGAAGCTTGGGAAGGCAGCCTATCAAGAGCTGACAGGGGTAAAGAAGCCAAAGCTGGATGAGCAGGGCGTGCTCCACTGCCTGTTCTTCTGCTCTACCCAGAGGTCATGTCGAGTGACTTCATTGAGGATTTTCCAGATACAGATACTTTCTCGCCCCACCTTGATGTCATATCCTTCTGAACAACATGATGCTTTCTTTGGTTGAGTTAAAATGTGTAGTCGTGTAGATGTATAAGTAGCTTTACTGAATTTATGGTAATGGTATCCTTAACTATCAAACATGTTCTCAGAAAGTTCTCCACCATTGCCATGGGATGAGAACCACGCTTACACAAGGGACTCAGTCGAATTGTATTATCAGGTTTGTGTGGATGAATTTAATTTTGCTTGAGAATAAACCCCTACTTCTTCCTGCTAGGCATTATGATTACAGTTTTGTTAAGAAAAAAAGCATCGTGTGATGTAGCCTCTTCATTGAACATTATAACAAAATTTGACGCTTCATTTTGTGTTTGAACAATTGTTGATCCTTTTGTTGTTTTGGATGTCGGAAAATTCTGTTGAGGTTAGGTGAACCATAGGTGACTCTGGCAGGGGAGTCATCAGATAACAATAACATGTTGTACTGACTCGCAACACCTGCACATTTAAGCTGTCCTGTAATTAGGAAATAGTCACAGGACATAGATTACAAATGAACATAGTATAATCCATGATTGTGATGTAATTGAAGTATTAGTATTGTGATATTGTCTATACTACTATTGTCATTGGTTGTATTTCATTGCTGTTAGTTCCTATTGGTGACACCCTGAAAAATGGAAACCATGGCATCACATTACCCTTTATTGCTTTGAAATTAAAACTTCTGATGATGATTGAAGAGACATCGGCAACTTCAGATTTCAAACCTATCACAGAGATTGTTGTTATCACCATCTAGTCCAATTTGTCTAATTCACTAACCTTATGGGTTTAACCTCATTCATTACTTTAAGGTTCAGTTGGCATCCTACTGCAGGTTTTATTATTGGTCAGCTTAAAGAAATAGGTCAATTCTGTACTAGTGTACTCTTTGACTGGCTATATTCATCTTTATGCATTAGGATGGTTTTGGCAAACCTTTGTCCAAAAGTGAAGTATTAAGATATCTTCTAGAAGGCACTGTAGAATTGAAGGCGCTTCCGGATAGCCTGCTTGACGGGGAAGATGAAGAACATGACAGTAGCAAATGTAGCACTGTTACATCAAGTATGTCGACTAGCAAATGCTCTTTATTTTTGTTTCTTTTAGTTTATCATACTCAAGGAAAATAGCATGGTTGAATCTGCCCTGCTATTCTTTTTGTTAGTACTATTAGGAAGGTGCTTTAATGTTCTTCCATAGATTCCTCTATTAGCCAAACTACAGTACTGCAAGAAACTCTTGTGTCGTCACTTGTCAACTTGTCATGTTGTACTAATCGGTCTTTTATACAACTCCTTGCATTCTGGTTTTGATGTGCAGCTGATGACTCCAGTAAGTGGATCAAAGTAAAAGAAGGAAAAACACTTCAAGAAGTGCTGCAGGATAAATGCTATATTGTTCCTGCAATTCCTGGTCTGTTCCTTCAATCTTATATACCCTACATATATAGTTCATGCAGCATTTTTAGTATCCGATGAAGGGTAATAACATCACTTCATATGCAGTGTTCTTTGTTGTTTCAAGAAAGTCCGCCTTCTATAAAGACTTTAAGGCTGGACATTGGTCTTTGCCATGAAACAAAACCGGACACTAAGGTTCAGCTTAAACTGTTCTCGGAGATGGTAGCGGATATGGCAAGAAAGTGGAAGATGCCCGCTTGATCATGGTCCTTTGGTTTAAAAGGAGTGTGCTTCTTTCAGTACCTGCAGACTGACAGTCTTTTGTTTGCCACCGTTTTTCTTGATTGATGGCCGAGGATATGTTACCGAGATAGACAGAAAACACAAGGCAATGTAATATGAATTTCTATCTGAACCAATTCAGCGTTTAGCATGGATTTAGTGTGTTAAGTCCCAATTGATGGATGAGCTTGAGAGTTGGGCCTGAGCTTGCTTGTATGGCTACAGTCCAGCGGCGGATCCAAAGGGGGGGGGCTGGGGGTGGGGGGTGGGGGGTGGGGGGGGGGGGGGGGGGGGGGGTGCTCCAGCCCCCCCTAATGGTTTGATTTCAAGCCTAATCACTGTAGCAAAAGCTTGATTTCACCATTAAATCTTTATGCAAATCAACATCTCCATTGTTTTAGCCTCCCCTTATCCCGCATCGTGCATCCGTCACTGGCTACAGACGCTCTTTTCCCATTTTACAGTATTGTGCGACTCTTATGACTATACGCAGCGTACATGTTTGCTCTCAGATCGATCGAGCAACACACTTGGGATGTATGCTTGCCGCTGGGAGCCGATGATCTGTGCTGCCATGTTCTCGTTGCTCCTGAAACGAGGCAAAAGTTACCGCCCTCCTGGGCAGCAGCCAGCAGTGGGAGTTCCAGGATACGAACAGGGGCGCTGCACACTGCGGTTGTGGTGGTGGCGCGTGAACCAAAGCCAGGTGTCTGCTCTGCGAACCTTGGGTGCGTCCACGGAAGACAAGAAGCTGCAACGCAAGCACAAGCCGAGAAACGGCGGAAGCCAACAAGAACGGCCGCCTAGGCCTCCGCTCGTCTCTATCCCGTGCCGCCCGTCCGCCAGGCACAGCCGCACATGACAAAGCAGGAGAGGCGCGGCTAGCTAGTATTCTGCCTGTGCGCGTACAGAGTACAGACACGAGCGATCGATCTTCTATTCTTTTTATATAGAAGCGCCGTAGCGAGCCAAAGGATTAGCCCGGTGGCCCGGTCACACACACGTACGTATAAGCGTGCGCGCCATGGAGCAAACCGAGGCGGCAGCGGCGGTGAGCGGCACGCATGGAGGTGGCGAGAGGACGGCGAGGAAGGCGGCGACGGAACTGAAGGTGGTGGTGGCCGTGGACGCGAGCGAGGAGAACCTGCACGCGCTGTCGTGGGCGCTGGACAACATCGTGCGGTGCCACCACACCCGGACGCGACGCTCGTCGTCGACGGCGTGCACGCGCAGCACGCCGTCGACCACTTCGCCTACCCCGTCGCCGCGCACGGTATCGGTACCAGTACCACCCGACCCGACCACCCTTGCTCCTAGCCAAGCTAACACCTGAATGATTCGTGCCACGTACGCTGATGATCCAAAAGCCGTCGTGTACGCCCCGTCCGCGGCGGCGGAGTCCATGCACACCGTGCCGCAGGAGGAGAACTCCCGCAGGATCGTGGCGCGCGCGCTGGACGTCTGCAAGGAGAGGCAGGTCCGCAGGTGGGCGCCACGGGGGCCGTCGTGGAGGGCGACGCCAAGGAGGCCATCTGCCAGGCCGTGGAGCGGATGCAGGCCGGGCTTCTCGTCCTCGGCAGCCGGGGACTCGGCACAATCAAGAGGTAGAGATCGCATTTGCCTTGTTGCCACACGAGGCCATCGAAAACCTGTCGATCTACTCATGTGTGTTCTTTGTGACGAACTGACGATGCAGGGCGTTCTTAGGCAGCGTGAGCGACTACCTCATCCATCACGCCTGCTGCCCAGTGCTGGTCGTGAGGCCCAGGCCGACCAAGTGAACTCTGACGCCTGTCCTTCTCAAGTAGTACTCCTGTAATGTATGCTGTGCCCTGTGCGGTCCATAAGTGTGACCAAGCTACTCTATGTGTACAATATGTATGTTCATACAGAAATGTACAAACTGAATAAAGAACCGATCCATGGCATGTATATCTGCACACATTATTCAAAGCGCCTCCTTGCCTACACTTCTGAAGTCTGCCGTAATCACTAAAGAATTACTAGGAGGTTAGACACGTCTGCCAATCACCTATTCACATTACCTCATCTGAACCATTTAACCTTACATGCATTCCTTTACAAATGCAAAGGTTAATGTAGTCTAAGATTTCAGTCATGCACGCGTACAAGGAAGCGATAAATAAACCAACAGGCTTTGAGGATCAATAATGTACATAAACTATTCCAAAACTCATAAAAATCAATGTATTCAAATGATTTGAGTTTCCTCATGTTCGCTTGAAATGTTCTCGTATAAATCTCTCAGCATGCGACGGATAATTTCCCCGGATGTATGCACGGAGGCACTTCTGGTATGAGAAATCAATCCAAACACCATCTGTGCGAACAACAAAAAGGCATCTTGACTTCCTGAACTCAGGGTGCCTATCAACCTTCAAGGAGAATCCAAGTTAAGAGACTCAATTACATATACATCTCTGAATTGTAAGTATACATTTGAAGTTTGCTGTCAAGGATGTATGAAGTATTTGCAAAGTACCCTAAACCTAGCTAAAGTAATTTCGCGTGAGAGCATTATGTAGTATTATTTTGCGAGCTTCTTTGTATCCAGCACAAAAGCTTCATAATACAGTATATAAGCACAGAGCACTTTGACTGAGAAAGCGATTCCACTTCATGGAAGGAATTATTTAATCATGGTCGCGTACAAAGTCAATGACTATGTCCACACTACAGTATAAATGATTCATATGATGCATGGTACTGATTGATCTTGAAAGGAAGATCAACTTCAATATAGCATCAATCGAATTAAACTTATATAATATATGGAATTTATATATGCCCTTACATACAGAGTTGATGTGAACAATTCCGAGGGGCAGATGTGAGTCTACACAAGTGTTGAAGTTATTGGTCTAATGGGCAAATGTGCATAGCCGATCAGCTCTACATTTTTTATAGAGTTAAATGCACCAGGGGTCCATGAACTTGTCATGGTGTACCACTTAGGTCTATGGACTCTGAAAATGCATTTATGGTCACCTAACTTATTAAATGATGCACCGCAGGTCCACATCGCTTTGTCAACGTTTTCTTGCTTACGTGTCATTGCCAACATGGCATATATTTTTTTTCATTTAACCCCTTACAGCCACAAACCAAGCGCGTGTTGCCACCATGGCCACGCCATAGCAATCGGCGGCTAGCGCCGCCCATACACGGTCGTTCGTCCTCGCACAACAACCTTAGCCGCAAGATGCTCGCCGTCCAATTGCTGTCGCTGTCGCTGTCGTCGTCGCCGTCGCCGCCGCCGCCGCACACGCTGACGCTCGGCGGGCACGAGGTGGACGCCATCTGCTGCAGCCGCAAGATGCTCGCCGTCCGGTTGAAGCGGTGGCCGGCGCTAAAGGTGCTCGCGGGGTTAGCGGCGGCGGCGAGGAGGCAGTGCAACTGTAGCGTGCAGACGAGCGCACGTGCCTCGCCGAACCTTAGCCCGAGGACGCCGTGCTCCGTGCAGGTCATTGGGATCTAGTGCCTCGATCTGGCCGACGACACGATGCACTTAGAGGGAAGTGGCACGTCGAGCTCCTCGGCCACGTCGGTCGCACGCCACCCGCGCGTTTGCGGGCCGCCCCTGTTCTTGTCGGCATGCCGCGCGCTCGCCCTCACCGTCCGGGCTTGCTGGCCGCGCGCAGGTCCTGCCCCCTTGCCCTCGCAAAGTGGGAGGACAACGACACCCTGCGCCCCTGCCCCTGCCCTCGCAATCAAGAGTGGAGGCGTAGACATGAGAACGGACGGAACAGGGACCTCAACACTCTGGTGCCTGGATGCGGCACGGTATACGTATACGGTGGCCGCCATGGTGACCGCGCTCATCATCGTCGTTGCCTTGAATTGAAGATGATGCTCCGTGTAATCAGACTCCGCAGCAGGTGAACAAGGTGGTGATCTTGCAGCTCAACCTCCGGCCAGAGAACCCAGCGACCGCGGCCGCATGTACTTCCTCGACGTCGCCGCGTATTGGACAATGCGACACTGGCGTCCACGTCCGAGCCGGATGATGATTGCATCAACTTCGAGCCCCAGTTGGGCGGCGAGGCTGTGCTGCCTGCAGCAAATGGCCTACTTCAACATTTGATCTGTTGTGCACGAGGCACAACAGTGGTTGTGGCGGTTCCTACCCATGGAAGCACGGCGGGAGCGTGAACAAGCACGGTGCGGGAGGTGGCTGGCGGGCGTGACGGGCTGACGGCAGCGGAGTGCGTTGCAGTGTGCTGTTGTTTTCTGTGTGCGGTGGCAGAGTTTGTCGTCCTCATGGCCATGCGCGTGCCCATCGTTGTCACTGAAGTTTGAGGCAAAGAGCAAGATTGAAGGGATACATTAATAAGAGAAGGGAGAAGAGGAGGGTTTAAGTACAAAAATGCATGCCATGTTGGCGTGACACGTCAGCAAGAACTGCATATGTGGCTGGTATGGACCTACGATGCACAATTTAACAAGTTCAGGGACCCAGAAATACGTTTTTAAAGTTCATGGACCTAAGTGGCACCCCTTGACAAATTCAGGGGTCACTGATGCATTTAACTCTTTTTTATATGGTTTTGTAGCTTTCCTACTTTAGCGATTGAGTTTAATGGATAAAATTAAGAACCATTTCTTGATCAGAATACAATTTCCTCATAATAAGCTGGACTACCACTTTGATAATTATTATTAATAGTACATATTTATTCAGAGCAGAATGTCATGAAATAGCCTTGGCAGCACAAGATACGTGTGGCATTGCCTCATTTATTTTCCATATATACAATCATACATACATGGTGCAAAACTCCAGTAAATAGCCTCAGTGGTATTGCAAAATGCCAGCAAATAGCCTGGTATAAAATGGAATCGGTGCTGAAATCTAGGTGGGCCAGTGGATCTGGCCCTAAACCTAATCGGCGCGGCTTAGGAGCTATAGCCACCAACAAGGCAGGGTTGAAGAAGAGACCGGAAAGATAAGTTGTTCAACCAATCAACCCCACACTGCTTAATGCCTCCCTTAAAAACCTGACTCTGATCAACTAAGGGTCAATCTAAAGATGGCATGATGGCATTTCAACTAACCTACAATGAACAAAACCTGAACTAACAATGACTCTAGACAAGGTCTACTGAAGATCTTTCATATACCCAACTTGACAACCTGACCATAACAATGATCAATGACTCTAGCCCAGGTCTACTGAAGGCACGGTTGTTGGTCACCTTCTTGCACCGTGAGTAGGCTATACCCCACATAAGAGGTGGAGCTAGGTGGGTTCAACAGGGTTAGCTGACCCCTATAAGATCTTTTTGATCCTATGGAGGCAATAAAAGGAGACTTGAAAGGATGAAATATACCCAAAGACTTAGCCTTAGATAGGAGTGCTTGGAAAACAGTTATTCACGTGCCTGAACCTTGATTGCTTCTGCTGGGTTTCAACTCTAGCCTACCCCAACTTGTTTGGGACTTAAAGGCTTGGTTGTTGATGTTGATGTTGTTGATGGAAACCAACGTTCATCACTAGCAATGACCTCATTGATACAAAAGAGATGATCCCAGCAGATTCGATGGCTGGCTTTGGCCTTGACCCACATGACAAAGATCTTCAACAATGAGGGTGGCTTGTCGACTGTGCAACCACATTTTGATCAGGGGCGGCACAAATCAAATGAGGCAAAGAACCGGACTTGCTGCAAGGCTCCAACTTAAATAAAACTGACCCAAAAAGAAACTAACTAGTAACTAGCACAAGCAGCAGCAGAATAATAACATCTAAAAGGAAATCACAGCGTATCATCAATTCATTCCGTTTCTTTTTTTTTTTGGGTAAAGTGCCATGTTTTCAACAGAAAATCAATAATAACTAGTGAAAATAAAATTGTGCAGCTGTTATTAGTGGCTGACTCACCATTATAGCGTCAAGTCCACACCCAATTTTGTCCTGCGCGCGTGGATGGTAGGAGAGGAGCTTCTCCACGACGACATTTTCGTCCTTTGGGCAGAGACATTCGCCATCTCCGTATCTGCTCGGACGCACGGAGCTTGGTTAGAGAACTCAGAAGGCATGAGGAAAGTCTCGACCACTGCATTTCCATTTTCACAAGTTCATTGCAACTGAGGAGAAAGGAAGTGATCACCTCTCGGAGTGGAGGATATCCTTAATGAGCTGGACGACGGGGGTCGATGTCGCGGAGGATCTCCGCCTCCGCGGCCCTAAACGGCAGCGGGGGCTCCGGCGTCCCCACGACCGGCGGGTCGGCGAGCTTCGAAGTCGGCGGGAGCGCCGGGGGCGGGAGCTCGCCGGCAGTGGGAGGCCCGGAGAGGAGTCGACGGCGGGGAACCAGAGCCGCCCACGGCGCGAAACGGGAGGCGCGGAGGAGGATGAACGGGGCCCCGGCGCGGGGGAGGCAGAGGGCGGCGGCCATGCCGCCCGAGAGGGAGGGGTTGGAGAGCGTGGTGTGTCGTCAGAGCAGCGTGGAGTGGATAGATGCACAGCAACAGTCGACCCCCTCCGCTCTCCGCGCCTCTCCGCCAAACATCGCAGAGCGCGCATGTGCCCACATAGTTGGGCCATAGGCCCATAGCCCATATAGGTTGGAGGCAGCAATACGAGTAGTGTCCGGATAAAGTACTTCATCTTTGTGATCATGACGAACATCGAGGATAACACCAGATCAACGGTAGAATTATGACAATTACATTACATGCACAATTAGCACAATAATGCATGGAAAACCTACCCAAGGTGATGTAAACACACGGTATGGGACACCATTTCACCACCCCCAATCAATCATCTCCAGAAGTGTTCTATGCTAAAATTGCAGTAATTCGAACCAACAAAACTCATGGTCCATTTGTTCTAAATTGTAAAGCATTCTGAATTTTCTAAATACAATGCTTTTAATATATATATTTCTACGTAATGTATATTTAAGTGCGTGGTAAAAACATTGTACCTAGAAAGGTAGAATATTGGCATTTTGTGATGCCCTACACGGTCAATTCTCAAACCGGCTGATCAAACCGAAGTACTTTGAATAGACAAAAACCATATAAAATATGATGCTCTACTCAGTAGATCCTCAAACTGATTGATCAAATCAAAGTACTCGAGCGTAGAATGAGCTCAACAAGTTTAGTGCTGATACAACCATGTTTAAACTCTAAAGAACAAGCTTGAGGAGGATTGAACTGGAGCCACCAAATCTGGACAACTTCACTTCTCCTTTCTCTCCTCTCAGATTGTGTTTTGTGTGCTCTACGCTCGCTCACTCTCTCTCTAATGACAACGGCAAAGCATGCTAAGGTTTTTGTGCATAATACTCCTTCACAAGAAACGCTCACCCGTTGATTCAAAGTATCAAATCAATGGTGCATAAGCTCATACAAAAACCACTAAATTGTAATGTAAATGTACACAAATTGTTCAAATAGTCTCCTCGCTTACTTAATGAGAAGCATATCTCAGATTACTCATCAACACAAACCGATAGTCCCTATAAACATGATCACGAGAATATGAGGTACACTAATAATGTAAACATTTGATTAACCATACATCACAGACACAAATTTATCAAATAACTGTCGCTACAATTCAAATTGGAGCGATCAGTTAACGAGTTGCGGACAAAAGACAGTGTGTTCATAAAGATGGAACAACTCTAAAATAAACACTGTATTAGTATACAGTTAAATAGAGACACCATCACTTTGGTCCCAACCACCAAGTCTGTCAGCAGAATCATAATTCGTAAACAGCCGAAACTCGTTGCCCAGTTTATTTGAGTGCCGAGGCCTGAAACCGCACGGACGAACATTCAACAGCTCCAATGCCCGATCCTTCTGAACTTCCCCTGGCAACATAGAGTGATTGTAACTGAATTTTTGCTTGACAAATATAGGGTTGAACTATGCTTTCCGTATGAAACGAAGAAATCTTTTTATTGAAAGGGAAACAAAGAGACTTCAATAATAACCATAAACATACAACTCATGCGCTATTAATATATTAATTAATAGATCATTTTATCAAAACTTACAAGTCGCAATGAAATTAAAGTCATCATTAACACCCTTGGATAGATTATAAGGTGAAACGACCATATTGGAGTTCAACATTATTGGCGTAGCCAACAGAAATGAGAGAACGAAGAGTGAGAGAGCGAAGGAGGAAGGATGGAAGAGAGTCACAAGTGATCAGCCCTAAGGTGCCTCTCCACCTCCCCCTCTCCCGAGGTGAGAGGTGAGGTTCTCACTATTTCCCCTGGTGGGGCTGGTATTTACAGAAATACTAAAAGCTATAAATAGACCCAAAATGTTATTTTGCAAGCCTCCAAGCTACATAATTGGGCCCTGCCCCAACAAATATGAATGTTTAGTGATCGCAAAACCAACATTAACCCCCAACAAATATGAATGTTTAGGGATTGCAGAACCAACATTAAAATACCAAAGCAATATCAAACTAATCATGTTCATTTGACAGCATTAAAGTTGAAGTCATCATAAGCAGGGCCGTCTCTAGGGGGTGGGCAAGCGGTGGGCCGCTAGGAGGCCATTATTATATATGTATATAGTAGATATATACGACCATTATAATCAAGTGTTTAAGGCCCATATATTTTGCACATCAGCTCATGAGAGGCCAGCGTTTTTTTTTTCATTCTCGATCGACATAGTTTGTCTCTCTCGTAGTTTGATCCGACGTTCGACCCGATGCATCACACCTCGACCAGGCGACGGGTCTTCTCGTCCAATCGCCTGAGTGCAGAGTACCCAACATTGTTGCCCGCCACCCACTATGGATGTCCGAGTGCGAGAAGTAGGACCACGGGTGTCCGGCTACCGATTGAATGGCTTGAATATGTGCGGCATTGAGAAGGATATTTGAGAAACATTGATCTCAATACAGTTCTTGAAGATTTTGCATCAAGAAATGCCCGAAAATAATATTTTACAAAGCACCGAAACACTATTATATTATTTGAGATAATCATAATAGTTATTTGCTGTCATTTTAGTTCTTTGGTTATACTATCATTATTATCTTTACAAACTAAATATATGTTGTAAGTTATTTGCTTCATACTATATACTTCAATCATCATATAAAAAATTAGGTTAATGGGCCCTTGCTATCATGTTTGCCCGAGGGCCTTTAAAATTATAGAGATGGCCCTGATCATCATCACCCTTGGCCAGATTATAAAGGTGAAGGTATCATATAAGACTTCCACACTATTGCTTATTGATTGCAGAACAACATCAAAATACCAAAGAATATCAGACTAATCGCTTTCACTTGACAGAGCATTGCCATGAGCCCCAATTACCTGTGAGCAGCAGCAGGAATGAACCTTCAGGCTGTGCGAGGAAAGACACTGTCTTGGCAACCTTTTCCAAGCATTCCTTGCTCTGCACCAACAACCAACGACTAATAACCATTTTTCCTCGATCTTTCCTCTTATCTCAGATGTTAACAACTAATCAAACACTTTTTAATAGGTAATTTCTAGTAGGGTGGAAACAGTACCAGATAGGGAGGGTCGGCAACGACGACGCGGTAGGCGTGCTTCATAGCCGGCGGCAGCTCCTCCGGTCGGTTGTAGTCGTAGAAGGTGAAGTCGCCGCCGTACTGCCCGAACCGCTCGTCGTACTCCAGCAGCTGCGCGGGCACTCCCGGGTCGGTCTTCTTCAGGTAGGCGTAGAGCGTCGGGCACGCGATGCAAGCCACGGCGCCGCCGGCGGAGCTTGAGCCAGAAGGGTAGACAAGGCGGACGACCTCCTCCACGAGCGCCCGCGCGGTGCGCTCGTCGTACCAGAACTGGCTCAGCCTCCAATCCTCCGGGACCAGCTCTACCCCGCCTTCCCCTCCTCCAGCTTCATCCTGCTCCTCCGGCCGCTGCTGTTCCGCCAGGAACTCCCGGAGCGCCTCCATCGCCGCAGCGCTCAGCTGAGGCACGTCGTCGTCTTCTTCCTCCCCCCTGACCTCCCCGCTCACCCTCTCATCCCCCACACCGCTCGCCGCCATCGCATCCACCGTTGGCCTGCCGCGCAGTGATGAGGACTGAGGAGGGCGGCGGCGCGGGGCACCCTGTAGTAAACGCTCCGCTGGTCCACTCCTCCAATACGACGAACCAATGGGCTTAACGAAATGAGCATTTATGGAGTCACCACATGGGCCGCGGCCCAAAGGCCCAGTGAGCCTGACGGAAAGAGCAGTAATAAAGCGGAGTGGCAATGGAATCGCTCGCGCAGGGGAGGGGAACTGGGAAGGGAGCGGAAGAGAGGTGGGTGACCGCCGCGTCTCCGTCCAGCCTTCCAGTTCCAGGCGTGGCGAGCTAGGCAAGCGGCACGCTCCGCCTCCGCATACGCTCCTCGAGTGAGCTCCAGTTGCCGCCGCCGCCGCCGTACTCAGCAGCAGAGACCGGCGAGTCAACAGGTAGCAGAGGGGGTGGAGGGGAGCAGTTCCTGTTCGCCCGGTCACCGCCCGCTCGGAGCATTCCCGCTGCTGCGTCCGCCTCAGTTTGCCGTCGCCCTGTTGCACGTACGGCTAGGGTTTGGAGATAGATCCGCCCGTCGCCCCGCCTGCTCGTGTGGAGGCGCGGCGTGGTGCGGAGAGGAATAGAGGAAGTGCCTGGCTCGCGCGGTTTTCGTTCCTTGTTCTGGAAGCTTCAGGGGGCGCGATCTGGTTCCGTCGCAATCGGTAGCAATGTCGGGCTCGTCGGCGGCAGGGGAGGACATAGTGCAGCACCTATCGTCCAATTCCAACCCGTCTTCGTCGAAGCTCGCCAAGCTCGAGGCACGCATGGCCGGCAAGGCTGTCTCCGCGCCATCGTCACCGCCGCACCATCCCATGGCTGCCCCCGCCTCCGCCCCCGCCATATCCTTCATGGACCAGGAGGAGCTGCCTGAGACTTCCTCTTCCGATGATGATGTCAGTCCTAAACCTTGAGCTTCTCTCTTACTTTCCCCTTCTTTTTAGGCTCAAGTACAGTAGCGTGATTGCCTGCCATCTTCGATTTCCTTGCTCACACATTGGCTATGTTGCTATGATCTCTTTCTGGCCAGAACTATTTGTGCTTTTTTTTGTTATTATAAACATGTGCACGTGGTTTGCTAGTGTAACTGACACAAATTACTCAAATAATTCCACCTCTAGTTTTATCCTTATTATGCAAACCCTGATCCCATTCCCTTATTCTGTTTTTGCTGATTAGAACTGTGAGGAGTTTTTGATACAAAAGAATACCCTGAAGCGTCCGAGATCTCCAGATGGTGACAACATCCTTGCTCTTGGAAATTTTGAGGTGGGCTCATCTGTTAGGAAGTGAATAGTTAATCTCTTATGATTCTCTCCTGCATTCTTTTGTGCATTCATAAGTCTGAATATTCTTTTCACTTGGTGGATTCTCTTGTAATTTGAGAATCAGGGTTCAGCAAACGAGGCAGCAAAGATTTTAGATGTCACGGATACAAGACCATCCTTGGACAATTCAAATAGGAAAAAACAAGGCCGTGGAAGGGGCCGTGCTGGTACAGGCCGAGGCCGTGGCTCAAAGACTGCTGATCAAACACGACTGACTTCGACTTCCTCAGCAGTTGTAACAAATGGTCAACTAGATAAATTAACCAACAAGGTACGCTGTGTCTGTACCGTGCTAGTATCCTGCAGTCTCATGTGCAAACTTCTGACCTTTCTCACCAGAGCTATTTCTAGGTTATTTAATACCTAAACACAATGAATATATTATTGAAGAAATTGTTGTTTTGAAGGCACTTCCTATTTAAGGGTAAAGTTTGGTCAGTTACAGGATGCTGAAATATATCTTCTAGTAAATTATAAACATTTATGACTTAATAAAAGTTGGTAACTAAGAGCAAATTTGCACCTGTCCATAGATATTTATAACACTTTTGAACTACATAGTGAGAATTTTGAAATTTTGCAGATCTAATGAAATAGATGAATCTGTACAGGCTTATGTTTAAAGATAGCCTGGACTTGTTCAATTTTAATAATGTCTTGATCAAAGTACTAGGATACAAGATCTGCCATCTCCGAGTGTTCTTCTGAAGGATCTGTTTTTAGAGAAACTCATTAACAGGTCGTTAGTGTTTTTAACTTTTTATATCCCGATTCAAATGGTTTTGAAAAACAGCACGACGCCCCAGGTCTTGTTTGTGACAATTGGCCACACGGATAGTTTGAAAGGTTTTGGGTAAACCATTATGTTTGACAACACTAATGTTTTTCGCCCTATGGACAGAACTATTTTCTCCATAATCCATATTTACAATCTGCATCACCGGAAAGCGTCGACACATGCATATTAAAAAATGCATTCAATAATGAACAGTTGATCGATGAAACCTATTACACAGTAATTTATCCTAACCTGCTAATTATGAGCACAATTCAACAGGAATCCCGATCAAGTGTTCAACTGGGCCATGACGACAGGGCTGCTTTACAGGTAACTCATTGCTTGACATCGTCTTCTGCCAAATTTCTAAATATCTCCATCCTTTTCTAATCCCACTATCACAGTATTGATCTGGATGCGTCCTTTTGGAACTGTCTATGTTTCATGTTTGCCTGCTTCTGAATATGTCCTTTTGGATGTCTAATTAATAATACATAAACATGGAGTCTTTCAGATGGCTTCTGTACATGGTTTTCATTCTTTTTTTCCCTCTCATTTGCTGGGATAGTTTCCACTTACTTTCATTTTCACCTGCCAGTTTAGGCAATCCAACCCCGTAAAGTAGTATGGTGTAGTTAAGATTTTCTGAAGTAATAAAGCATAAGCAGTGTTAGTGAAATATTTTACTGATGCCATGCCACTTTGGATGCTTATGAATAGAATGTACCAAAAATCTATATGTGTTCTTGTTTTTGTTTTAAAATTCTATTCTTAAGCACTCTCCATTTAATAGGAAGAATTGTCAATGTTACGTGGCAAAGTCGCATTTTTGGAGGAGGAACTTTCTAAATTGCGTCAAGAAGCAACAAATTACCACCAACTTAGTGATAGATTAGCAAAGGTAAGGAGATACTTTCTATCAATTTTCATTTCAACATGTATTTTTAGTGTCTTGACATGTTGGCTTTGCATTATTCTTACAGGAATTGAAGGATCTCAAAGATCATGACCAACAAATGAGATCTAAGGTTGGTAGCATGTTATCTTATGATTTACCATATTTGTTTTAGCTACTGCCAAATCCACTGTTTAGGCATATCATGGTGAATAACTGTAGGAAATACCTCACTTTGTTCTATATGCACATGATCTTCTACTGTTGTCACCTGTTAGAAGCTGTGTGTGTCAGCGTGTACAATATACTTTTCCTTCTTATAATGGTCAGGCGCACTACATATGTAATTTTTTTTAGACCAATGGAGATTTTACTTATGTGCATATGTGCTTGCTGCATGCATGTTGTTTGTCCACATGGATTGGATGTGGGTTTTGTGCTTTCCTTTTTTATTTCTTTGTGTGGTGGGGGCCACGGTGGAAGTGAGCTTACTGTACTTGTTTAGCTTCAAGGCAATCTTAATATTTGTGTGGTTGAGAAAATCTACTCATTCCATGCATGTAATACTAACTGTTCTCATTTTCATTAATGAAGCAAATGAAGGTCCTGTCTGATCTGCTGATAGCTGTGTCAAAAGCAGAGAGGCAAGAAGCGCGAATGAGGATAAGGCAGGAATCTTTCAGACTTGGGAATGTTGGTGTTATGAGGTAATTTTCCAATGTCCCAGCGCTTGATCCTTAATATTATCCAGAGTGGCCCTTTTTTTGGGGGGAAATGATACTTCCGTTGCAAAGAGCGCCCCTAACTGCAGCTCTTTATCAAGTATGCCTTCTAAAATTGACACCTTAAAATTTTTAATAGCAGATGCTGTTTCTTCTCTTGTTATGTTTTTTCTTATATGAATTGTCTATTGCGACATTGTTTTGGTTAATTCGACCCTCGTTCTTAACTCAGAGCTGGGACTATCATATCTGAAACTTGGGAAGACGGACAGGCAATAAAAGATCTTAATTCTCACCTGGTGAGTTCTGCAACCCCATAGATATGTCTACTTGCATACACATATTAGAAAATGATTTGACCCGTAGGCAGTAGAACTTGCATCTGCATGGTGGTCCATTTGTTGATATGTGGTAGTTGAGAACTGAGCAATAGCTTGGCTGGTAGGGCCTCCAACTGAGAGGCCACCCAACTGGGCTCAGACCCAGGTGCTCGCAGGTCATGTGATGCCTCCCTAAGGGCTAGTTTGGATACACCCATTTCCCATGGGGATTGAGGCGGGGGTTGGGGGGTGGGGTGGGGTGGGGTTGGGGATGAACTAATTTCCCCCTCGATCCTCTCCAATCCCCATGGGAAATGATTGATGTAAACTAGCTCTAAAGGGTTCGATAATCGCTCTCTTGTGGCAAGGGCAGGGGGCATCTTGCTCCCATGGTGGACTTCTTTCTTTCATTCTACAGACAACTTCTGTTCCAGACTCTTTTGTTTACAATTCTGGCCATAGTAGATAGGTTGGTCTTGTATACTGATTACTGAGTATCATGTTCAGAAGACACATTTGTACTCCCAGTTGGATTTTACTGACACAATCTGTGCAAGTCAAAGTTTTCACAAAGTTTCATCTATAGAGGCATTTTGATTGCTAAGGAAATTTAGATGCCTCGAATTAATGGCAGTCAATGACTAGCATTTAAGTTTGACTTCACCTTAGTCTATGACCAGTCATGGTATCATCTATAGTTAAGTTATTGTGTATTCCTATTTCCTGCATAGGCGTATCATCCTAGTCCTTTCTCATGTCTGAACTGTATAAATGATATCCATATCTTTATAGGCTTTGCCAGTTTGCTGTCTACACCATCTTACTCTTTGGTAATGATGTATTTTCATATTTCTGAGATGCTTATGTTTGCCATATCTTTCTGTAGAAATCTTTACTGGAAACTAAGGAGACTGTTGAAAGGCATCGTAAATCACTTAAGAAAAGACAATCTGGTGAGTATTCTTTATTTCTGAAGTACATTTTTCCTTTATTGCTTGTGTTGACTTGAATCCTTATAAGCTTCAATATCTTGCATATGTTTTGCAGTTGCACACATCAATGCATCTCAATATTGTTTCATGAAAAGCATTTGCAATAAAATTTAAGTTGATGTATTGTAGATTTATTCTTATGACATTCCAGTTTGTTCTTTTTATACAAAGCAAACCTTCCTCCATTATTGCAAGCATAATACAAAAGTCATAGCAGCTTAACAAAATGAAAAAAATGTGCACTAGCTAAATTATATAATTTGCTGGCAATATATTTCCTACATTCCTTCTTTTTGTTGTTCTTTTTTTTTTAAATCTCTTTCTGTTTAGACAAGGGTGATGGCAGTGATGCTGAGACTAGCATGTCTGAGGAGGACATCCTCTTACAGGACGAAATATGTAAATCTCGTCTAACCAGTATCAAACGGGTAATTTTCTTTATGGTGCCATGGTTACTTGCCTAATTGGTACACCTTCTTAATCTGCTTTCTATGATTCTATTTCAGGAGGAAGAACAGTATATGAGAGAGAGAGATCGGTATGAGTTGGAAAAGGGGAGGCTTATACGAGAGATGAAGCGTCTCAGAGATGAAGATGGCTCACGCTTTAACAACTTCCAAATTCTTCACCATCGTTATGCTCTGTTAAATCTTCTAGGAAAGGGAGGGTTCAGTGAGGTTTACAAGGTATACTCTTGCTTTATGTATAATCTTGAAAACTAAATCGGAGGCATTTAATCATACTAGGCCTATATGGCTAATATAAAAACAGTCATTCTTTGCTTATAGATAAGAAATACCAAATTTTGCAGCTATTTAGTTACATGTGGGCCCCTATTGAACACTTGCTTAAAGAGGGTAGGTGTGTTACTTTAAGGCCCATCTTTCTGTAGAAAATGTACTGCTGTAGTCTACCATCCTAAACTATCTTGATGGTTATATTTGTGTTGGAACATTTGACTAGCTATTTGAGATATTTTCTTTTTCATGAAGTCAGTCTAATGTGTAGTGATGTCTTCATAGAAATTTGGCCTGATAGTACCAGCAGTTACATGCGACAATTTCTTTTTCGCAGGCTTTTGATTTGGTGGAGTACAAGTATGTGGCATGCAAGCTTCATGGATTGAATGCTCAATGGAGTGAGGAGAAAAAACAGAGCTACATACGTCATGCGATTCGTGAATATAACATTCACAAAACTTTGGTGCATCCAAACATTGTCAGGCTATGGGATATATTTGAGATTGATCACAATACATTCTGCACCGTCCTAGAATATTGCAGTGGTATTATATGTTTTTATGACCTTCGTAATCCTGATCGATATGACAACATAACAGTCTTTTATTTGTTCGCTGCTGCTGATACCTGTCTGTGGAGGACTTCATTCTGTAGTCATGCTAACATAAACTCATAATTCAGAAGTGTTAGATAGATACTGTCTTACCGAACTTTAGGCATATATTTGTTATTGGCCGCATGCATTCATGTTTATAGTTGGATGAATTTGTTCCATTTTGCCAGTCAAAAACTAGGTGGTTCTTGTAGAGGTAATAGTTGCTGACCCATATATAAAAATGAAGTGAATGAATAAACTGATGCTTCATAGATTTGGTAATGGTTTATACAATTATTTCTCCCACATTTACCCATTGGTCAGACTAGGATAGGTTGCCAATGGGAAAAAAAGGCAGGGGCAACATGCTGTTGACTCGGGTTTGTATCCCATCCTCTGTCTCGACAATGACAGACAAGTTGACAAAATAAATAAATAAGATTCATGCGCCATAAACTCTACTGTATTTACTGCTAGCAATTCTATTTTTGATACTTCTATTTTGAGCCACAACTGTTACAGCAGCCACTGCCAACACTAATAACTACAAGGATATTTTTTCTCAGTGAAAACAAAAAATTTCTTCCAATGCTCGCTATCTTCTTAATCAACATACATTCCATTTTACATTTATTTTGATCAGTTCTGTGAAGCTTTCTTTTACAATGTTGTAGTCTTTAATGATGGTTTTCCTTCCTAAATCTGTAACCCTCAGATCAGGAAATCATCAATCATGAGATGTATTAATGTTCTCTTCATTGCTATTGTTTCAACCAGGCAAGGATCTTGATGCAGTCCTTAAAGCTACACCAATTCTTCCAGAAAAAGAAGCAAGAATCATAATTGTTCAAATATTTCAGGGCCTGGTTTATCTAAACAAGAGGGGCCAAAAGATCATTCACTACGATCTAAAGCCTGGCAATGTTCTCTTCGATGAGGTTGGTGTTGCTAAAGTTACAGACTTTGGCCTCAGCAAGATTGTGGAGAATGATGTTGGGTCTCAGGGAATGGAACTCACTTCTCAGGGAGCTGGAACCTATTGGTGAGTGTGATCCTTCCAGTTGATTTTTTGCACTAGCTCACAGAAACTTTCAAGCTTCCTGCTGTTATGGAATTTTTTATTTATTTGCATTTTTTACTATATTCCTGGTGCAATACATGCTATTTCTAAAAGAGTTGCAGCGTTCAAGTATCAATCTAAAACCTTCGAAAGGAATTACCTTTTGTTTTCATTGAGTAGTCGCATTGCTAACAGGACATTTTCTTCTTTCCTATAATGCCTTACTTGAACAAGTGGGATACATTTAGTTTTTATTTATGGCACGACATCATTGTTTTCTTTTTTATGGCCATTGTTCCTTTAGAATGGCAGGCATGTCTCGCTTCAATTATTTTCTGTTCGTTTTCAGGTATCTTCCTCCAGAATGCTTTGACCTCAGCAAAACACCATTTATTTCATCTAAGGTAATTATATCTGGCAATTGTTCTACCTATTAGTGCGCTAACTGGCGAAAATACATTATGGTTCTTGTGATTTTGTATTTTTTTCTAAATTATTCTACTTAACCAATAGCGTAATATATTCAGGTGCCAAAGATAATAGGTCTCCTCACTTTAGCAAGTAGTTTGGGGATGTTTCAATTGTGAGGAGGTATCATGAGGTGGTTTGGTTGTATGCAACTTTTACATAAAAAACACATATATCATCTCTAGCTCACCTCATTTATGTAGGCCTTGGCTCATTTATGTGCCTCCTGAACTCAATCCACTTCCCACAGTAACATTTTTGAAATTTGAACTTCATCCTGATTAGCAATGGCGCATTATCTTTTCCATTCGTTTTCATGCAGGTGGATGTTTGGTCAGCTGGTGTAATGTTTTACCAGATGCTCTTTGGAAGGCGTCCTTTTGGTCATGATCAGACTCAGGAGAGAATACTTCGGGAAGATACAATTATCAATGCGCGAAGAGTGGAGTTCCCTTCAAAGCCAGCTGTGTCGAATGAGGCAAAGGTATGTTTCCATTTTTTTCACATGGTGTAAATAGTTGCATACCCATCACATGTATCAATCCCATCAATGCAAGATACTATACTTGCATTGGTGAGACCTACAGTTTACTGCTTTGTTTAATTTGGCATGTTCATTCTGTCCTCAGCTTGCCCTGAGAATTTGCTGATGTTGGTTAGTTTGGCAAAAGTGTGATCTCACCTCACCGCAAATAAAAACATTTAGCTGTACTGTAGTCAGTGCCAAGTCTCCATGTCGTTTTCATTCTAAAATTGTTTCAGTCATCTGTGAGCTAGTTTGATTCTTTTCCTTTTCCATTGCCCCTTAACATTCACAGGATCTGATACGCCGGTGTTTGACATACAACCAATCAGAGAGGCCAGATGTACTAACCATAGCTCAAGATCCTTATCTCTCACATGCAAAGAAGTAGCCACTACTCCGGATAACATTTTGGTGAGGGTACCTGCTCACTTAATTAATGAGATTATGTATGGGGATGGATATTCTCGTGAAGGAGCAAAGTGTTCCACTAGCTCAAGAAGACTACAAAGGGTGTAACTGTATATGTTGTAAATTTTAGTCTGCCCTGTTACAGAAATGACCTGAAATCCAGAAGGCATCAGTTCAAAGGCCAGCTTCTTTGTAACGTAGAGAAAGCAGGCATTGGTTTGAACGGGCCATTTACTCTTTGATTGAAATCTCCTTGACTCGCTTGTGCCATGCACCCCATGCGTAACGTGATGGTTTCTTGGCTGGTGGGCGGTGGTCCTGCTGATGGTTTTTTGTTTGCTCATACTGTCGGTAAGGTCTGCCAAATCAGGAACCATGGGTGACAGGAGAGCGCTCACATGCTCATCTCCAAAAAAATCTCGACCTGCTGCACGAACGTGATACTGATACCTGGCCGGATGGTCTGGATTTTGTGTATTGCGAGAACAGATATCAAGATAGCATGCTTATACAGGTTACTTTGGATAGCCTGTAGACCCACCACAGCCACAGCTCAAAGTCTGAGAATTCCAGAAACGGGGTACCGATGTTCCTGTCAGATTTCAGCTGGTGCCAGTTTGTTCTAGAGCGCTGTCACACTTCATTATTTAAACATACTTGTACAAGTTAAAAACCACTGGGATTGTTCTTGCTCATACTTGAGTACAACACAAGTTGGTTGTTCATTGCTCATGAATATCTTGATCAATGCAAGCTGCCTTTTTATTCCGACTGGTATAGTCAGTTTTACTGTTTTTGGTCGCCTATTTCAAACTGAAGTTGCCTTTGGTACTGTTTTTGGCTTCTTCTTTTTTTTTGGGTTACTGAAGCTGCCTATTTCAAAATATGTTCAGGTGTTTCATGTTTCTGGCACTGGAATTTTGTGCCAATCAGATTTTTACTTGATTAGCTCATGTTTCTGGCACTGGGATTTTGTAGACTTTTGCGCCAATCTCATTTTTCTCATTTTTACGTGATCACGAGCCACCGCAGAAGTGAGAGTTGAGCAAAATCAAAGCTTTGATTATCATATAACCCGTTCGCGTGCTCTTAAATCTGACTTGATCCGCTTCTTTTTTCATCCAGAACAGTGTTTTTCTCTCACAAATTCCTTCAGATTCATCCAGATTCCTCCAAAATTTCTCCAAACGAACGGAGCCTAAGAATGAGATGGCTCATCTTGTGGATGCTACTCCACAGTGAGAACTGAGCATACACCAAAATTAATCGACACAAACGAAGGAAACAAGAACTCCAGTTCATGTCCCCTCGCCAGAGCACTGTTTAATTCAATTTCCTATCTCTACCACCTATATCCCCTGCTCCGCCTTCTTCTAGTACCCCTTGCCCTGTGTGGTGAGCCCGAACCCGAGCGGGAACAGCGGGTCGTAGTTCTTGTCGCCGTAGTTCATCGGCAGCTGGTCCACCGACTTGAACCACGTCCGCGGCAGCTTCCCCGTGAATCCGTAGTCCCCGAACAGCACGTCGGTGATGCCCTGGCCTTCCGTTCCCGGCAGCCAGACCGCCACGAGCGCGTCCATGGCGCCCAGGAACGGCTGTATCACCACGGGGCGGCCGCTGATGAGCACGGTCGCGCACCGCACGGTGCCGCACACCGTCTGGACGGTGCTCGGCCCGGGGTCCGGGATCGTCAGGTTCATGCTGTCGCCCTTGGTCTCCGTGTACGGGTGCTCGCCCACGGCCACGATAGCGTACGAGAAGCCGCCGTTCTTGACGAAGTCGGCGTCGGGGTTCTCCGCGAACACCACCGTCGTCGACGGGTCCACGGCCGCCTTCACGGCGTCCAGGATCGTGGTGCCGACGGTGATGCGCCCCGTGTCGCCCTGCCACTCGATCGTCCACCCGCCGCACTGGTACCCCAGGTTGTCGGCGTGGCTCCCGGCGACCAGGATCTTGGCGGCCTTCTTGGGCAGGGGCAGCAGCGGTGCGTCGCCCGGCTTGCCGTTCTTGAGGAGCACCAGGGACTTCCTCACCGCCTCCCTCGCCAGGTCTCTGTGCTCCTGCTTCCCCAGCTGGTCGGCGAGGCTAGGATCGGGCATGGGGTTCTCGAACAGGCCCATGGTGAACTTGACGCGCAGAATCCTCGTCACAGCGTCGTCGATCCTGCTCATCGGGATCAGGCCGCTGTTGACGTGACCGGTGAGGATGGTGATGAAGCTTTGGTAGTTGTTGGGCACCATGATCTGAAGCACACCACACAGTTCGTTGATCAGCATATCACCATCATCTCTTTAGGTGATGCCAGAGCCCAGAGCCTGACCATGTCAATGCTCGTTTTGCTTACCATGTCAATGCCAGCGAGAATTGAAGCCTGCACAGAGTAGGAGTAGTTCGCCCCTGGAGGGCTGGTGATCCTGTCAATGCCCTCCCAATCTGATATCGTAAAGCCCTGTAGAAAAAATACAGGCAGAATCTGAGCACCTAAAGGCAGCAAATCCCAACGGATTAACAACACCTGAAGACTGTAAGCGCGTCTGTTGTTCTCACCGTGAAGTTGAGCCTGCCCTTGAGGTAGTCTGTGATGAGGTCGTGGTTGGCGTGCATCTTGAGCCCGTTCCAGCTGGAGTAGGAGATCATGACCGTGGAGACGCCCTTCTCGAGAGCGTCCAGGTAGGCCGGCATGTGGATGTTCATCAGCCCCTCACGGTTGATGATGGTGTTGTTCTCGTTGATGCCGTTCTGCGTTCCACCGTCGCCGACGAAGTGCTTGGCGCACGCCGCCACCTTGTTCCTGCGACAATTTTTGCAACGGCCATTCAGAACACATGGACGGTAGCTTTACATTGAATCTGTTGGGGATCTCTTTACTCACTTTCCGGCGACGTAGGGCTTGCCGCTGGTGAAGTTCTGCGGGACGTCGCCCTGCAGGCCCGGGATGAGCTCAGTCATGGACTGCACGATACGGTGGTCCTCGCTGTAGCTCTCGTAGCACCGGCCCCACCTCGGATCACGGCACACCTGCGCACCAACAGGCAACAGCAACATCGATCAGCAATTCAGCACCACTGAAGCCAAAGCCAAACTGACTATATAGTAGGAAAGGAGCTGGCATTGTCAAGGATTCAGGATGCTTACAGCAATGCATGGCGCAAACGCGTACTGGATGCCGGTGGCTCTCACTTCAAGCGCGGTCGCGGCGCCGATCCTCTTCACCAGATTAGGATCCCTGCACGGTGCAGTTCAAAGGAACACGAGGATGAGTCAACCATAGCAGTTAGCAGGCTACACAAGTTAGCATTGGCGACGCGAGCTGGAGAATGTGCTTGCCTGGTGGCTCCGAGCCCGACGTTGTGGGGGAAGATGGTGGCGCCGTACACGTTGTTGTGGCCGTGGACGGCGTCGATGCCGTAGATCATCGGGATGCCGAGGCGCGTGGACAGGCACGCCTTCTGGAAGTCGCTGATCATGGCCACCCACTCCGCCGCCGTCGCCTGCTTCCGCGGCACGCTCCCGCCGCCGCTGAGCAGGCTGCCGATGTAGTAGTCCTTGAGCACCTGCGGCGACGCGACGAGCCGCTCGATCTGCGTCATCTGGCCGATCTTCTCGGCCAGCGTCATCCGGGCGAGCAGGTCCCTGACGCGGACCTCCACGTCTTTCTTGGGGTCCTTGTACAGCGGCACGCCCTGGGCCTCACCGTACGCCGCGGACCAGAAGAGGAGCAGCAGCGCGGCCACTGCCGGCGCCGTGAGCAGCGCCATCCTGTGGCGGCGAAGGAGCGGGACGAGGCGCCTCCGGACCTGCGCGTCGTAGCATTGCAGGGACCATATCAGAATCTCCGTGAAATGCTCCTCCAGGGGCTCGAGGACGCCCGACCTGAAGCGGCCGGCAAGCTCGCCGCCCATGGCCGGTCGCAGTCAACGGCAGCAGAGACGGGGACGATGAGATGCAGGGATCCAAGAAACCATTTATGGTTTGTACTAACGAGACTACTACGACCGGCTTCACTCGTCGGCCGTGCCATGTGTTAGTGCCTTAGTGGTGCTTGCAAATGGAATATGATTTATGATCGAGTAATTAAGATTTAACAAGTAGGCTGTCAGATCAAGGTGTCTTTTTTTATTGCTGAAAGCGAAAACACCTCTGCGCACCTGTTGAGTAAACAATATGATGGGCCTTGATGCTAACATTAGTTTTAACTAGTGTTTTGCTGACAGAGCAGCATGGTTTAATAAACATAAAAGGGATTAATGCGATCAAGCTCCAGACTAGATATTCTTGCAGCAGTCTCTGTAAATTCCTAGCACTACCAGT
The DNA here is from genome assembly GCF_019320115.1 of Miscanthus floridulus. Classification (NCBI taxonomy): domain Eukaryota; kingdom Viridiplantae; phylum Streptophyta; class Magnoliopsida; order Poales; family Poaceae; genus Miscanthus; species Miscanthus floridulus. The sequence goes on from NC_089580.1 coordinate 26,066,932, forward strand.
AACAACTGAAAAGAGCAGGAGTTCGGGCGGTTAAAACTAAATAAAAGTAAGACCAAAACATCAAAGGATTTTCTTGTCGGTGGTCTAAAAAAAACTCGTGCGTATATTGCTAAAACCAAGAACAGGAAATTAGCTGCCAATGAAAGAGATTTGCCTGCAAAGCACTACTACTCCAAAGCAGCGAAACTTCATCGGAAGAAGGAGGAGGAGGAGGAGGAGGAGGAGGAGGAGGGAGCTGTGGCCATGAGAGCGAACCAATCAATCACCAGAAGCAGAGGAGGAGCTGGATCGATATGATGGAGCCTTGCTGTGCCACAAATGCGTGAGCCCGGCAAGGACGAACAGGAGGCTGCTGGCTTGGGTTATATGAAGCAAGTACAAGCACGAAGACGAAGCTCCGGCGCTCTTCGGAGAAGAGGCAGCGGCACTGCTCGTATGAAGCTATGAAGGGAAAGGTGAGACGACGAAAATTCAATGCGTTTGTTGCAACGGATTGGAATCCCTCTCTCGCACACAAAGGTCCAACACGCGTGAACGGACGGCCCCCTCCGAGTGCAGAGTGTGCCCGGACACGCGCTACATGCCATCAACAAGAGGACACACCAGCGCAGCGCATGCACGCGTGTGTTCGTGCCGTTACGTAACTACCGGTGCAGTGCTGGATTGCTATTGCTGCATACAAGTGCCATTGATTTGATTCTGCAAGAAACCGCCCATGTCTTAACAGAAAGGTAGAGCAGCAGATGGGAGAAGGAGGAGGAGGCGAGCATCCTGGTTTGTGCTCCCCAGCGAGTGTGCATATAAAGGAGCAGAGCAGCAACCGGAGAGCAGGTATGGCGGATAAGGGATGAGGAGTGGTTGGAGCAGGGACCGCGCCCGCCATTGGCACCTTCAATGCGTGCCAATCCCTCTCCCGGCCCCGGCGAGAAAATATTCTTTTTCTTCCGTGGCGATCCGTTCGTCGTCCCCAATTGTTGCCTTCCGGCGCGGCAAAAGCAACCCCCGTCGGTGACGGAATCTGTCCTGTTCTCCTCCCGCCGGCGAGAATTACGGCTACTGCTGGATCACTACTTACAACTACTGCCGCGGTTAGTGTGCAAGCACGAGGTGGTTGAAGGAAGAAGACGAGGACGGCGAGAGCCGCCGGGTGTTATTGTCAGCAAGAGAACAAAACCCGTGTGAACAAGCGCAGAAAGAACGAATGCAACAAGTCCTTGTTCTGTTTTTCTTTTGCCAAAACATTGGGGACTCACTCGTGCGAGCAGTTTCATCCCCACCCCCATGTGAGCGATCCGGGACACCGTGGGGACGCTCGGGAGCGCAGAGCGGCGAGGCCGGCGGTCGTGGAAAGATTGAGCAATGCCGCGAAAGGGGAAAGCCCAGCGGCTCGAGGAGGAAGAGGATGGCTAGATGATGCATGCCTGCGCGAGATTTATACATATTTATAAAGAAGAGCAAGGACGGGACTGCTGTTACTTACGGGATGAGGCTAGGTATAGGTAAGTCGTCTCGCTCAAGGCAAGAACGAATCCGCGCGGTGATGGGCGCGGGCTGAGGTGGGTGGCCGGTGCGGCAGCAGCAGAGCTGGGGACCCCGTCGGTCGAAAGCGACGCCGTCCCCGTCCCGTCCCAGATCAGCAGCGACCCGCAACCTGCCGCACTGTTCCTTGACGGCAGCACACACTCCTCTGCCCTCTCTCTCTCTCTCTCTCTCTCTCTCTCTCTCTCTCTCTCTCTCTCTCTCTAATCTAATCAAGCCCTATCCTTCCAACTTGTCAGCGAATTATTCCACCAAGTGGAGGAGTGCGCGCAGAAGCAACGCCGGCTGATTAAGCAAGCCGAGCAAGCAACAATGGCTGACACTGGAGCGAGGAAGACGAAGCGGAGGGGAGTGCGGTGTGAGGTGCGCAATGGCGGACGCAATGGTTTTATAGCGGGAGACGAAGGGATCGAGGAAACGGGCGGGCTCGGGGACGCGCGGCAACGGACAAGGGGAAGCAGAGCAGAGGATGCGCCAGGGCGGCTCGTTGATTGAATAGCAATAAACCCCAACGTTCGAATCGGGGGCACGCGTCCCGCCGCCCGTGAAGGAACCGACGGCTGGGATCCGTCCAGGGGTCCGACCGAGGCCCCGCGTGCCGTGGCCCGTGGGGTACGCGTTAGGTGGGGAACTGGGCAACGTGAGCGCCATGTTGGGCTGCCTCTTTTCCTTTCCGTGGTCTGCGCCTCTGCGGCTTTTCGGCGAGGGAGCCAACGGTCAGTAGGGCGGGCAAATGCAATGCGAGACAGACGTTGCTAATCTTTTTGGAATAATTATAGTTATTATTATTATTACAGCTTTGCTAATCTCAATGCTTCTTCCCATGCCTTCTGTTCTCGGGCTGGATCTCGACATCGTTTTGTTTGTTTTGGGAGATGTGGTTGATTCGATTCTCCGTCTTGCGGATTTTGATATTTGAAACTTGGGAGCTGTACAGTTTGAGTTTCGGATCTTGTTTGTCATTTCCAATGCTCATTGCAAAATTGAATCTACACGATGATCTTGCTTTTGGTCATGTCACTATATCAAGTCCTAGAATGATGCAGTGTTATGAAAGTTTAGTGTAGGATTCTGAAAATGTCGCTACCTGTGAGAGTTTTAAAATCAAATGCACATCTATTCTTAAAATAAAGTAAATACTCACGTTGGATGTTTTCTTAACATGATGATGAAAAAAGTAACAAAGCATGAAGTGGGTATACATGTAGCGAATTGGCATGCATGGAAACTCACGAGTCTTGTATGAAAGAAATGCAAATTAAGCTCATCTCATGCCAAAGAGACCAGAGGAAGGCCGAACCACACTCAAGAAGATGGCCCATTTGCAAATATGATGTGAGCATGCACACATCATCTCGTCAATTTTCTCTTTAACATCGTCAATTTTATTACTGACAACTTGTTCCAACGGTTTATAACCCTAAACATCAATAGCTTGCGTTTGTTATTATTTACTGGTCGCCATCATCCGTGATCGCGTAGTCAATAGAGGTGAGGGTACAATGCAATTTTCAAATAGCGAGCTAGCGCTGGATTAGTGAACAGGACCACGGTGATAACGAAATGTCTCCTCTCCCTCTTTAATTACTAGCATGTCACCGTTAACGTTTCTTCTTACAGAAGGGAAAATTAATAATAATAACTTAAATGGTAAGGACAGTGAAGAAGGTATTGATGGGGATGCACGCAACAAAGTGCACTATAGTGGAGTAACGTAGATTGAAAGGAGGATCTCATTTTCCCGTGGAGGGAACATTCATGATTGAATGATACTGATAAGGACGTGTGCCGCGTTTCATTGATTGCTTTAGATCTGTGCATTTATTATTTCCAATTCCAAAAATGTGGCTGTTCCTCTGTCCAAAAATGTTGAAAGAATGTTCTTCGTCAAAAAAAAAAAAGTTGTGTTTGCTAAAAAATTTTGCCCTAATGACATATCACAACTCTTTCTTATTCTTTTTGCAAGAAACTACTCCATCGGTTCTTGAAATATAAAATTCAGAGTTCAAGATTTATACCAAAATATAAGGTATTATGGGGGTTTAACTTTAATCCCTCTCCCATTTTGGTCTCAACCAAAACAGACAACCAGTAAATAAGAAAAATAACAACTGAACAACTCCCATCACTGTAATTAGTGAGGGGCAAAGTAGTCTTTTCCCAACCTTTTTGTTTCATCTAAAAATCAGCTGGGTATCATATTTTAAGACAAAGAGAGTAATACATAACACAACCGCTCCCAATCAAGGATACATGTCTTTGGTGATGGGTTTCACACAACCTTATTTCCTTTCTTTTCTTTTTTGGCGAAACATAACACATGCGAGAGACTGGACTGGTAAAATGTAGATCTTGATTAAATAGACCAAACTACTCCACCTAACCAAATATGTTTAGTGAATAGTACTTGTGTGAAGTATGGAACATTGGAACTTTTTCTTCTTATAAGCAACATGCTCTTGAAGTCCAAAGTACGGGTGTGCTGCTTAGGAAGTTAGTTTCGGTTTACGAATAGTAGTTTGAGTTTTTCATTGCAATGCAAGAATTACGATACTGAGAACCCGTTTGATATAGCTCCAACTCTAAGATATATGATAAATTTGTAGTTTGTAGACTAAATTAAAGTAGTTTAAATATTTATATTTGGTCTAAACTATAAATGATATGAGTCGAGTAAATGCACTAGACATACCTACAACTCCAAATCCAAGATAACTTTAGCCAGATTGATGATCCCCTTACCATCTTCAATGATGAGGCAGCCGATAATCTTTCAATGTGTCAGATGCGTCAAGGGAAATTTCCTTAGCATCGGATCAATGTAACGTTTCCAAGATTTAGGACCTGTCATTCTAGATGATTGGAGGATGATGCTCTGATAGTGGTCGTTGGCATCGCTGGGTTTCGACATATCAGAACTAGGTTGTAGATTAAAAGTCAAGAATATCATTAAGAGGCTCTAGATTTACTCTACCACTTTCATATTGTCCAGATATTTGGATGTGTAACTAGGGTTGTGATGTTCTCTCCATTTAAATATGATGGGATAATTAAAATTGTCAATTATTATATTTCTATTTAACTGGTGGTAAATAAGAACTTTAAGCTTTTAAGGCATCATGTGATTAACTAAAACGTACCCAACTCCAACCAACTGATTGTATACTTTCTTTCATCCTTCAATAACTGATTGTACTGTTGTGTGGTTATCCTATATAGACCATGCTACTATGTTCAAAACACGCCCAGCAGGGAAGATGGGAAATCATGTACACAATAATTCCGGTAAGAAATAATATCCTCACCAATGAAAGATTCCAAAATAAATTCAGCTAGAGATTTGGACGAGAACCGAGTGGCACACACTACTTGGCCCACTGTCTACATAGGAAATATTTGGTGCTATGTGGTTCAGGATATGATGCGATGCACGCACACCGCGTCATACAATATATACAAGCTTGAACATGGATAACGATGGCGACGTCTGAATGCCTCTGCTGCAAATTTTTTTTAACAATACGCAATGTGAAGCACACCATATTTTCTTTTGGAGAGGTAAATGTTTCTAAATTATAAATTATTTTAGCTTTATAGATCCATACATTTTACTATATATTTAGACATGATGTATATCTTTATATCTATATACAGTAAAAACTACGTACTAAAAAAAATTAAAACGACTAACAATGTAGAATAGAGAGAATAATATCCCTCAAAACATGAGAAACATTACGGTGTTGTTTGCCTGAAAGAGTAAAAACTTGTCTGGCCTCAGGCGTAGACTTTTAATGGCCGGGGATTTAGATCCATGTCCAGATGATAAGGTGGTGCCTGGTAGGCAGCAAGCAAACACGCCCGTATAACTGGAAGTCTAGAACAGTGATGTCCCATTAAGAGTTTATGTGGTGTACCTTGCAGAAGCATTCTTTACGGAAACTGCTACGGCGGGGTATTAGAAATCGACAGGCTTAATCTTTTAAACTGCTTTGTGAGTTTATGGCCCTGTTCGGCTTACCCCATATTCAGCTTGTTCGGCTTCTTTTTTAGTCGGAACAGTATTTTTCTCTCACAACAATTCAGTCGGAACAGTGTTTTCAGCTAGTTTCAGCCAAGTTTCAGATCAGCGAACAGGGCCATATTGTGAAATTTTGGTTAACTGCTTTGTGAGTTTATATTGTGAGATTTTGTAAAGGAACCGCATCATGAACTTGTAGGCAGAGTGTAGGAGCGCCGCAATTTTGGTCGCGAGGTGAGAGAGAACAAATCGTGATGCACCGCACCGTCCGGACAAATCTGCCGCTCGAGACACGTTCAGGTCGGCATGACTGCATCCGTCCTCGGAAGTGAAAAAACGCGCTCGCGCACGGTGCTCTCGTTCTCTCCACTGACGCGGTAGTTTACCATATTTTACCTGTGATTACTGTACTTATAAATTGTTCATCAGTTCTCCCTCTGACGCGTAAAGCCCTGTCAGAGTAGTGCAATGCACCTTAATTTTTTGCAGTAAAAAAAGCTGCCGGGTCACAGACGCCAAAAATGTCCGGGCGCGGCGCCACGCGAGCGCTGCGCTTTTCTGCCGGTCCTGAATTCGCTGACTGATCGGTTTTTGGCTGATAAGTCCGGCTGATACTGGTGTGTTATGAAGAAAAAATACTATTTATTAACTGATAAGTTTTAATTAAAATCAACAAGTGAACATGCTCGCTCATGCTCGCTCTTATGCCACAATATCTACAGGCCTGAAGATATCGGCGTATCGCACCTTTAGAAAAGCGCACGGGCATGAATCATACTAGCAGTGAATAATCGTGGTCGCCGCCAACGGCAACATATTTCTGGGGTATTTTCGTCCGTCGGTCAGCATGCACGGGCGTTTTGCAGGCTAGGGCTTGTTTACGGAGCAGTTCCAGTTTTTCAGGCTATACGACAATACGTTTATCGTCTGTGGACTCTGTTATAGTTTTCCATAATCCATACTGGGTGAAAATTAATTCGGCTTGTACTGTATATATGTGGATGAGTATGTTCATCGGATGCAGCAAAGAAACGTGGTGGAAAAATGCACACACAGACACAGGGAAGGCTGTAACGTAAGGTCTCGTAACACCGGTACGAGCTCGTTTTGCATCGTAATTTAGGTCTAAGAAAAAAATTTAAAACGATTTTCTCAGATTTTTTATTTAAAGCATACGAGAAGCGATAAGTGAATTATGTGTGACTTAATTTTGTGGACCCGAATCAACGCCCCAATCGAATTACTCAGTGCATAAAGATATTTAGTAATACCTGACAACAATTCTAGCCAAGGGATAGCGAACGGTTTGTTCTATTAGATTAAGCAGGAAAATCAACTTTTATAAATAAAATAAAATCCATTAATAAATAGAACGATATATATATATATATATATATGCTCGCGTGTCTATTTTGAAAGAAATAACTGACGAGAGAGAGAGCACAGCAGCTTCGTTTATTTTTTTTCTAGCGTAGCGTACTCGCCTGGCATTGAAACTATGCACCGTTTCGTCGATGCCACTGTTGTCCTGCAACCGGCGTCTTGTGCGAGCGTCCTTGCTGCTGCTACGCGGCCGCTGTCTTTTGCCTGTAAGAAAGATGGCCGGCCTGCTGTTCGCATCGTCCCGTCGCTCTGCAACACTACCGTAACACGCCGCGTTGTCCCGACGTTAATGAAGTTGGCCGGCCACTCCCGTTGTTTTCTCCCGTTCTTTTATATCTCTGTCTGCCTTACTGGTCTTGTATGTCTGTCCCGAGCCGCTGCTCACTTGCTCTCCGCTCTCTGACCTTGCTTGCCTTGCCTGTCTTGCTTGTCTCGGCCTACCTTGTTGTCTCTGTCGAACGTGGCCGAGTTCTCCGTCTCCTTCTTTCTTTTTCTTCTCTGCTGCCGATGGGAGGCGTCCCAACTCCGGCACGCCCTCCTTGCTCTCTCACTCGACTCCCTCCTCTGCTTGCCTCGCGCGGTGCCCTAGCCACCAGAGCATCGCTCAGCAACGCCCATCGGGGCCTTGTGTTGCGTCTCTCCCCTTCCGCCGCCGTCCACGCGGGGACCCGCTGCTGCCGACAACCGCGCCGCGCCACAGTGCTCCACTGCCGTGCCATTCCTACAGCTGTCAGCGCCGCTTCCCCATGCCCGCGCGTCAGCGTACCCGCCAGGGCTACGCCCGCCGTTGCCCCGAGCGTCGCCCTGCTGTCGCACCTGGCCGTCGTTGCCAGTTGTTGTCCCACGGTCCCACGCGCGCTGCTCATCCGCCTCGCGTCGCCAGTGCCGGCTCTCCCCGCGAGCGAGCCCCCGACCCACGCACGGTTTCGCCCGCTCTCTGCTCTCCCTCACCCTTCCTCTGCTTGTCCATGCCCGGTCGCCCAGCCACGCACTCCGTCCACACGCGTCTCCGCTCGCTCCCAGCGCTACTCCGTCTGATTCCCCACCACCGTACGCGCAGCGCACCCATGCCCGCGCTGCCGTGCACCACGTCTGAAGCCCAGCGCGACTCCATGCCATCGGTCTCTGCTGCTCTTTCTGCATGAAGCACCGGCGGCTACGCTCTCGCTGCTTTCCGCTGCCACCAACGGCGGTTCCCGACACTGGCCGTTGCACGCGCTAGTGCGCCCAGATTCTACGCCGCGTCTCCGTCGTGGTCCGCGCTCGTGCTCGTAGTGCCGTCCCTTCCCCGTTTCCATCTCCTCAGATGGCGCGCCGTCTCCCTACAGCAGTCGTCCATTCTAGCGCCGCTGAGCGCGCGAGCTTCTCGACCCGTGCCGGGCCCGCTGCTCCATGGCCCGCCGCCGTTGCCGTCTTACCTGCCTTGGCCGCGCGTAGCTACCTTGCTGTGCCCTGGCCCATGCCTTTCCTCCTCGCGTGCGCGTGCCGCCGCTGTGCAGCCACCGCGCCTGGAGAGCCCCACCGTGCGCGAGCGCCGTCCCTCCATTCCCACGCTGGACCGCTGCCTTCCGTGCACCCGTGCCGCAACGCTGCTCCATCTCTGTGCTCAGCCATCGCTGCAATCACCCGAGCCACCGCAACCTACCACTGTCGCCGCACGCCATGGCTGCGCCTCGGGCCTTGTCGTTGATGACCGCGTGCGGCCGAAGCCGTTGGTGCTTCCGCACGTCACCCCACGACAGCATGACGTTGGCGAGCTACTCCCTTGGCCAGCGGATGGCCTCCTTGCTGGTGCTCTATTTTGTGGGAGGAGCCGAGGTGAGAAATCCAAGTAAAATTTTGTATAGGGTTCTTATTGTAAAATACGAGACTCACATAAATAGTACGTTTGTACCGTTAGTTGATTTAGAGAGGACTCAGGAGCCTCATCGCTAAGTGTCGTCACTGTGTCTGCGTGGGCCAGTCGATTGCCACCTTGTTGGGCCGTGCTCGTCATCCGTTGGGTCGTCCTGTCGCCGCCCTGGTTGGGCCGCTGGCCGCACGCCCCAACTGGGCCTCTGGCTGCGCACATGTCGTGCCCCGCCTAGGCCGTTCGTCCCGTGCTAGGCCGGCCGGTTGACTGGGCGCTTGGGCTGCTCGCGCGGTTATCACCGCTGCTGTGCCGCCCATGATGTTTCACTGCTGCTGGGCCGTTGCCGTCGGCCCTTTCTATTTTCTAAATGCTTATCAAAAATAGGTTTCTAGTTTAACTTGTAAAATCAATATAAAATGATATAGGAATCAAACAATAGTGAAACCAATTTTGTTAGGCTCCTAAAATCATGATCTACCTGCTAGTATAATTTGTTCACATAGTGGGATAATATTCTCAAGAGCTCTATAATTAATTTGGGATACTTAATATTGTAAAAATATAAATTTATAGGAATTGTTGTGATAAATTGGTAATAGTGTTGGATCTAAAATTTTTACAGTAGGCTCATAGCAAGCTCCAGAATAATTAGTTTGCTAGGTTAACTATTGAGCCCTAGTTTGGATATATATTAAACCAATGAAATAAAGAAACAACTTGGGTTTATATAACTAAAATATTTGTGAGGCATGATCGGGTTTCTAAGCATTTCGGCTGACGTTGATTATTTACATCTATGCATTTGCATCAATGCATATCATATAGGTACCATGATGGGTCAACAGACCAATTGAAGGATGATTGGGAATCCGAAGATGGTGTAATGGTATTCTCTCTAGGAGATAATGCAATGGGCTTGTTATTCAGCTGATGGTGGATGATCTGAAGATGCAGATACTAACTTTCTAATATATATCTTATCCAGGCAAGCCCCGATGCATAACCCCTACTTTTCTGTAGTTTAAATTATATTTATGCATTAAGTTTTAAGGAGTTGAATAAAACCCACTTGCATCTATATATATACCTTTATCCCATGAGTCTTACTAGTATGACAGGATCGTGTAGATTGCTATGCTACAGGACTCCGATAGAAGCCGAGTGATTGTCTATCACTCGTGAGAGATAGGAAATATATTATTGGATTATTATCACTTGGAAAATATAAATGGTGGAAAGGAAAATAGTGACCGGACAGGGATATGGTTGGGTATTGGTGGGTGTAAGAGGTTGTGTCACCATGGACGCGGGGCATGGCTTGGTTACACCGCTTTCCCTGTCTGTGTCGGTTAAGGACCGATCGTTGCATAAGCCATCGAGGCAAGTCACAGACTTATTATCCCGAGCACATACTTGGGTATGGGTGCTTGGAAGACTCATTGCTCTCTTGTCGTGGATTTGGCTCTTTCCAGACCGGCTATCAGGGTTTTTTTGTAGAGGAGGTCCTTGCATCGCACTGAGTCTGGGACTCAGGGGCGGAGGCTTGGAGTCCCAGTTTGGACGGGGACCTAGACACCCTGGATAGGAGGTTGATGGGTTGGTCCTATTTGTGCCTTGGGTACAAGCGGGGCATGTGTTTTCAAGGTACCCAGCTGGGGCATTGATTCGCTAATCATCGAGCGATCTAGTACGACTTGTTTTGTGCCTAGCACCGTAGTAAGAACTGATGAAAGATGGAGGATGGAAAAAGGAAATATGATTGCTTACCACATGCTTGAAAGTAGCACATGTGCTTACATAGAATGGTTAGTTAATGAACCAATGTGGCTATTAATAAAAATCAAATATAAGGACGCACTTTTAGTAATGCTCATGCAATTGTAATAAACCCACAAGCCAAATAGCATTTCATATCCTTGGAGTCTTTTCTTGCCTCATGTCGGGTAAGTCTTGCTGAGTACAATTGAGTACTCAATGTTTTATTCCCCCTGTTGTAGGTGACAGGTGGATGCTAGAGCTGACTCTTGTGTGTGGATTCCTCTTGGTGGGCTCAGAGAGGATTTCCTTATGCTACGGTCATAGTTTTTATTTATAACTCTCACCAAATGTTTTATAAAGGAAAGTTTTATAATCTGTTGTTATAGTTTACATATCAATGCTTCATCATGCCATGAATAGATAATTATTTCTGCTATAATTCTGATCACATGTTTATATTCTGTTGTTACATTAAATTGTTCATAACTCTGATAATCTGATTACATTCTGCTGTTATAATAATAAATATTATACTCTGATGTTGTATTAAAAGTGATCCTGATGTATTGTGGATTTGTGATCCTGATGTATTGTGGATAAGCAATGTAATCAGATTATCAATGCTTCAGGTTTTTGGGTTTTCCCTAGGGGTGTGCCCGACGGAACTGTGTAATTTAGTGTTATCCATTGAGTGTTTAGTGTCTAATGGAAGACGAGCGCTTCTAGGAGTCATTAGATTAGGCGGTTCTACCATAGGTCTGTACGTATATATCCTGTTGTGTGCTTCCGGTCATGCCTTTTGGATTGGACATCTGATGATGAGCCGCAAATCCTTGTACAACTTGGCCTCTATAGCGCATGATTGAGTGCCACGCTAAGTTGGAACATAGCAATCGATCAGCATAGTAATAGAGAGCTCTAAAGCTGGGTATGTAGAACACCACAATTCTAAAATCTAGATTATGGATAAAAATAATCTATGATGTTTTTTGAATCTGTATCTATGTGTTAAACATCTTCTAGAATCCTAAGATGTTTTGATAGGATTATAGGATTTTGAGATTTCTTTGTCCGAATTCTTGTAGTCACGCAACATAAACTCCAACTTTTGTAGTCATCCTCTTTTTTTTTAAAGTAAAGGCAGAAGCTCTGCCGCTCAATTAAGAAGAAAACAGAGTTTTATGTACAGACACCAATTGTGCCAAAAAAACCCGGTCATAGGACCAACTCAAACACCGGACATAGAGTCAACACACAGAAGCCACCGCTCATGCGCTTGTTGATTTAGCCCGCACTACATATGGCCCTACGTCTCTAAACAAGATCTTTCTTGGCCAGATAGGCGATGTTGGTGCGAAATGTGGTCAACAAGTAAATATTTATAGTTTTGTCATGCGCTGTGATCGGATGTGGTCTAGCACACGATAACACATGATTTATACTAGTTTAGACAACATGCCCTACGTCCAGTTTTAGTTAGTCGGTGACTTTATTCCTAAGCCTAGGTGCTCAAAGTTTGCTGTAGGGTTACAAACAAGTAAGGAATGAGAAGGGGGTGTTAGAGGCCCGGTCGAACTCTGAGCTGAGTGGAAGAGAGTTACGGATGCTCAAACGTGCGTTAAGTATCGGAGTGTATGCTCTGTGTGTCCGAGCTTATCAACTATTAAGAGCGTGTAGACTGTGTAGCTGTCGAGCTCTAGAGCCATTGAGCTTTTTAGTTGTCCTCCTTTTAGGAGAGAGCGCATCTCCTTTTATTTATGAAGGGAATGGCCTTACAAGTCAAAGACAAAAAGGGAGAGAATGTGTACATGTGCTACCTAGTATTGTTGCCCATGCCGTCGGGGTATGGCACACCATCGCCCACCTTACTATTCATGACCTGCTGTATCTGACAGGCTGCATAGTGTTTGCCTACCTTACTGTTCATAACATGGCAGGCTACACAATATTCACGATGGATGACAAATGACGGCGTCCATAATACTGTTTGTATTCTGACACATCTGGAAGGCTGTATAGTATCTGTCTGACATGGTCTGGCGGCACCGTCCTGCAGGTGCGAAGGGCATGGCATGGTATAGTCCTCGGTATTGCAGTTGACTTGAGTGCCTTATCTTATCTGCTCCGCCTACTCCCCAGACCCACATCGAGCAGGCATCCTAGTCGGGCATTCCCAGTTGGCCCCGACCATGTCGGTTGGGAAAGAGAGGCGAGCGAAGGTCTGACATATCCCCGATCGGAGGAACAGGGTCGGAGTCAGACTGTGGTCCCACCATGGCTAGGCCTTCCAGTTGGGGCTCCGACTAGGTCTTCTGGCCGAAGGTGCTGGCCGAGGGTCGGATCATGGTCTCAGCCATAATTGTATATTTGAGCCGGCCTAGATGCGTACTATCGCTGCGCTGCCTACTGGGCCAAGTATTGCAGAGAGGTGGGTCCATTGGGGACCCCTAGGTTTATGAACTCGACAGGAGCCCCCAAGCCCCTTTGGGGCTTCTGTGAAGCCATAAAGGGGCTATTGATTTGCTTCTTTTGAGAGCGCACGGGAGTACGATGCTAGAAGATCTCTCATAAGGAGAGAGCATCGTACGTCTTGAACGGGCCCCTATCCTAGATTCTGGATCAGAGGACGGAGAGAGTGAGAAGAGCATTGTAGTAGGAGAACAAGGATCTTGGCTCCCTTGTTCTGCTTCATGCCCCAATGTGCGGAGCAGACCTAGGGCTATTCACACATACTTTTTGTGTTATTGTAAAAGCCTGTGGCTTGTGTTTTTAGCTTCATGAAAGCTTGTATTTGCTTTGTAATTTTTGTGCCTGTTGTGCCGTGGAGGTGGGCTGTTTAGTGGAACTTTGGTGTTTTCCCTCTTGGTTTGTTGTACCACGTAGGGTAACCAAGTAAGATTTAGGCGCCCAGCCTCCATGGGGAGGACTGGCGAAGGCCGCAGAGGCATGCTGGGGGTATATTGGCACCCAGCCCCTGATGAGGGGACTCAGGAATGCCACTGAGGCACACTGAGTAGACATAGGCGCCCAGCTCCCAAAGGAGGAGAACTCATCGGTAATCTGTCTTCTGCCGGGTGCATGCGAGCGCACCTGGTGGGTGTAGCCCATGAGCCTGTGGTCGACTAGTGAGTCGGTCGGAGGCTGAGCACCTTAGTACTCTTTCCTAGGGCCATAGACTCATGTGTTCCTACCGGTCGGGGTGTTCGCCCATGTTCGTCCCACCCGTGACCTACGCGGTTGGTTAGATTCCTGAGTCAGGGTTAGGTGGCCCAAGCCCCCGAGTCCCATTGGGCTCGGTAGGGGTCGATCGAGTTTCCTATGTCACCCCGTTCGTGGTTTCCACAATTGGATGGGTTGAGCTAACGTCGCTTGCCTTGATGGCTCGAGTGACACGCTCGGTGAGCTCACTAATGGGTATGTCCAAATGAAATCTAGGTCCTTCATTCATAACGGGGTCGGCATAGCCCTCATGTGGCATTCCACTGCTCCCGGTAGATGCCCGAGCCATTCCAAAGACTAACTCAGGTGGCCCACTGGCCTCCCCTCGATGGAGATTCTGTGGGCATGGCTTGAGGTCAGGATCGAATGAGAAGGTTGAGATGACCCTATTCGCTCTTGAGTGGGTCGGGCGAGGGCCACTAGGGCTCATCTGTGTTTTCTCCCCTGGCTCTATTTGACACAAGGCGGCCTTGAGCCATTCACGAGCCGGCCTTCGAACCCTGATCGGTCGCAGCTCATATCGAATGAGACGACTACCGCTTCGTGATGCGATGTGAAGCATTATGATGCAACAATTGCATATGAAATGCTTGGATGTATGGGATGAATGTATGACTGAATATATGAATGCATGCATGAGAATGGATGATGAATGCTCATGTAGTGGAAAAGTAAAATAGGGGTTCGTAAAGTTACCTCGATGGCTGGAGTGACGAGTTTGGGGAGATCCTATCGGATATGTTCGAGTAGAATCTAGGTCCATCGTTCATGATAGAGTCAACATAACCTACATGGGGCATCCCACTGCTCCTTACCTGTCTCTTGGTAGTTGCTCGAGCTGTCCGATTGACTCGGGTGACCCGCTGGCCTCTCCTTGATGGAAATTCCATCGGTGGGCCCATCCAAACCCTACCTAGGAAGGCAGAGGGTCATTTGTATGTGGTTGCGCCTCGTTTCCCATACCCAGGTTGTAGTAGTGGTAGGCTTGCCCAGGCCATGTCCTGTTAGCCAGGTGACATCCCATCGGGTAGGCCGTGTCCCATCAGCTAGGGCCACATCCCATCGTACGCCTTTCCGCATTAAATAGGGGGAAGGGAGAGGGTTTTCCTCCTAGTCTTTTGCCTTTCTTCATCCACTATCATTTCTCTTTCCTTCATTTTGCCAAGCCTGTTCATGTGCCATGGCAGTTTCTAGGAGAGAGGAGGGCAGAATGAGGGAGAGGAAAAACTCACAGATCCGTTCATAAATCCAAGGTGCGATGTCGAACTGGAGGCCTTCCAATGTGGATGAGGAGGTGCTGGCTGCCTTCACCATGAAGGGGCTGCTCCCGTCGAAGGAAGTGGCATATTGGAGGGCTCCCGTGTTGGGGGAGGTTGTTCCACAACCCTAGGCCAATAAGGTCGTCTCCTTCCTTGCCTTTCACGAGCGTGGGCTAGGGTACCCCGCTCATTGGTTCTTGCTCGGGCTCCTCAATGAGTGGGCCCTAGAGTTGCAGCACCTCAACCCAACTAGGGTGCTGCACATCGCCTGCTTCATCACTATCTATGAGGCCTTCCTCAGGATGGAGCCACACATGGACCTCTTCTGGTGGATCTTCAGCGGGCAGGCCCTGTCTGAGGGGAAACCGCCTAGAATCACTTTGGTCGGTGGGTTCACCCTGCAGAAGTGGCCTAAGCTATCAGTCCCCTACCTAGTGTACTCCCCAAGTGACTCCAACCAGGGATGGCATGATGAGTGGTTCTACATCAGGAACCCAATGGAGGCATCGTTCCTGATGTTCACCGGGGAGAGGCCGGAGAGGAGGGGAAGCTGGTCGTGGGGTCTAGCCCATCGACAGAACAAGCTGGAGATCATCAAGATGGAGCTTCGAAGGCTCATGCAGCATGGCCTCGATGGGTTGCGGGTCTTCCATACCTTCTTCTGTCATTGGGTCACCCCATTGGTGGAGAGAACTTGACCGATGTGGGAATACTCTGGCCCGATGGATCCCATTCATGTGTCATCGGAGGAGTTGTCAAGAGATGAAGTCTGGAGTTGTCTCGATCGGGTGCTGTAGTTGGGGGATAATGAGTCCCTTGAAAGGACGCCCGGACCTCTCCATGCCGCTGAAAGGATCAAGATGCCTAAGAGAGGGGTGAATTGGGCTAATTCTAAATTTCTTTCAATAATTAAACTCTACGGTTAGCCCAATTAACCCCTTATGCCTAGAAAGTGTTTCTATTGATCTAATGCACAAAAGTTTAGCACCCTAAGTTCTAATCCTACTCTAGCATGGCAATTCTAGGAATGTAAATAATAAGAATTGAATTGCTCAAAGTAAAGAGAGAAGGAGGAACGCGGCGATGTTTTGCTGAGGTATTGGAGAGTTGCCACTCTCCACTAGTCCTCGTTGGAGCACCTACACAAGGGTGTAGCTCCCCCTTGATCCGCGCAAGGATCATGTGCTCGGGTTGATTCTTCGACACTCTGTCATTGTAAATCACCCACAACCGCTCACAACTTGAGTTGGGTAATCCACAAGCTCCGCCGTATGATCACCAAGCTCTCCAAACACCACCAAGCCATCTAGGTGATGGCAATCACCAAGAGTAACAAGCACAAACTCTCACTTGACCATGACAAGCCTAATGAGAAGGGTGGATACATACTTTGCTACTCTTGATCTCACTAATGAGGGCTCTCTTTGGGATTCTCAAATCCCAATCGCCTCACTAGGACCTTGCTCTTCTTAGCACTCTCAAAGGTGTTTCTCAGCTGTTGGAATGAGCAAAAGTACCCCCACACACGAATGGAGGAAGTATTTATAATATGGGCTAAAAAATGAACCATTATGTGCCTCTACGGGGTGACTGGATGCTCCAGTCATGTTGATCGAACGCGTCGATTAGTTCACCCCAAACTCTAGTGTTTACAGTGTGACCGGACGCGTCCGGTTGAGATTTTCCCTCTCTGGAACCTTACTGGAGTCGACCGGACGCTGGTCCTTAGTGTCTAGTCACTTGACCTCTTAGCGTCCGTCGCACCAGATGAAAACACCTCGGTCCAATGAACTTATCGGACCCTAAACCAGCATCTGGTCAAACTAGAGCCAGCGTTCGATCAGTATTTGACCCTCCATTCACTTCCAACTCTCGATCATACATGAATGAAGTTTGCTCCATTAGATCTAAGGGCTATTTTGGAGCTACCTAGTGCTAGATTTAGCAAGTGTGCACTACACCTAACTCACTAGACTCCCCTAGGTCAAGCTACCCATCCATACCCCCCTTAATAGTACGGCCAAAGGAAAAACAAAGTCCTAAACTACTCTAAGTGTCTCTTCAACTCCAAATGACACTTAGAACTAGTCCATCCTTAACCTTGTCGTTCATCCTTTGAAAACCAAAATGATTTCCATCGTAGGGGCATGACCACCATGATTGCCCAATCGATCTCCATTATCGTGACCTAACTTAATTGCCTCTACAAAATACACATTTGTCGGTGTTTTGGGTCCGGTGGGTCCTCAACCGACTAGTGAAAGTGTACTACGTGCTCCTAATCCTGGATGGTGATGCAAAGAGACACAAGGTTTATACTAGTTCAGGCAATAGGTGCCCTATGTCTAGTCTGAGAGAGCGATCTTGTATTCCTTGCACCGAGGTGCTTGTAGTAGGGGTTTACAAGCTAAGCGAGAGAGGGAGCTAGTCCTAGGTCTCTGCGTACAGTGGCGTGGGTTACTTGAGATGTTGATCTCTTACAGTGAGGAAGCGTGTGTGTTACAGAGCATTGTGCGTTGCTTGCGCATGTGAGTCTCCTACCTAGAAGCGGCCTGGTCACTCCATTTTATAGTTGAAGGGAGGCACAGGGGCGGTACATGGATTCGTTACGTGGCATTTTGTGAGCAGAGGCAGCATGTTCGAGCCCTATAGCTCATCACTATGGTGGCATGGTCGGTGGAGCGGCCTTGTCCTCGGTGCACTGGAGCGACACGCTGGTCATGCCTGATCCTATGCGACGTGGGAGCTCCTATGATGGCACGCGCGCCTTCTTCTGTTAGAGGCATGCTGGTCGCTGTATGTTTGACCAGCGCGGGGAGCCAAGTCTAGGTAGAGGCAACGACGTGGGTGTGCTGACTCCGAGGATACAGGAGCTTGGCCTTGTGCATGATGTGGGAGCTCCTGTGGCTTGACGCAGGGTATGGTGCGTTCTACGGACGACATGTCAGTCGCTGTATGTTGACAATGTAGAGAGCCAAGGCCCAGTCAGTGTAGAGGCTGAACCATTGTAGGGGGCTTGACGGGCCCGAGTCCTGAGGCTACAGGGGCCCAAAAGCGGATAGCCGAGGCTCGGAGGGAGCAGTTGGTCTTATACGCTGATTCCGAAGCTATAGGGACTCGGACTTGACTTTCCACGCCGTGCTGTCCTTGGAACAGGGGTTAGGCAGCACAATGCAGCATGGGTGTCAGCCCTGGGCATAGTGCCGAGCACAGCGGCTGGTAACCCCTACCCCGTCCTGTCCCGGACAGCATAGCGTAGATGTGACTCCCATCTCGTCGGCCACTCCACTATATCGTGCCACCATTCGGCTGATGTCGCGGGAGTGGTTGGACGTGTTGGTTGGACGTGACATCCTATCAGAGAAGTCGGTCAAGGCAGAGATAACGGGGTTGATGCCGAGCCGGCCTCAAGCGAGTCGGGGAATCGGTACCTCATCCGAGGCCTCATGGCGCGGGGCCTCGGGTGAGGCAGAGAATCGGTACCTTGTCCGAGGCCTTATAGGTAGGGCCTCGGGCGAGTTGGAGAATTGGTACCTCGTCCGAGGCCTTACGTGCGGGGCCTCGGGCAAGTTAGAGAATCGGTACCTCGTCCAAGGCCTTACGCGTGGGGCCTCGGGCGAGTCAAAGAATCAGTACCTCGTCCGAGGCCTCGTGGTTTCGTTCTAGGCCGAGCCCACTTTGGGTGAGCCCGGATATTGTTCGAGGTGGGCCGAGCGGTCCAGCCGAGCCTCGGATAAGGTGGGGGTTTGCTAGTGGTTGTCTCTTGGCTTTGATTTTTACAAGGTCTAAGCGATTTTTTCGGTTCTCGCTTAGGGGACCCCTTTTTATGATACCCAACAGTAGCCCCCGAGCCTTGGGGAGAGTGTGAGCGCTCTCCCTGAGGTTTTGATGAGACTTGGCTCGTGTTAGCTCCTGGCGAGGTGGTGTTTCGTACTCGAGGCCTTTGTGGGTGCGCGCGAGCGCACCCGTCGAGTGTAGCCCCTGAGGCCCTAGAGGAGTGGATTTATTCCTCCAGGAGCTTTTCTCATGTTGAGTGATCCTTTTCGTCTGGAAGGAGGGGTTTTATCGTGTTTGCTGAGCCCTCAAGTGTGAGTTTGGGTCGCTTGGTCTTGGCTTGGTTGCAGGAAGAGCCCCCAAGCCTCTGCTCGGAGCAAGAGGGCAATCAGGAGTTTCCCTGTCCTTTTTGTGCGGCCCTCGTGTATCCTTTTCGTTCGGAAGGAGGGGTGTTTATTGCATTTGCTGAGCCCTCGAGTGCGAGTTTGGGTCGCTTGGTCTTGGCTTGGTTGCAGGAAGAGCCCCCGAGCCTCTGCTCGGAGCAAGAGGGTGATCAGGAGTTTCCCTATCCTTTTTGTATGGCCCTCGTGCATCCTTTTCATTTAGAAGGGGTGTTTATTGCGTTTGTCAAGCCCTCGAGTGCGAGTTTGGGTTGCTGGGCCTCGGCTTAGCTGCAGGAAGAGCCCCCGAGCCTCTGCTCAGAGTAAGAGGGTGATCAGGAGTTTCCCTGTCCTTTTTGTGCGGCCCTCACGCATCCTTTTCGTTTGGAAGGAGGGGTGTTTATTGCATTTGCTGAGCCCTCGAGTGCGAGTTCGGGTCGTTTGGTCTCAGCTTGGTTGCAGGAAGAGCCCCTGAGCCTTTGCTCAGAGCAAGAGGGCAATCAGGAGTTTCCCTATCCTTTTTGTGTGGCCCTTGCACATCCTTTTTGTTTGGAAGGGGTGTTTATTGCGTTTGCCAAGCCCTCGAGTGTGAGTTTGGGTTGCTAGGCCTCGACTTGGCTGCAGGAAGAGCCTCGAGCCTCTGCTTAGAGCAAGAGGGCGATCAGGAGTTTCCCTATCTTTTTTGTATGGCCCTTGCGCATCCTTTTCGTTCAGAAGAAGGGGTGGAGTATGCTAGGCTACCCTCGGTGGGCACGAGCAGTGACACCTCTAGTAAGCTGTTATTAGGTAAGTCCGAGTGGAGGCCTGTGCCCTATTCGATAGGCGTCGGCTAGCGGTCGAGAGATGCACTCCAAAAGTTCTAGAGGGCTTCTCTAGTGGGTCCTAGGGCCGTTCGATTGGCCCTAGGGGCTCGGTGCCTCCCTACGGTGGGATCCCATTCAGAGACCTCCCTACTGATCTCGGACACAACTTAGGGCATCCCAAGCAATTGCTTGCTTGGGCCTCGGCCATGTATGGGCACGCCCATAGTCATCCCTGACTCTGTTTGTCCTGGGGTGGCTGTCGAGACCCTCGGGGGCCCAGCCTTCAAACCCCTAGACCGTAACGGGCTCGGTACCCAGTTCCTTAGTCTGAAAGGAATCGGGTGGGGGATATGCCCTTCCCATGGGCTGGCGACGGCGGGTGCACCTTTTGAGGTGGTTCCTTGGGGAGACGGAATGGCGCCTGTCGTTGCTGTGGTCAAATGTGATGCAACATCTGCGGATGGGATGTTATCATGTGCGCGCGATTAATAAGGAAAAGGTGGACACGTGGGCGGTTTGGTCGGATCCAGATTAACTGCGCTACATCTGAGGGAAACTTCCCTAGTTTTGTCGCTCATCCATTTCACCCCCTTCCCTCCCTCATAAATACGTGATGAGCCTTGCCTCGCCCCTCCTTACCTTGCCTACCTGCGTTTGCCCTTTCTGCCCTCGAGCGGTTGCTAAGAACAGAGGAAGAGAGCACCGAGGAGAAGAAGGGAGAAGGGGGAGGAAAGGTGAGAGAGAGAGAGCACGCCTTATCGCCGTAGCCGCATTCTCCACCGCACCCATGGCTGGTGGCGCTGTTGTCGTCCAGGTGGATCCTTGGGGTCCGTCCGACATGTTGGCGATGATGCTATAGTCGCTCGTCGACAACGATCTCCTCTGCCTGGTTACCGACCCCAACAGACCAGAGTGGATTGCTCCAGGGGGTGAGTCGGAGCCGAGGCCACATGATGGCTACATCGTGAGCTTCATGGCCTTCCACGAGTGTGGTCTTGGCCTACCAGCGGACCGGTTCATGCAGGCGCTCGTGGAGCTCCACAACTTCAACCCCAACTCCATCATGTAGGCGGCCATCTTCGTCGTCATCTATGAGGGGTACCTGGGCATTGCCCCCCACTAGGAGCTGTGGCTCCACCTCTTTCAGGCAGGGCTCACCACCAAGCTAGCGGGCACGACAGGCACGCGGAAGGCATTGAGGGCCAGCGGCTGCACTCTCTAAGTGCACCAAGACTGACAGCCCCTCTATATCTTGGCCTAGCTCGCATCGTCCAACCGCTACTGGTACAACAGCTAGTTCTACCTCTGCAATGATGATGATAGGCTTCCCCCTATACTAGGCGGGTCATGGAGAGCCAGCCGGAGAGGTGGAGCTACAATGTCCCGTTGGTTGATCAGCCAAAGCTGCAGCCGCTCCTGAGAGCCCTGGAGAGGTTATGCAGCCGTGGCCTTACGGTGGCCTTGGTCGTGGTGGCCTTCCACCGCCAAAGGGTGTTGCCGCTGATGGCTCGGTGGCAGTGCCTATTCGAGATGACACTGGGTGAGCCAAACGATGGCGTCCGGTTGTCTACTGTCGCCCTCTCTGACGAGGAGGTTCTGCGTTGGGTGAGGGAGACGGTGGAGGGGTGGTAGAGGAGCAGTGGTCTGACCCCATTCCCGATGCGCCGATCACGGGGGTACATCTCTCTAGTAAGTTGCGTGTTGCTGCGGCCTTCACGACCTTCTTGCTCCTTACATTTTCAGTCCGTTCCTTATTGTGTTTGCCATTCCTATAGGGGATGAGGGATATGCGAGCCTCCCCGCCACCCATTCCCGAGGACGCTGAGCGGTAAGCCAAGAACAGGGCACATGCTGAGGCATATAAGGAGCAGAAGGATGCCGAGGAGGCAAGGCACAAAAGGAAGAGCCTCGAGCGCGACGAGCTAGAGAAACATCACCGACAACAAAGGCATGACGGTCTCCCAAAGGAGCCATCTCCGTCATCGTCATCGATGGATTCTTCGAGCGATGACGATGCGAGCGACTGTGGGGTGGGGTCCCCTGGACCATCTCCCTGACGTCAGAGAGACAGCGCTCAGGGCATTGGTGAGCGACCTAGCGTCTCCAGGAGGAGGAGGAGAGGGTGCCTTGGGGCTGGCGATCGGCCGCCCTAGGGCCGAGGCCGACACTCCCGAGACATGAGCATTGGGGAAGCACACCGTTAGCCTGCTAGGCCCGACGACAGAGGTGGAGCGGGCGATGGTGGGGGTGACCCAACCGACGCCACAGAGGGCCGAGGAGGCATTGGAGCCCGGTGAGGGCCGGCCGATATCGGCAGACATGGGGGCCATGCCACAGCCGCTGCCACCGCCATTGCTGAGGACGAGGGACGCGGTGCAGAAGCTATTGTGTCCCTGTTCGAGGTAAGTGTTTTGTTAGTGGAATTTGTAGCATCTCCCACTCGTTCTTTGGTCATATGCTAACCTTGTGAGTGTTTTGTTTTTAGGCGGAAGCACCTGCCCTGGCACCACGTAAGGCACTCAAGGTGAGCACCAGCTCCACCGCCCGATGGGCGGCAGACACATAGACTGCCATTCAGCGTGGCGCGGCATCGGCTAGGGCCCACACGAAGGAGCTAGTCGCCCAAGGAGAGGCTACCGAGGCAGCCATGAAGCAGGCGGGGGAGGAGGTGCCTACGCCCTACGAGGCCCGATCCCACAAGTCAAATGAAGCCAAGGCACCTTTAGTCATTGAGGCCACCGAGGGCAAGGTCGAGGCCCCTAGGACCTCTGAGGCCGAGGTGGCGGAGGTCAGGGCTTCCAGGGCTTTTGAAGCTGAGATGGCAGACGCCAGGGCTCCCAGGACCACCGAGGCTGAGGTGGCAGAGGCCAGGGCTTCTAGGACCACCGAGACCGAGGTGGTGGAGGCTAGCGTGAGCGTGGCGGAGCCAGCGGGCCAGGATGCAGAGATGAAGGCGAGGCAAGCTTTAGTACCGCCCTCGGTCCAAGACCTACCGCCGTCATAGGAGAGTGCCTGGGAGGTGGAGGTTCATTCAATCTCCTATGACGATACTTCCTAGGGGAAGGAGGTGGCGGACACTGAGGCGGCTAGCACCACGGAGCAGCTAGCTCTGACTTCTGGCGAGGGGAGCTCGGCCCTCGTCCAGGTAGAACCCGAGCCCTGTGGGTGGGATAGCCCACGTGTCTCATGGTGGAGCCGAGGCAACCCTGAGGGGGAACCTCTATTCGCCATCGAGGACGTGGACGAGGGGAGGCGCTGGGGCTCCTTCGAGCAATTCTGTCGGCTAGCGGAGTAGTCGCTGCGGACAGCGCTGTCCATCGTGGCTAACAATCTACCCAGCATTGCCCAAGTACGTGCTTTCTTTTCTCATGCTATGTCATCTTTTTCCTGAGTTTTCTCACAGTGCTTGACATTTGTTCTGCCTATCTAGGAGCTCGAGGCCCGGTCCCTCGGGAAGTCGATGTTCCTCTGGTGGGAGAGGGATGTCTGGGACCAGCTCCGGCAGCAAAAGGACATGCTCGCCAATGCTAATGAGCTTCTGTCGACATGGAGCGCAGAGGTGGAGGACCTCTGCCTTCGCTGTTCTGATATGAAGGCCGAGGCGACCACAGCTTAGGAGCAAGCCGTCCCTTTGGCGGCACGGATCAAGGAGCTAGAGGAGGAGCTGACTCAGGTGGCCGGTGAGTGGGACACCTTTAGGTCCCGGGCCGAACAAGTGGTGGCCTCTGCTGAGGTCATCGCCGGGTAGCTAGGGGCAGAGTAGGGCGCGCACCTACTGACAAAAGGTGCCCTAGTGGAGGCTGTCAAGGTGGCTAAGGCCTCCTGAGTCGAGGCCTTAACCTGGAAGGAAAAGGCTGAGGGTGAGTCTCGTTGAGCTGTGCCCCTTGTTTTATTTGTTTTTCTTGCGTTCGACCCCTGACTCCCCGATGTGACGCAGAGCTAGAGAGGGAGGCTTCTAGGGCGGCCAAGGCCTCTCGGGTTGAGGTCCAAAACTGGAGGGAGAAAGCCGAGGGTGAGTCTCATAGGCTTGCGCCCCTGTTCGGCTTGTTTTTCTTTCGTGCTTAACCCCATCCTACCTGTCTTTGCGTAGGGTTGGAGAAGGAGGTCACCTGGGTAGCTAAGGCCTCCGTCATAGTGCAGGTGGTGCCCAAGGCCAAGATCTAGGAGCACAATGCACTGCAGAGCGCCACCCATACCGCCTATGAGGCCCTGGAGGTTGGGGGTCAAGTTGGGCAGCTCCCTCGGGAGCCGCTTGATCGCGTTGAGCGGCCAAGTCCATGAGCGGCTCCAGGGGGTGCTGCATATGGGCGTCAAGCGATGGTTACGTCATGGCTGAGGATGATGAGAAGGCCGAGGAGGAGGTCACGAAGCTGGTGGAGGCGGCCAAGGCCCCTGGCACAGCACTGGCCAGGTTGTTCGAAGAGGAGGTGGTTCCTCCTACGCCAACCGCCGATGCTGGCGACCCTGAGTTTTGACCTAGGCCAAAGGGGCCATGTAAATAGATTAGGACTTGCATCATAGTATTATGACGCTTGTGGCCATCAAGGCCTTTTAAAGTACTTGTGTGTATATGCTTTTTAATCATTTTTATTGTATTTCCGAGCCTCTGCCCTCTGTCTCGTCTTTGAACATATCTCTTGCAAAAAACTTCCTCGGAGCCTAAGCTGCCCTTCAGGCAAAAGGTGGTGAGGGAGTTGCCGTAGCCTAGAGGCATAGGCCATCTCGCGGCTCAGCCAACCTTTTGGCCCTAAGATAGACTTTTGGTCCTTAGGTTTTTTACAATCGATTTGTCACAGTACGTGAGAGAGTTTGGCATAGAAATTTTGTCGACAAACGACTAAAAACAATGTCTGGGACTTAGGGGGGTCCCCCCTTCTAGCCCTTGAGGGAGGCTTGGTTCTGCAGAGGCAGAGCCGAGTCTTGTTCGAGCCCTGCGGTGGGCACCTCTGCAGAGGTAGGGCTGAGTCTCCCTTATAGCGTTATCGTAATGTCGATCCCCCATTAATGGGCTTAGGGGGTTTCTCGAAAAATTAGAACAACTAAAGAATGCTTCTTTATTGTATTTCGAGAAACAATGTATATAATGCTTGGAAATTTAAGGGTAGAAGCGACGTAGCTGTTCTATGTTCCAAGTGTTGATGAGGATTTCGCCCTTCTTGTTGGCTAGCTTGTAGGTCTCAGGCTTTAGCACTTGGGCGATGATGTACGACCCTTCCCATGGTGGGGTTAGCTTGTGGCGGCCCTTATTGCTCTACCTCAGTCTTAGCACCAGGTCACCCACTTTTAGGTCTCGGCTTTGAATGCGCTGGGCTTGATAGCATCGTAGGGCTTGCTGGTACTTGGCTGAGTGTAGTAGCGCAACGTCTTGGGCTTCCTCCAGTTGGTCGAGGGCATCCTCACGGGCAGTGCGGTTGCTTTGCTCATTGTAGGCCTGTAGCCTCAGGGAATCGTACTCCAAGTCAGTGGGGAGGATGGCCTCAGCTCCATAGACCAAGAAGAATGGTGTGAACCCCGTGGCTTGGCTCGGAGTGTTCCTCAGGCTCTAGATGACTGATGGGAGTTGAGCAAGCCATTTCTTGCCAAATTTCTTCAACCGGTTGTATATTCTTTGTCACCGGAGTCAGAGTAGCCAAAGCAGTAGTCGCTCACGACCATGAAGCGGTGCATGGCTTTAGGGTCACGAAGCCCAGAGAAGTCCGCTCCGGCCCACGCCTTGTCCTCCTCCGAGGAGTCAGTGTGGATGTGGGTCGGGGTTATGGTGACGAGGTCGAGGGTGAAACATTGGTAGGTGGTGGCGGCATTGCCCAACCTAAAGGGGTATGAGGACGATGTCGTTGTCGGGCTCCGCTCTGCCGGAGTCGACTCCTTAGGAGGTGGCGGGGTAGAGCTTGATGATGGGGCATCGCTACGTGCCACCGACAACTTTCCCTTGCCCAGGCTTAAGCTAGATAGGTCCCCAGTTAGGGACTCTGTACCAATAGCCTGGTATGGGATACTGGCAGAGCGCGGTGTGTCGCCCTGAGCTCACGCGGTGTTGGGGTTGTCCCGCCCGTGTCATGCCTAGCGAGCGCGATGAGAGCGGCGGCCTGGGCGCCGCCTACGTCTAGGCTACTGGTGTGTGATGTCGTCGTCGGCCGATGGGGCTTTGGGTGGGAGGAGTACCATATCGTACTCAGATCCTAGAGACATGAACTCTAGGCTCCCAAACTAGATCATCGTGCTGAGATGCAGTGGTCGCACTGGGTCTACCATCCGGAACTTGTTGGGATGACTAAGCTGACACGTAGTAGTACCCCTACCTAGCGCGCCAACTGTCGATGTTTTGGGTCTGGTGGGTCCTCAACCAACTAGTGAAAGTGTACTACATGCCCCTAATCCCAGATGGTGATGCAAAAAGACACAAGGTTTATACTAGTTCAGGCAATAGGTGCCCTATGTCCAGTCTGAGAGAGCGATCTTGTATTCCTTGCACCGAGGTGCTTGTAGTAGGGGTTTACAAGCTGAGCGAGAGAGGGAGCTAGTCCTAGGTCTCTGCGTACAGTGGCATGGGTTGCTTGAGATGTTGATCTCTTGTAGTGAGGAAGCGTGTGTGTTACAGAGCATTGTGCGTTGCTTGCACGTGTGAGTCTCCTACCTAGAAGCGGCCTGGTCAGTGGAGCGGCCTTATCCTCGATGGAGCGGCCTTTTATAGTTGAAGGGAGGCATAGGGGCGGTATATGGATTCGTTACGTGGTGTTTTGTGAGCAAAGGCGGCATGTCTGAGCCCTGTAGCTTGTCACTGTGGTGGCATGGTCAGTGGAGCGGCCTTATCCTTGGTGCACTGGAGCGACGCGCCGGTCATGCCTGATCTTGTGCGACGTGGGAGCTCTTGTGATGGCATGCGCGCCTTCTTCTATTGGAGGCGTGCCGGTCGCTGTATGTTTGACCGGCGTGGGGAGCCGAGGCTAGGTAGAGGCAATGACACGGGTGTGCTGACTCTGAGGACACAGGAGCTTGGCCCTGTGCACGACGTGGGAGCTACTATGGCTTGACGCAGGGTATGGTGCATTCTACGGACGATGTGTCGGTCGCTGTATGTTGACAACGTAGAGAGCCGAGGCCCAGTCGGTGCAGAGGCTGAACCATTGTAGGGGACTCGACGGGCGTGAGTCCCGAGGCTACAAGGGCCCAGAAGCAGATAGCCGAGGCTTAGAGGGAGCAGTTGGTCTTGTACGATGATTTCGAGGCTACAGGGACCCGGACTTGACTTTCCACGCCGTGCTATCCTTGGAACAGGGGTTAGGCAGCACAATGCAGTATGGGTGTTAGCCCTGGGCATAGTGCCAAGCACAGCGGCCGGTAACCCCTGCCCCGTCTTGCCCCGGATGGCATAGCGTCGATGTGACTCCTGTCTCATCGGCCACTCCGCTGTATCATGCTACCGTTTGGCTGATATTGCGGGAGTGGTTGGACGCGTTGGTTGGACGTGATGTCCTGTCAGAGAAGTCAGTCAAGGCAAAGATGATAGGGTTGATGCCGAGCCAGCCTCGAGCGAGTTAGAGAATCGGTACCTCGTCCGAGGCCTCGTGGCGCGGGGCCTTGGGCGAGGCAGAGAATTAGTACCTTGTCCGAGGCCTTACGGGCGAGGCCTCAGGTGAGTCAGAGAATCGGTACCTCGTCCGAGGCCTTACGGGCAGGGCCTTGGGCGAGTCGAAGAATCAGTACCTCGTCTGAGGCCTTACGGGTAGGGCCTCGGGCGAGTTAGACAATCGGTACCTCGTCCGAGGCCTTACGCGCGGGGCCTCAGGCGGGTCAGAGAATCGGTACCTCGTCTGAGGCCTCGTGGTTTCGTTCTAGGCTGAGCCCGCTTCGGGTGAGCCTAGATATTGTTTGAGGTGGGTCGGGCGGTCCAGCCGAGCCTCAGATAAGGTGGGGGTTTGCCGGTGGTTGTCTCTTGGCTTCAATTTTTACAAGGTCTAAGCGATTTTTTTGGTTCTCGCTTAGGGGACCCCTTTTTATGGTACCCAACAATGTTAGTCATAGTAATCACGTATTGTCATTAATCACCGAAACCCAACTAGAGTCCTAGATGCTTTCAATCTCCCCCTTTTTAGTGATTAATGACAATACCACCTCGAGTATGTGAAAGAGATGAGGTTTTTAACAAGCTTGGTTCATATAAGCTTTTGGCAATAAGAACAAAAGTGTTAGGCAAGCTTATATGACCCAAGCCAACATGATGTACTCAAAAGATATGAAATAAGCATGAGTACAAGTAATAAAGCTCATCTGCATCAGAGTAAAACGTGGAAGCAAGAGCAAATGAGCTTAGCACAAATGATATGACATATAAATAATTCAAAGTAGAGAGCACACATGTTATATATCATGATTACATAGATATCACTATCACATAGATATAGTTTGATGCGTAAAGTAAACACACAAATGCATAATAGTGTATCACACATAAACTCCAAATGTAATAGATAGTCTAAGTATACTAAGCTCCCCCTAAGTCACTCCCCCTAAGTCTAGCATACTCGAACCCTCTCCCCCTTTGGCGTCAAACACCAAAACCTAAGGGTCGGACGGCGGGGCTACAATAGACGAGTCAGGCGCTGAGGTACGAGGAGCAAGCTGAAACTAGGTGCCATCATCATCTGAACTAGAGCTCTGAGCTGTCTGACCCTCTATAGCTGGAAGCGATGCTGAAGCAGTCTGGGTTGGATCAACAACTGGAGCTGCTGTAGACTGTACAGGTATGACTAGAGTAGCTAGCTCTGACGATGCTACTGATGAAGGGAGCGTCTCTGTAGTCCTGGTAATAGGTGCAACTATAGAAGGACCTAGGACATGCAAATATGGTGGAGTAGGCTGCCCTATCAACTCACTAAAGGAGGCACCAAGGCTCCTGGATACGGTAGTCTCTAGCACTAGCAGTGAGGAAGTCTAAGCTGGTGTGAAGCCTATCTAGAGCGGTGTGAATTGTGGGGCTATCATGGGCGAAGCAAACCACTAGGACACCTACTCTATAGGTGAAGCAAACTGTGCTGGTGGTTGTCCCTGACTCTGAAGCCCACTAGGCTGTAATGCTAGAGTCATAGAAGTGGTGGCATGCTGACCAAGCTAGGGTGAAGGCTATGGCAGTGGAACCCCAATAGCTGTCACTACATGCTGCATAAATCCAAGAAGTTGCTGCTACATGAGGAGCTGCTGCTGATGCATGGCTTGCTGCTACTACTGTATGGCCTGCTGCTGCCGCTGAAACTCATCCTGTCAAGTCTGGAACTATGCAAACATGGTGGCGGTCTCCTGAGCTTGGCGAACCTGATCCTGCCTCATCTGCTCAAGTATGGCAAGTAGAGCAGGGTCTATCTATGGTGTAGGTGGAGCTAAACTGGAGCTACCGGCCTCATGGTCATGTCGTTGAGGAGGCATCTGAGGTATCTTGCGGTAGTCCTCATTTGAGCTATCGCTGGGGTTGCTCACGACCATCTTCTCCTGTTGAGCATCCAACTGCTCCTCCTCTATAGCTGTTATGCACCTGATAGTATCATCCTACTAGGTTGCAGTCTCTGGCACCTCTAGACGATGGCTCGGCTGGCTTGGTGTAGTTGGTGTACTATGATGGATCATCTGAGTCAGGTTATATGTAGGGAACTCTGTCGTAGCACCACTATACTCAGCTATCATCTCAGGCGGCCTCACTATAACTGCCTTGTGAATAAGAAACATGATCCAGTGGGCATAGGGCAACTGTCGATGACCTCTAAACCCCTCAGCAATAGTGTCCTCCATCTCTGATAGAAGGAGAGCCCAAATATCAAACACTATCTGCTGCATCAGATAGTTCAGTAGCCACAACTATATGCGAGTCAAGCCCTCGTGATACCCCATCCTCGGAAGTAGTGTCCTCTTCATAATGGCATCAAGCACTCTAGCAGTGGGAGTAAGATCACTAGATGTCCTACGAGACCCCTCGCCGAATGGCTCTATGAAGTAGTGGCGGACATGATCAGTAGGGGGCACCATCCCACCATGAGGACGTCTAGGGGCGTTGTCTGTCCATAGCAAACCTCATGTAGCCAAATGAGCTACTTCTGAAGCCTGAGTATCTCTCTAACCCTAGTGCTCATCAGCCTGTAATCTCTACCACTGAATGCAAAGTGTATGAATCTGTGCTGTGGGTCAATCCAGAGAGAAGCATAGAACTGACAAACCTAAGATGGAACATACAATCCTATCTGTCCAAGCAAGTCTGTCAACCCTAGCAGGTAAGAAAGGTAGGGCGAATGTGCTCTCCAGCTGCTACAATAATAGACTCTATGTTGCATACCCTCTAAGATCTAAAAATAGTTCCACTGTTAAGATATGCATTATAGAAATCCTCCTGCAGTGATGTGTAGAAGCCCTCTGATGCACGCTCATCTTGCCTCGGTGGAAACCACTGCTTAAACTCCACAAATCTGAGCTGCTGCACCTGCTTGGCCATGGTGGCCCTTAGATCTAGATGTGTACTAGAGGCGGACCCTGTGGTCTGGGCGGTGGACGAGAACCCCTCCGCTGTGTATCTGCCCTTGGTGTGACTGGAGCACAGGTACGACTAGAGCAGCGAAGCTGTGGCTGAGGTGCCTGCTCTGTCTTCTATGCCTGCTGTCCCTCCTGAGTCTGCTCTGCTGCCTGTGGCTCCTGCTGTGATTCCCCCTAAGGTTGACTCTCATCAATGGCAACACATCGTCCTCTAATCATGAGAGTCCCAGGTGGACCACCATGAAGGCATTCAACCTGCTCAAGTGTAGCCCTTGCCTCTGGTGAAAGCTGATCTGCGATCCAGACTCCACTACAAGCACTTCCTTTCTTGACACGCTCTATAGCCTCTGCAACTGTGGCTGCTCTAGCTGTATCTGCATCTACATACTTGCGCTTCATTGTTGCCTTGCCTTTTGGATCTACATGCAAGCGAGGCAAATGCCTCAGATCCTCATCACCTGGACCGCCTCCAACATTCTTGACACGAACCATCAGTTGGATCTGAAAAGAACAACTACCGCTGACAAGAAACAACTGCCAATTGTCACTTCTGAGGCTTGGCCTCGATCCGTACTCGCGAGCTTGGCCCCGAGTTGACTGATAACTACAAATATGACCTCAACGGCACCGACTCACTGCACGTTAGAGTAGATCAGATTTATAAATAATAACAATAAATCTACAGATGTGAAACCCTAAGAAAGCAAGCAATAGGTATGAAATTGAATCAGGGGCATGCTACCTGACGAACCGGCGACCCGAGAAGAGAAGAGACGCGACACGTGGGGAACCACCGGAAGACCTAGGGTTAGGGTTGTCTGATTGGCAAGGATCAGTGGCAGAAACTCTGGGGAAGCTCTGGTGCGGCACTGGTGTGGGCAAGGGAGGTGCCGGTGAGGTTAGGGCACGGCAGTGCTGGCACTAGGGCATAGGGGCGGCAACGCTGATGCGGAGAGGCATGGTGGAGCTCAGGAGCGGCGGTGCGGTGGTGTGCGTAGGGCGAGCGTGGGAGTGCGGCGGCGTGGGTGAGCTCGCAATGGCGTGGGAGTTGTGCGGGCGGCGATGGCAAGGAAGCAGTGCGGCACAGGAGAGCTGGGCAAGTGACTCTAGCAACTAGGGCGATGCGGCGGCTCAGGGAAGATGGTGCGGCGAGAACAGAGGTTAGGTCAATGCGCACTTGGATTATATGGGGGTCCCCCATGGAGTAGAAAAGGAAACAGAGAAAGAATCCAGGCCCTGCACGTTTTCTACTGACCGGATGCTCTGGTGGTAGTGATCGGACGCTATCACCCAGCGTCTGGTTGATTCCAGTATGGTCCCAAACCCCTAGAATCGCGACTGGACGCGTCCGGTGGACACCGACCAGACGCAGCCAGAGTCCAGTGCAAGCAATCTTCATCATCTTTGATCGACCGGACGTAGAGCCACCATCTAACCGAACACTAGGAGAGCACTGTTTTAGCGTCCGGTCACTCCTTCTCAGCAGTAGTTCACCTCCTGTGAACTGACCGGACGCTGGACTTCAGATTCCGGTGCAGCGTTCAGTCACTCTTTTTCCAACGAATCTTCAAAGTCCTTTGTGCTGCCTGTTCCCAATCAAGTCCCAACTCCAATAAGATCCAAATAAACACTAATTGGGACTGATGTGAGTGACCTCTCTCAAACCCTCATGTTTTTCAAAAATATTTTGCCTTAGGCTATTATTCTTTTTATGAAAATAGGCAATAAGAGGGCAATTTAAGATAAACGATAAAACAACATTCATGAATATGCAATGCAATACTTGAAAGTAAATCTGGTTGCTTATCAAGTTTGATCCAAGATTAAGCTTCTTCACATGCTTTACGACAGTTATCTTAACCATGTTAGACAAGCCCTATATGCATTACCAAAAATTAAACATATTGTATATTACAATGCAATGCAAGGGACAACACAAGCTCATTTTTTAGTGAAGTTACTAAAATCAAGAACATTAAGCTCATTCCGCAATCTACAAAATATTGCCTCATCTAGCGGTTTAGTGAAGATATCCGCCAATTGATCCTTGGTACTTACACCTTCTAATGATATATCATTTTTAGAAACATGATCTCTAAGAAAGTGATGGTGAATATCTATGTGCTTGGTGCCAGAGTGTTGAATCGGATTATTTCTAAGTTTTACCGCACTTTCATTATCGCACAAAAGATGTACTTTATCTAGAACTATACCGTAGTCTAGCAAAGTTTGTTTCATGTAAAGTATTTGTGTACAACAAGCACCCATGGCAATGTATTCTGCTTCGGCGGTGGACAAAGCCACACTATTTTGCTTCTTGGAGGACCAAGACACAAGTGATCTACCAAGCAAATGGCACCCTTCGGATGTGCTTTTTCTATCAACTTTGCAACCGGCATAATCCGAATCGGAATAGCCAACTAACTCAAATATAGCTCCTTTGGGATACCAAAGGCCAATGCTTGGTGTGTGCTTAAGATACCTAAGGATTCTTTTTATGGAAATTAAATGAGTTTCCTTAGGATTAGCTTGAAATCTAGCACACATACACACACTAAACATGATGTCGGGCCTAGATGCAGTTAAATATAGCAAGCTAACAATCATAGAGCGGTAGAGAGTTTGATCAACTATGTTACCTCCCTCATCTAGGTCAAGATATCCATAGTTGGCATTGGTGTCTTGATTGGCTTACATTCATCCATCTTAAATCTCTTAAGAAGATCATTTGTATACTTCTCTTGAGAGATGAAAATCCCTTCTCTCATTTGTTTGATTTGAAAACCAAGAAAGAATGTAAGCTCTCCAATCATTAACATCTCAAACTCTTTCGACATCAATTCATCAAACTCTTTGCAAGAATCTTTATTTGATGATCCAAAAATTATATCATCAACATACACTTGACAAATGAAGATGTGACCATCAAGCTTCTTGGTGAATAGTGTGATGTCGACCTTCCCGATGGTGAAGCCCTTCTCAATGAGAAAGTCCCAAAGTCGCTCATACCAAGCTCTTGGGGCTTGCTTAAGCCTATATAATGTCTTGGACAACCTATAAACATGATTAGGATATCTAGGGTCTTCAAATCTAGGAGGTTGATCAACATAGACTAGTTTATTAATAAAGCCATTTAAAATGCACTTTTCACATCCATTTGGTATAGTTTTATTTCATGATGTGATGTATATGCAAGGAGGATACGGATGGCTTCTAATCTTGCAACCAGTGCAAAGGTCTCTCCAAAATCCAATCCTTCAACTTGAGAGAACCCCTTTGCAACTAGTCTTGCCTTGTTCCTCACAACAACGCCTTGATCATCTTGCTAGTTTCAAAACACCCACTTTGTTCCAATGACTCTTGCACCTTTTGGCCGCTCTTCAAGAGTCCAAACTTTATTACAGGTGAAGTTATTCAACTCTTCATGCATGGCATTTATCCAATCGGGATCTTGAAGAGCTTCTTCTACCTTGGTAGGCTCATAGCAAGAGACAAAAGAGTGATGGGCAATAAATGAAGCAAGTTTTTGTGAGTGAGTCATTACACCCTTTGATGGACTCCCTATGATGAGATCTTGTGGATGATCTTGTAGTAGAGGTGTATTTCTTCTATTGACTACTTGAGAAGGAGGTTGTGGAGCATCAACATCTTGTGCTTGTGCCACCATTTGATCATGGGAGACATGTGTGTCTTCATTTTCTACTCTCCCATCTTTATCATCATCTTGTGGCACACTTGATGAAGAAGGTGGATCAATCACTTGTATATCATCTTCATCATCCTTAGGCTTGATGTCTCCAACCGGAATGTTCTTCATAGCCTCCCTCAATGGTTCATCATCTACATCATCAAGATTCTCATGTGCTCCTTGGGAGCCGTTAGATTCATCAAATTCCACATCATATGTTTCTTCAACCAAGCCGGTGGCATGATTAAATACTCTATATGCTTTGGACTTTGATGAGTAACCAACAAGAAAACCAATATCACAACATCTTTGAAACTTCCCTAGGTGTTGTCACTTCTTGTAGATGTAGTATTTGCAACCAAATACCCTAAAGAAGGAGACATCTGGCTTCTTTCCATTGAGCAACTCATAAGGTGTCTTGCCAAGGAACTTTTGAAGAAATTGCCGGTTGGATGCATAGCATACGGTGTTGATAGCTTCTGCCCATAGAGCTTTGGGGGTGTTGTACTCATCAAGCATTATTCTTACAAGAGTGATCAAAGTCTAGTTCTTTCTCTCAACTACACCATTTTGTTGAGGAGTATATATTGCGGAGACCTCATGCTTGATCCTAACTTCATCACAATATGCTTCTATGTCTGTGTTATCAAATTCCTTCCTATTATCACTTCTTATCTTCTTGAGCTTCACTTCAAACTCATTTTGTGCTCTTTTGGCAAACTTCTTAAAGCATGATGCAACTTTGGATTTGTCATGAAGGAAGAATACCCATGTATATCTTCAATAGTCATCAACCACTACAAGACAATAAAGATTTCCTTCTAAACTCTTGTATGTTGTTAGCCCAAATAAGTCCATGTGAAGGAGTTCTAGCACTCTTGTGGTTGACATGAAAGCTTTGGTTAGATGAGTATTTGCAACTTGCTTACCGGCTTAACATGCACTACAAAGCTTGTCCTTCTCAAACTTTACATCCTTCAACCCTCTCACCAAATCATTCTTTTTTAGCTTCTTGAGTGAGCTCATCCCAACATGAGCAAGTCTTCTATGCCATAGCCACTCAAGTATTGTTTTGGTGAATATACAAGTTTTCAAATTTGCATCTTCGGAGGTGAAATCCACTAGATATAGGTTGTTGTATCTAAATCCTTTGAATATCACTTGATCATCATCCTTCTTAGATACAACAACTTCCTTCTCGATGAACAAGCATTGGAAGCCAAGATCACATAATTATCCAATGGATAGCAAGTTGAAGCTCAATGAAGCAACATATAGCACATTTAAGATAGAATGATCATTTGATATTGCCACTTTGCCTAATCCTTTAACCTTGCCCTTTGAGTTATCTCCAAATGTGATTATTTCTTATCCATCTACTTCTTTATCTAGTGAGGTGAACATACAAGGATTACCGATCATATGTTGTGTGCAACCACTATCAATAACCCAATGACTTCCACCAGTCTTGTAGTTCACCTATACACAAGAGATCAAGCTTTAGGAACCTAAACTTGTTGAGGGCCCTTCACCTTCTCAACAAGTGACTTAGCAACCTAAATTTTCTTAGGCCTATTCTTGTTAGGGGGGCCTAAGAACATGACTTTCATCTTTCCACTAGAGTCCTTTCTAAGCATGTAGTGAGCATTGAAAGCAAAAGGTCTACCATGCTTGGGCAAGGGTTGTGGTGGTGGAGTTTGGCACTCATGAGTAAAGTGACCTTCTTGTCCACACTCAAAACACTTCTTTGGCTTTGGCTTTTGTTGTTGTTGAGCTTGAGCCTTCTTCTCTTTGTTTGCCATATACCCAATGCCACTTTTATCCATCTTCATGATGGTGTTCATTAGTAGCTCACTTTGAAGATACTTGCCTCTAGCGAACTTGCTCAATCCAACCTTGATGTGCTCTTTCTCCAACTTGAGCTTCTTGTTTTCTTCCTTGAGAGCATCA
Organism: Miscanthus floridulus; assembly: GCF_019320115.1. NCBI lineage: Eukaryota > Viridiplantae > Streptophyta > Magnoliopsida > Poales > Poaceae > Miscanthus > Miscanthus floridulus. Next base: position 26,103,070 of record NC_089580.1, read on the forward strand.
TTGTTTTTCTCTTCCTTGAGCTTCTTATTCTCTTCTTTGAGCTTTGCATTCTCAAGGATCAAACCATCATCATGAACAAGAGTTTCTAGCACTAGAGACTTGGTGGTTTTGAGTTCTTCAAGATCTTTCTTGAGCTTTTCATTGTCATTCTTGAGCTTGACAAACCCATCATAATCATCGGCCTCAACCACTTGCTTGCCCTTGCTACTAGAACTTTGCTCAATGCTCTCAATGATCAAATCATCATATGATGTAGCTATATCAATCTTAACAACATCGTTAGTAGCATCATGTGGCTCATTGGATAAAAATTCTTGAGCAATGACAAGATTATCACGATTAATCTTAAGAGTGGTGTATTCTTATTTTAGCTTGTTGTGACTAGTGATGAGCTCCTTGTGCACCCACTCAAGTATATCATGTTTATCTTTAAGCTCTTTCTTAGAAGATTTGAGCTCCTTGAGTTTGGATGATATAGCATCATTTGTTTCTCTAAGCTCAACACTAGCCTTTTTGGCTCTATCATATTTTGCTAAAAGTGCATCATTTTTAGCCTCTAGCTTTTCATTCTTAGCTCTAGTTTTTATAATGATCTTAGTGTATTGTTTTAGCAATCTAGCAAGATCATCATAGGAAGGTGATTCATATTCATCATCATCACTATCGCTATCATCATTACTAGCATGTTCATCACCACTACTATCATCATCATTTGATACCTTGCGTTCACCCTTGGCCATAAGGCATAGGTGTGTAGAGGATGATGACGGTGGTGGCGGTGAAGATGATGAGTCAATAACAATGGCGGCCATCTTCTCGTTGTCACTATCATCATCGGATAAGCCACTAGATGAATCAATGTCCGTGAGCCAATCACCAACGATGTATGCTTTTCCACTCTTCTTCTTCTTGTGGAAGTCCTTCTTCTTGCCATCTCTCTTTTTGTATGGCTTATCTTTCTTCTTCTCATCTTCATCACTTGAGTCATCTTTCTTGCCCTTGTTCTTGTTCTTGAACTTGTCTTTCTTGGGCTTTGTGCATTGGTGAGCTAGATGACCAAGTTCTCCACAATTGTAGCAATCCATCTCAGAGATTGGCTTCCTTCTAGAGCTTGTGAAGAACTTCTTCCTATTGCCATCGAACTTGATGCCACTCTTGTTGAGCTTCTTTAGCATCTTGGTGGTTTTCTTCACCATGAGAGCAAGACTTGCATCATCAAATTCATCATCACTTAAGCTCTCATACTCAAGTTTTGCTTTACCCTTCTCTTGGCTAGCTTTGAATGCTAAGTCCTTATCTTTCTTCTTGGTAGAGGATGAGCCATCTTATGGCATGATGTGCATATATATCTCATGAGCATTGATATTTCCTAAGATTTGTGTCGGTGTAGCGGTGGAAAGATCACCTTGATCGAGCACGATCACAATATGCCCATATTTGTTAATGGGGAGGACACTCAATATCTTTCTTATAACATTGGATGGTTGCATTTGAGTAAGTCCAAGCCCATTGCCTTCCTCTACAAGAACATTCAAACATGAATAAATTTCATTAGCACATTCTTTAGGAAGCATTTCAAAAGAGTTGAGCTTTTTCATGACAAGATGATAGCGTTCATCACGCTCACTCTTTGTTCCCTCATAGAGCGCATAAACGTCCGATCATAGTGCATGGGTGTCTTTATGGTTCCTCACCCGGTTGAACACATCTTTACAAAGGCCTATAAATATGGTGTTTCTAGCCTTTGCATTCTATTTTTCATAATTCAACTCATCGCCTTGTAGGTTAGTAGCATCCCGAGGTTTTGGGAAGCCTTGTGAGGTGGCTCTAAGTATTCCAACATCTAGAGCTTCTATGTACGCCTCCATGCGAATTTTCCAATATGGAAAATCATCCCCCTCAAAGATAAGAGGAGGTCCATCCCCGTGAGACATCTTTCTTTAGGCGGTTAAGCCTAAATACATGAGCACGAGGCTCTGATACCAATTGAAAGGATAAAGATGCCCAAGAGGGGGGGGTGAATTGGGCTAATTCTAAATTTCTTTCAATAATTAAACTCTATGGTTAGCCCAATTAACCCCTTGTGCCTAGAAAGTGTTTCTATTGATCTAATGCACAAAAGTTTAGCACCCTAAGTTCCAATCCTACTCTAGCATGGCAATTCTAGGAATGTAAATGACAAGAATTGAATTGCTCAAAGTAAATGCTCAAAGTAAAGAGAGAAGGAGGAACGTGGTGATGTTTTGCCGAGGTATCAAAGAGTTGTCACTCCCCACTAGTCCTCGTTGGAGCACCTGCGCAAGGGTATAGCTCCCCCTTGATCCACACAAGGATCAAGTCTCTCTACGGGTTGATTCTTCGACACTCTATCATGGTGAATCACCCACAACCGCTCACAACTTGAGTTGGGTCATCTATAAGCTTCGCCGGATGATCACCAAGCTCTCCAATCACCACCAAGCCGTCTAGGTGATGGCGATCACCAAGAGTAATAAGCACAAACTCTCACTTGACCATGACAAGCCTAATGAGAAGGGTGGATGCACACTTTGTTACTCTTGATCTCACTAATGAGGGCTCTCTTTGGGATTCTCAAATCTCAATCACCTCACTAGGACCTTGCTCTTCTTAGCACTCTCAAAGGTGTTTCTCAACTATTGGAATGAGCAAAAGTATCCCCACACATGAATGGAGGAAGTATTTATAACATGGGCTGAAAAATGAACCGTTATGTGCCTCTACGGGGTGACCGGACGCTTCGGTCATGTTGACCAGACGCATCGGTCAGTTCACCCCAAACTCCAGTGTTTACAGTGTGACCGAAAGCTGGCCAGCACTGATCGGACGCGTTCGGTCAAGATTTTCCTTCTCTAGAACCTTACTGGAGTCGACCGGATGCTGGCCCTCAGCGTCCAGTCACTTGACCTCTCAGCGTCCGGTCACACCAGACGAAAACACCTCGGTCAAATGAACTGACCGGACCCTAAACCAGCGTCCGGTCAAACCTGAGCCAGCATTCGGTCAGTATTTGACCCTCCATTCACTTCTAACTCTCGATCATACGTGAATGAAGTTTGCTCTATTAGATCTAAGGGCTATTTTGGAGCTACCTAGTGCTAGATTTAGCAAGTGTGCACCACACCTAACTCACTAGACTCACCTAGGTCAAGCTACCCATCCATACCCCCCTTAATAGTACAACCAAAGGAAAAACACAGTCCTAAACTACTCTAAGTGTCTCTTCAACTCCAAACAACACTTAGAACTAGTCCATCCTTAACCTTGTCATTCATCCTTTAAAAACCGAAACGATTTCCATCGTAGGGGCATGACCACCATGATTGCCCAATCGATCTCCATTACCGTGACCTAACTTAATTGCCTCTGCAAAACACACGTTAGTCACAGTAATCACATATTGTCATTAATCATCGAAACCCAACTAGGGGCCTAGATGCTTTCAGCCGCAAAGCTGTCTGATCTCATATACTCCTTTCCCGTGACCTTTTTTCCTTTCTGTTTTGATCTTTAGATTGATTTTAAGTGGCTTGTTTCATAGGGTCTCATGGGGTATAAATCCTGGCCACATCTTCTGAGAGGGCAGAAGGCGTGGCTCAACAAGCCACCTAGAGGGAGGCCATGCTTGCCAAGAAGAAGAAGAAAAATGAGAAGGTTCAGAGGAGGTTTGATACGGAAAAGGAGATCAACTAGCGGGTCTAGGGTGGCGAGAGCCAGAGTGATGTGGATGCTGAGCTCGAGTTGGAGGAGCCCACAGAGATGGGTGATGGCTTGAGTTCCATAAAGGACGAGGGAGACAGGGTCGCTGCTGTGACCTTGGTGGAGCGCTGTGAGCCTACGGTTGCACCTGTCAAGGAAACGCGCCACGAGCGAGGATGCTGCCCACGAATGGGTGGAGAAGCGGGCGTGGTTGCCACGCCCTTCGGAGGCAGCATCAGTTTCATGGACCCTGCTCTGAGTGTGGCGGAGCACACCGGTCGGTCGAGGGGACATGATCGTTCCCCTGCTTCTTTGGGGTCAATGTGTGTGGACGACCCCCAACGGGGAGATGCCTTGCTAGTTGCTCTGGTGGTTTCACCATGAGCTGATGGTCATGGCCATTCGCAGGATGAACAGGGACCAGCTAGGTCACCCCCACCCTCGGTTGATTTGAGGGGGTACGGGTCGTGACCCCCCGAGCGATCCTCGTCCGATCAGCTCATCGTCAACCGGTCAGGGCTTGAAGGTTTTGCCACTTTTGTCTAGGTATGTATTCATGCTTCCCTTTGTTCTCATAGTTGAGTTTTTTAGCATGACTAACCTGCGCTTGTGCAGCAGTGGCCAGGAGCTAGCAGAACTGGGGATCTCCCCACCTCCCATGTGAGAAGAGTGGAGACCCAGCCTACAGCGGGTTGCGATGAGCAAAGAGGGAACCAGGCTGGTGGTGGCGTGACTTTCCTTAATGGGGGTTGCACCTTCTCGACCGATCATGAGCACAGCGGCCATGATGGCAGCGATCCCCATGGTGACGATGGAGGCTGGGTCGGAGGTGACTCTTGCGCTCCCTCCCTCGCCGGTTGTGGAGGAGGAGAGGAGGGAAGATGGGCTCCCTGTCTCGCTCGATGGTGGAGCACATGGTTCGCCTGCTTGGTTAGAGCTGGACAGGGTAGAGGAGCCATAGCCAGGCTAGAGGTAGAGTAGCCATCGGTGAGCAATGGAGTCCTGGTGGTGGATATCCCCTTTGATAGCGAGGAAGACACTGGGGTGAAGCCGCCAGCCATCCCGCCATCCCAGGAGTTGGTGATGATCTGGTCGTCGCTTGATACTGTGATGGCTGGATCTTTTGGTGGGTTAGGGGTGACCCATGAGCTAGTGTGGCCTTGCCCCAGTGAGCCAGGAAAGGCCTAGTTCATCCTTCGCAACGAGGAGGAGGTGAGGCTTTGGCACCTGCTCGGGGAGAGAGGACTGTCGATGGAGTTCGATCTCACCCTTGCCAAGGCAAAGCTCAAGGAGGCCTTAGAGAGGGTTGACCTTGTCCATTAGGCCATGACTGTTGACCTACCACGCATTGTAGAGGTAAGTTTTCTATGTTCCCGGTGTTGTCTTTGGTTGCTTGACATTTAAACGGTTGTCTTAGCACACCTACTTCTTGTCTCGCATGACCTAGAGATGATATTGATCCACAAGTCCTGGTTTCTTTATGAGGAGCACGGTCGGATGGAGCAAGAAGCGGTGGCATTGTGGTTGGTCAACGAGCTCAGGCACAAGCTAGAGTCCACCCGTCGTGAGTCCCAAGACTAGGCGGCCAAGGCAATGGGAGCATGGGCGGCGGAGCTATGTGCGATCGAGCGGGGCGACTGCTGCCGAGCAAAAACTCGATGCAGTGAGGGCCCACTTAGCGAAGACCAAGGCACCGCTCAGGAAGTCCCTAGAGGCTCTAGAAGTAGAGCAGAAGGCTTGGTCAGATGCCGAGTGTGAGGTTGTCATGCTCTAGGGGCTGATGCTTGGGGCAGAGGAGTCGAACACTCGGCTGCTCGAGAGGGTGACCTAGCAAGAGGAAGGGCTTTCCGTTCTCGAAAGCGTCTGCCTCGGTATATACCTGTTCTACCCTCAGTTGATGCCTTGAATTTTTCTTTTCCTTGCTCTTGAATTTGTCATCCGTTTCCAGAACTGGGTGGGAAGATCGGCTCCCTGGAGCAAGAGCTAGAGATGGTCAAAGTGGTGGTCGGTCAGAGCACAAAGGTGCTAGCCCATTCCCTTGAGGAGCGATGCGGTCTCGAGGGAGAGCTTGACCAACTTCACAACATTGCGCAGGTGGTGGTCTCCGAGGTGTTTGGGTTGGGACCGAGCACCAGTATGCCCGCCGTCCAGCTGGCAGAGGTCCCGAATGAAGTTCGGGCGCTCATCTCTGATGGCATGTTCTATGGGATGTTGGGGGTGCTGACCTCGGTGGTGACCCACTACCCTGATCTGGACTTCGTGGCCATCTGTAGAGGATATGCCGACGGGTGGAGCGCAGACAAGATCCATGCACTGGGGGAAGTTTGGTGCTGCACGCATAGGTGGTCGCTGAACAGGGCACCGCACAGTGGGTGATGGAGGCTTGCCGTTCGACCATGGCCACAGATGTGCGCTGGGAAGACGTCGTCCAACTTGCGAAGGCAGCGGAGTCCAGGTTGGAGGTGAGTGTCGTCCCACCCCCCATCCAAGCCAAACGTCATCCCAACCGCAGCCGAGCCAAGCACCATCGTCCTGTCCTCAACCAAGCTGCCTTCATCCTCGCCAACCACAACATCAACCGATGCCGCCAGGGGGCCATAATAGAGTTAGAGTAGAAATAATCAGCTTAAGTAAAAGATGAATTCATGGGGGAGCCCCCATGTGAACAGTTTTACATTCGTGGATATTTTAAGTTCATTTTGTGATGAAATCACTCATGAGGGGAAGCTTGTCATGTCCGCCCTTGTTTTTATCCTTCAATAGCTTTGTTTTTTGTCCTTTCTTTTTTGCACCAGCCCGTTGACCCATAGTCTTCAACCTTAAAACCTAGGCGTGGCCCGCAAGGCTCAGCTGCTCGTAACCGTAGGTCGTGGCGGGGTGTGATCGTTCAGGAGGCAAAAGCGCAAGTTCTGTAGGGTAATCAAAGGAACGGCATTCCCTTTTGTTTGGGCGACGCCCTTTTGTTTGGGCGAAAAGTGTTACTACATGATAGTAACAAAATGATAGTAAAAAGGGGTGGTATCGCACCCCCGTGGAGTCCATAAGGAAAATGGACCCTAGGCCCATTTACTTTGGATTTTGGTGTTTGATGACCAACGCAACCAAATTGGACTAATGAATTTGCAAGTGATTGTTTTGTAGTTCAATAGGATGCAAGACATGACTTGGACAAAGGCGATGTGATGATTCGATGATCAACACCTTAAGCAAGACCTTAGGAGCACAAGAGAAGACCCAAGATATCAAGCAAATTCTAAGCACGAAGATAGGAACCAAGTCGCACGTAAGATATCAAAGAAACGAGCTCATAGAAGTAACCGGACGCTAGAACGGACGCTGGAAGAAAGTGACCGGACGCTCCGATCAGTGGCTCAACAACAGCAGGCGTCAGCAGCAGCGACCGAATGCTAAATAAGCAAAATGACCAAACACACCAATGGCACTGTTCATCAGTCTGGCAACACACTCAGCAAGTGACCGGACATTGGTGGCAAATCGACCGGACACAAGACAGTAGCGTCCGATCGAGTACAGAGAGGTTCTAGAGCGGCAAATTTGTGACCGGACACGTCCGGTGGCAAGTGATCAGACGCTAGCAGCATCCGATTAGTTGTTCATGGCTCCAACGGTCGGGATGACTGGACGCGTCCGATCAGGATGACTCCAGTGTTCGGTCAGTAGCAGAAAAGCAGGACTTTGTCCCCAATGGCTACTTTCTCAGTGAGGCTTATAAATACAACCCCCAACCGGCCAAATGAGTAAGGTGGAGCTAAGGAAACATATCAAGGGTGTTGATACACCATTTTAGTGATCTCCACTCGATCCGACCGACTAGAGAGCACCACTGCTCGCCTACCTCTTTGAGGAGGTTCTCCCACCAGAAAGGACTGAAGCACGATGAATCGCTCGATGCGCCAAGATGTTCATCATCATTAGTAACGAACTTTACAAGCAAAGAATGTCGGGAGTGCTCATGAAGTGCATCCCGACCGACCAAGGGAAACAGTTTCTCCATGAAGTCCATGCTGGAATCTATGGACATCACATGGCCCCAAAGTCGCTGGTCGGGAAAGCCTTTTGTCAAGGTTTTTACTGGCCCACTACTCTATGAGATGCAGAGAAGGTGGTCCGCAGGTGTGAAGGATACTAGTTCTACGCTCGACAAACTCACCTGTCGGCGTAGGAGCTTCAGACCATCTCCATCACCTAGCCACTCATGGTCTAGGGCCTCGACCTGGTTGAACCCCTCAAAAAGGCCCCGAGTGGCTTCACTCACCTACTCGTGGCGGTGGACAAGTTCACCAAGTGGATAGAGGCGAAGTCCATCACCAATATCCGCTCGGAAGAGGCGATTAAGTTCTTCATCGACATCATCTATCGGTTTGGTGTCCCTAATTGTATCATCTATCGGTCGAAGGAACAGGGTCAGAGTCGGACTGTGGTCCCACCATGACCAGGCCTCTCGGTTAGGGCTCTGACCAGGTCTCCTAGCCGGAGGTGCCGGTCGGGGACCAGATCATGGTCTTAGCCTGTTATTGTGTATCTAGGTTGGCCCAGACGTGCATTATCGTTGCGCTGCCTATTGGGCCAAGTATTGTAGGGAAGCGAGTCCATTGGGGACCCCGGGTTTATGAACCCAATAGGCGACCTGTTCTAATGTTTTGTGCTTGTTTTCGAAAATTCTCCTATTCCTTTCCTTCCACAGGTTCCACACAACATAAATGAGCACTCCATTAAATGTTCGTCGTTCTTGCTTTGGCACCTTGCTCGCCACATCCTCCCACCAGGTGGCCAGGCACTAGGGATCTTGTTGGGGCAATTGCACATCAAAGTTTTCTCAAGATAACACCTAGCTCCAGAGGGCTTTAGCGAAGGGGCATAGCAAAGATAGATGTAGTCCTGTTTCCAAAGGTCCATTGCACAAGACACAATGCTCATGATGTGGCCACCCTCTCTTTTGCAAGTTATCCGCTGTGATGATTTTGTCGTGCATTAGTACCCAGGCATGTATCTTGCAATTATTTTCCGCCCTTGCTTTCCAAATGAGATCAGCTTGGAACTTGCAGTGTGAACCTTGGAACTGTATGTTATATGTCGAACGTGTGGAGTAGTTTCCATCAGCCGTCCATCTCCACACTATGGAGTCCTACACATCGAGCGTGAGCTGCACTTCCTAAATCCTGAACCAGAGGGCGACGAATTCTTATATCTGAATGGATGTTATGATTCGTGTCCTGAGGGAGCGGATCCAATTACCATTTTGTAGTTCTTGGCAAACTGTCCTATTATTTTGGCTCACTAGCTAGAAAAGATGGGGCGCTAGGTATCTTGGAGCTTCACCGTCTAGCCAATTGTGATGCTAAAAACGTGCCTTGTTACCATTCCCAATTGTTATCGTTGTTGAGGCGTTGAAGAGCAAATGGTCTAGGTCATTGCATGGTAGTGTCGTCCCTACCCAAGGTTTTGAGTCATGAACCCACTCCTACCACAACCAACGTAGGCGCAAGGCTCTTCCAAAAATTTCCAAGTTTGGCACCCCTAACCCTCCCAAATCTTTTGGCATGCAGAATGTTGGCCAATTTACCAAGCAATGCCCTCCGTTGGCGTTCTCATCACCTTTCCATAAGAATGATCTTCTAATTTTGTCAATTTGCTTTCTTGCCCATACCGCCAGAGGGAACACGGTGAGGTGATAGGTAGCCATCAAGGATAGCACTGAGGTGACCAAAGTAAGTTTGCCTGCTCTGTTGAGCATTCTACCTTTCCAACCAGGTAGCCTCTGTCCTATGCGTTCAATGAGCGGTTGCACATGGACCTTCTGCAGGGATCTCGTATGGGGCTGCAGTCCCAAGTAGCGGCACGGGAATGATTCTCTTGGCATCTGATAGGGTGGATGGAACTCTTTTGTAGATTTATATGTAAGCCTGAGACCCTACCAAATTCCTAGAGGATTGTCGTGATGGAGTCAAAGTCGTCCTTGATCGGGTTAATGAAGATAGCCGCATCGTCAGCATACATGGAGGTCCTCCACCTGGCCTTAGATAGAGGAAGAGTAGAGAGGACACCTTGCTGTGTTGCCATGTCTAGCAGGCGTTGAAGCAGGTCCATAGCGAGAATGAACAACATGGGCGATAGAGGGTTGCCCTGTCGAACCTCTCTGTTGTGACTGAAAGCTAGGCCATGCTGTCCATTTAGCAGCGCTCTCGACGACTTCGTGCGGAAAAGGATCGATACCCACTCCCGCCAGCGTGGTTCGAACCCTAAGGCCTGCAATACCTCTAGAAGGTAGCTCTAGCTGACCGTATCAAAGGCCTTTTGTATGTCAAGTTTCAGGAACAACGTGGGCAGCTTAATCTTTTGCATTGCCCGTAATGTGTTTTGAACAAATAGGAAGTTGTCGTGGATGCTCCTCCTTTTGATGAATGCACTTTGGCATTTCGAAAATAAGGAGTCCAGCAGCGACGCCAACCTGTTTGCAAGTATCTTGGTAAAAATCTTCGCTATGCTATGAATGAGACTGATTGGGCGAAAATCTGTAACTCGCAAGGCGTCCCTTTTCTTTAGGAGTAGGATGATGTTTGCCATATTTAGGAGCTCAAAGCCTTGGGAGTTTAGCATGTACAAGCTGTTCACCGTAGCAGTAACATCGTCTTTGATGATGTCCCAGCAGGCTTTGAAGAAGGCACCCGTGAAACCATCTGGGCCCGGCGCCTTGTCGGGTGGCATGGACTTTATCGTCTCTTTGATCTCATCTTTCATGAACGGGCCTCGAGAGTCATTAAATCCCTTGGGACATAACCGAGTGTCGACCAGCTGAACGTCACTAACCTCAGTGTATGTGAGCTTAGGTGTGCTGAAAAGTAATCCGTGATGATTTTTTCTTTGTCATTGTGTGTAGTCGCCACCCTCCCATCTATGTGCAGACAATGGATATAATTCTTCCTCAATCTTGTGTTGGCCGAATGTGGAAGAATTTTGCATTTGCATCTCCGCTGTGGATGTATGTGAGCCTAGCCCGATATTTAATCCTTGACTTTTCAATGGCAGCTAAGTTGGTGCTTCTGATTTTTAGACGTCGGCGCAGGTCGAGTTCCTGCTATGTGAGTGTCCTAAATTCCTGTGCTGCCTCAAACTGTAGCAGCACCTCTTTGACGATGGCCAGCTGCAACCGTGTGTCCCCAACCTTCTCCCTACGCCACCGCTTAAGGCCTTTGGCCACTCGTGCTAATTTTGTGTGCAGCCGTTTGATGGGTAACAAAGAGTGCACAGGTTTACTCCAAACTTGTTCCACCAAGTCCCTGAAACCATCCATTTTGACCCAAAAAATTTCGAAGCGGAAGGTCCGGTTGTGGCAGTGCTCGAGTTCTCCCTGCAGGAGTAGCGGGTGTGATCGGACATGAGAGAAGGCAAGGAGTGGAGAAAGCATGTCGGGAAGGTTAATTCCCAATTAGTGGTGCAAAATAATCTGTCGATTCTTGTTAATGTCAGGTTGTCTTGCTCGTTGCTCCAAATGAAACGACGTCCGTTGAGGCCTCTCTTTTAGGTTCAGGTCGTCGATGACCGCTTTGAAGGAGGCCATGAGGCGACGTTTTAGACTAGAGTTGTTTTTGTCTTCTGCCTGGTAGATGAGATTAAAATCTCCTAGGACGAGCCATCTCCCATGGGCCAGGCAAGGAATAACTGCAAGCTCCTGTAGAAATTGTAATTTTTCGAGGTCTCCCTGCGGGCCATAGACGACCATAATTTGTCATTTGGTTCCATCTGCCCTCACGGTGACCGTTGCAGTTTTGTGTAGTCATGCTCATGCCTTGGAGAGCTCTCCGTTATGGTCACCGTGTGTACTTATTTATCAATTATAGCCAAACGCCCAAACCTAATCGTACGATCGACGCTGACATTCTTGGCGTTATCAACACGGTGCATGCTTCCTGGCCGTCTCTTAGGTATGGACCATTTGACAATAATCAGATGACGTACGACAGTGTGTTGTAAATAATCAGATGACACACCCATGGAATCCTTTGCTAGCTAGACTGGACGGAGCAGCAAGATGAGTGGATAGAGCTGCTGCTCCTGGGATCGTGCGCAATACGTGGAGGGCTAACCCTCCAAATAGTCACGTAGTAATCCTGAATTCCGTCCCGACTCCTGACCAAGTGACCAGTATGTTTTTTTTTCCCGAACAGAAGAGGACACGTATCTCACGGCACGCAAATGACGGTCAGCTGATGACCAGCAGCACTATGATGAACGCGAACGTGACTTATCTTGATAATATGTAAGAAGCCGAGTTAGAAAAATCAAATAGCTCTGAATCGAAGTGAAGTGATTCGCGTGTCTGTGTAACCATATATCAACAGCGAGATCGAAATTGATCTGTTCCTCTAGAACCTACACACGCACGCTCCAAATCCACGGTAACGATGGCGACGTCGTCTGAATATGGATCGGATATGGATTACTCTGTTCAACTGTTGGCACTTGGCAGCCTGATACATAATGAAGAAATGCAGATGCGAAGGACACCGCCCTGTTTGGTTGTTTTACGGGAATTGCATTTTGGGTCCGTTGTTAATGTACGCATGACCCCTGTAACATGCATGGTCTCCAACTCTCTACCCAAAGGCAGATCTGCCAAACCACGCAACCGGCCTCCAGCTACGATTACTAGACGAGTTGAATTGGGACTAATTTAAGGCCCTCAGCCCTCTTTGACATGGCTCGCGCTACGGTTTCAGCCTCTCTGCTATGTGTACTGTAGTAAAGCTATACGGAGCATGTTTTTGAGCTTCATCAGCTCTGCTACAGTATATGAGCGCTAGTTAGGCTTGTTTGGATGTAGTTGAATACAGATCGATCCATATGGGTTGGGGTGGATTAAAGTAAAATTTAGTTCAGTTCAAGTTCTACTCTAATCCACCACAATCCATGTGGATTGAGGTGAATCCGATAACATTCAAACAATGTAAAACGCTCCGGGCGTAGTTTCGATATATTCCGTTTCTCATCTCTTCCATGCACTAGTGATTGTAAATCTTTTTTTCAGATATTTTTTGAGTGCAACATGTTAAATTGGTAGCATCTAAGTTGATCTTCGTTCACAAAAGTTCTATATAGTTTCTGCCTGTTTTTATTTATACAACTTTTTATAAACAATACTTTTTTAAATCAAAATATATCCTACCAACCAAATGGTCTTACAAAATTATTGCAATTCATCATAGAAATGTTTTCTAACTAAATTCAAACGTTCCTACGACCAAATACATCGTCGGCCTCAGAGTGGAGACTCCGATTTTCCCGGCCGCAGGGCGGCAGGCCGGATGTGCGACCGTCGTCGGCAAGGGAAAAACTCGCCCGTGCCGCGCTCGCCACCGAGGCACCGACCCACTAGTAAACCGCACCACATGTTACCTTCTTTTTACTAAACGGCAGGCGATCTTGTAGCGCGCGCGCTTTGTGCCGGCCCCAATCACAACGCCACCGCCCGGCAGAAAGGTGGCCCGCCTGCCGCCTCCGCGACGCACGTGACGACAGTCGTTTCGCCAGCTTCCAACAAATGCGTGAGCTTGCAGAATTCCTCGGCGTTCCATCGAGTCGAGTGTATCGGGCCGGCGGGCCGCGGCGAAAAGCCATCGGCAATGGTTCCGTTGGTGGGCTCACGGTGTCGCAAGGGCCACGTTGGGCGAAAAGCTGATGCGACTTTGCAGAAGCGCACGGGCGTACTAGTGCCCAGCCCCGGTCTGCGTCTGCCTGCTCCGCGTCTTCCACAGGAATGACTGGACTGGATGGTACATGTTGGATTGGATAACGATCTCCCGGTCCCGGTGATCCATCTGTTTAGGGGCGTGGTTGGTTACCAAAATTTGTTTTTGTCCAAGATTTAACGAGTCATGATTTTGGCTATTATTTGATTTTCTACTAAAACTTGTCAATCCCTCACATTTGGCTTGTCAAATCTATGACAAGATTTTTTACCTAACTTTAGCTTGCCAAATCTTTGACATGGCAAGTTTTGATCGCAAACCCATCGGACCCTGCATGCATGAGCGGACGGACTACTGGACCCGGCGGCCTGCCGCTGCACGTCTCCAAGTGCATTAACCATCTACGGTAGCAAACTAGTCTAATTGATACTTGCGTGTATATATATCGTGGACTCCTCATGTATACATACCTGCTTCACATGAATGGAAAGCTATTGCGTGATTAACCAAATCACAAATGCTCGCACCATTGAATCCAGTGATATCGGCACAGTTTACCAACCAGCCATTTGCATTGGGTGGCTTGTCAGCACCCAGACCCCACCGGCTGCCGTTGAGTCTGACACGGCAACGGTGACCTCTACCTCGCCCGCGCCCCGGCCCAGAAGGCACTGACGGCCCAACGACCGCTTCATCGGCCCAACCTGGAAGGCTTAGCCGATAGGCTAGTATATGTAGGAAGGGAAGAGAGAGTATGAGACAGGAACAAATTGTATTGAATATTTTGTGTCTAATCCAAGCACTCCCCCGAATTAAAAATTCCTTGCTGTTCTTCCCTTCCCCCTTCCCCGAGCTGCTGTGCTTCTCACATGGCTGTTTGCCACTGTGGCTGCACTGTGCATATAAAAAATTTTGTCCTATTTGTATGGTTGATAAGCTATAGCTGAAAATATTATTGACTGATTTATTATGAAAAAAAATACTGTTCGTTGATTGAAAAAATACGACTTATAAATTAAGTGAAGATGGGGTTTGTGTCTTGGGCTGGCAGCCGCAGCAGGCAGCAGCCCAAACGGCTGGCTTCAAGCGCAAGCGAACTGGCTAGAATAGTTTATTTCCGGACTCCGGACGGGCAGACATTTCCCTGCACGGGCCATGTGTGCGAGTATATCGTCATCGCCTCATCGGGGATGCACGATCAAGCTCCGTCCAAGGATCGGAGGAACTTGCTCGAAGAAATAATAAAGCAGCGGTTTCAGTTCTCCAGACTCCGTTTATCCTCCGTTTACGGATCGTGTCGTATTTCACTACTCTTTCCAGAATCCAGATCGGTCTAAGATTAGTTTGCGTGGAGTACGTTAGCTACTTAATTAGCTGCACCAGAAACGTGGTAGAAAAATGTGCATACACACACAAACACCCACGCACCGAAGTCTCGAAGGCTTCGGTGACTGCGCTGCAGCATCTGACGAACCAGTAGGCTTTGGACTCTTGTTACCGTGGCAGGCATAACCAGAGTCCAAAGCAAGTAGCACGTTCGTTCAGTTGTATTTGGCTTATAAGCCATGGCTTATTAGACAACGAACAGTATTTTTCTCTCAGACCAAATCAATCAACAGTATTTTCAGTCATAGCTTATAAATCAAACCAGCCCAAATGAACACGGCGAAGATCGGACACCATCATGATCACACACTGCACCGCCTACCTTTTACTTTCTAGCCACGCCCTAGCACGTATACCAGCCACTTGGGCATATGGTCAGCAGATCAGGACGGAGCATCAGCGTGCAGAGGGGGGTGACTTTGGCTACCCGTTATTTTACTCTTGTGTACAAGCAAAAGGCCAGTGACGATAGTCAGATGACGACAACAAAAATGTGTGGTACATTATTCACGCCGGCAGGATATCTACATGGAAAATCCTGAATTCCGGATAGAGCACACAAGCTGTGGAGATAGAGCCTTCACAACTGCTGAAGGTACTACGTGGATATGGCTAAGGCCCCAGCGTCACGAAATCCTGATGGAAAATTTGCGTTTTTCCAGAACAAATACTCCTACGCGGGAGCCGGGAGAGGACACTGGACACGTAATTCACGGCACGCAAATGACTGACATCGTCCACGGTTCAGCGGGAACTGGTCGTCGCATGTACCGCACGTCGTCGTGACTTATTTTTTGAGTCTTGATGATGAGTAAAAGGTACAGAAAATTAGCACCAAAGCGATGAAATATATATAAAGCGTACGTGTTTGCTTACTCAAAGGGGCTGAATTTGGCTTGTCTCCTGGAAGCTACGGAAGATTAGCTAGCTAGGGAGGCCATGTTTATTTCGCTGAAATTTGGTTTATGTTGATGCTTATGCTGATTTGTTGTGATAAAAATATTGTTCGTTCGTTGAAAAGTATTGCTAAAATAGTGCGGTAGAAGAGTATTTTTTTTTTAGACCAAATGATTTTGAGCTCGAGCGAAAGCAACGTGAGGAATAAGAGCTAGGCCTGTACATGGTCCGGGTTTTGCGGTTTCGTGGGTAAACCCTACCTAACCCGCCTCATGCCAAACATAGGCGGTTTGGGTACGCCGGGTTCCATGGCTTTCACGGTTTGCGCCTAGTACAACAAGGTCTCCTCGCTACCTTTGCCTCCACGCGAGCAAGTGGTTCACTAGGGAGGAGCGGAGTTGTGCTGAAGGGTCCATGTGCAGTGACCTCGCGAGCTCACCTTCGTTGGTCAGCACCGGAGCGGGATCTTGCTGTCGTCGCAGGTGCGCGACGCCGACGTGGGGCCTCGCTGCCGGCCGCCCGGCTGTGCGGGACAATGGCGGCCTGTGCACCTTGCAGGCCACTCGTTTGAAGCGAGCGAGATCTCAGATTCTCTAGTCGGCTTCCTTCTGTCGTCCAGATGAGCACAATCCTACTGAAATTTCTAGACTTTGCTTCTGGATCTTGCTCCTTCTCAGCGCATCTGAGGTGCAGCAGTTCATCCCCCTCACCGATTTCAATTTGGGTGTGCTCAATCCTCAAAATTCAATGTCGTCGGTATGCTGTTGAGCTGGGCGAAGACGGCGGAGACTCGCAAGGGGCACATACGGATGCGTAGTTTCTGGGTGGAAGTTGGGCGAGGACTCAATGCTATACACCAAGCAATGTGTAGACGCAATAAGCATATGGTACGCGCAATAACAAATCGGCATAGACGCATTGTGTGGAGGTAGGCTACGAAGTACGAACAAGGTCTAACACTGCCACGCCGGCCGGCCGGCACAACCAAGGCGCGCCTTCTAGTATGACCTGTGCCGCTGCTGCCGGCGGTCCGGCGTGACGCGTCGGCGTGCGTGCGCCTCGGCACGGCCGGCCGCACACATCCGGTCCAGCACCCGCCTCCGCAGCTCAACGATCACACATTCACACTACACATCGGTAGGGAGCCAAGATGTGCCAGCGGCCTGCTGGCGCCTCCTCGCGGGCCTGCGGCCCAGCGCTTCGTGGCCCGGCTCCCCTGGCGCCCGGCCCGTTTCTTCCTTTGCGGTTGCTTAGCGGACCAGGCCCCCGTGCCGTGCGTGTGAAACAGCGACTGAAACTATCACTGTAGGATCTGTTTGGCTGCAGCGGCAGTAATCAAGGTACTTAGCAGTTTCTCCACGCCTATAGGCAGGCTACATACCATGCCATTGTTTTGCTTCTGCACGCAGAGAAGCGCGATGGCAGCGCAGAACAGACGCCGAGCGAGACTGAAAGACAACAATAGAGGCGGTAGGGGAGCCCAAACTGGCAAACTTGACAGTGACTCTCAACCAATGAGGTAGCATGCCAGAGCGAATGTATCGCCCTGATCTTATTGTTCATTCCAAACAACCCACACTAACAACAACCGCCTCAAGAATGCATCACTGTTATTACCAACAGGCCCCCAACGCTGCCCAATGTGTGCGGCGTTCCCTAATCCCTACTCACCCCCAACCAATTCGAAAGCCTCACGACCCACAAGTACACAACTCACTCACAGGCCACAGGCCACAGGCCATCCGCCAGCCACGCGCCGGTTGTTCTCATCGACAACGGCTATCGACTCCGCCGTCTCATACTCATTTCACGCCCTTGGTTGTGAGCCCGAAGCCGAACGGGAAGAGCGGGTCGTAGTGCTTGTCGCCCACGTTCATGGGCAGCTGGTCCACCGACTTGAACCACGTCCGCGACAGCTTCCCCGTGAACCCGTAGTCGCCGAACAGCACGTCCGCGACGCCCTGCCCCTCTGACCCCGGCAGCCACGCCGCCACGAACGCGTCCATGTCGCCCAGGTACGGCTCCACCACCAGGGGCCTGCCGGAGATGAGGACCACCACGCACTTGGTGGCCTTGCACACCGACTGGATCACGCTCGGCCCGGGCGCCGGGATCGTCAGGTTCAGATTGTCACCGAACGTCTCCGCGTATGGCGGCCTCCCCGACCACCACGATCGCGTAGTCGTACTTGTCGGCGAGCACGCTGCTGTCCGGGTTCTCCGAGTAGACCACCTGCGTGCTGGGATCGACGGTCGCCTCGATTCCGGAGAGGATCGTCGTGCCTGTTCCATCCACATCCCATCGCAAGTTAGTTCAGTTGTTGGTCACGAATCCTTGTCTCAAGTGTGAAATAATGCACAGTTGCTGCAAGTGAAACGGAAAATGAGGCGCCACTCACCAGCAGTGGTGTTGCCGCTGCTTCCTTGCCATGTGATCGTCCATCCTCCGCACTGGTTGCCCAGGTCATTGGCGTGGCTACCGGCGACCAGGATCTTACCGGCCTTCTTCGGGAGCGGCAGCAACGGAGCATAGGAGGACTTTCCGTTCTTCAGAAGAACCAGGGATTTCCTGATGGCTTCACGCGCCAATTCCCGGTGTTCCTGTCAAGGCGCGAATAAGTAGATCCATCAGTAACCATATACATCATGTAGACAAACGAGCATGAGGTGTTAAGAACCTGACTTGCTTCCCGAGTTCGCCGGCAAGGCTAGCATCGGGGTAAGGGTTCTCAAATAGACCCATGGTGAACTTGACACGGAGGATCCTGTAAACGGCATCGTCGATTCTGCTGATGGGGATGATCTTGTTCTGAACTTGTGTTGTGAGATCATCGATGAATTCAGTGTATCTGAATGGAACCATGATCTGCATATAATCATTTCAGGGCATGGTCAGCTAGCAGACATAATATTGCATTCGAACAGATAAGTAGTAGATAGCTGAGAAGATGAGAAGCAAGCCGTCATTCACTCCCATAATAGTTTATTTTTGAACGAAGTACAAAATTATTTATCAGTGCCGTACCTTATCTAAATGAAAGATATATTACTTTTCAGGTAGTTTTTCCCTATTTTAGTAAAAAGGTTGGTCCTTATGCTTTACTTGTTTTTGAAGAAAAAAAAATAACTAATGCACATGTTTCACATATCTTATTCTCACCATGTCAATACCAGCACCAACTCCAGCCTCAATTGAATAAGAATAGTTAGCGTGAGGAGGACTAGTGATCCGATCAATGCCCTCCCAATCGGAAATCACAAAACCCTGTTTGCGAAAGAAGTTCCAATTTGAGTATGTAACTGACGTGAATATATAAACAGAAAAAATCTTGAGCCTTTGTAATGACCAACTGACCCTAAACTTGAGCTTGTTCTTGAGAAAATCTGTGACTAGGAAATGGTTTGCGTGCATCTTCTCTCCATTCCAGCTGGAGTACGAGACCATGACTGTAGAGACACCTCGGATAATAGAGTTATAGTAAGGAGGCATATGGATGCTCATCAGTCCATGTGTGTTGATGATCGTGTTGTTCTCGTTGATTCCCTTATACGTTCCACCATCACCAACATAGTGCTTTGCGCATGCAGCAACCTTCTTACTGTAGAGTACGGCAGAGAAAACAAATTTAGTTCAGCGTTGGTATTGAACATTACTTGTCTGCTTCCACCTTTTAAAACAGAAGCTGGCTCTAAGCCATGAAGGAAGACAATCTAGCTATTATGTGTTTGTTGTAGTATACCTTCCACCGACATATGGTCTTCCTGCGGAATCTGCAGGAGCATCACCTTGCAAGCCAGAGATGAGTGAAGTCAGTGACTGGACAACCTTTGGATCCTCACTATAGCTCTCGTAGCAGCGTCCCCATCTTGGATCTCTACAAACCTGGGCAATATCATGTAAGCTAAGGGCATGAGTTTAAAGGGATAACAAAAAAAAAGGCACATTTATAACCGAAATGAAACATCCACAGTGCAGCAGGAAGAAATGCCTATTACCGCAATACAGGGAGCAAAGACATAAGGAATTCCAGTAGCTCTAACTTCAAGAGCAGTTGCTTCTCCAATTCTCTTAACGAGGTCAGGGTCCCTGGAATAGAATTACAACAGCAGCATCAACATAATAATATAGACTGACAAATGCTGGTCACAACATAATTACGGGCATATTGAAAGGCATAGCAAAGTAGGTGCAGCTTGTACCTGGTAGCTCCAAGCCCGACATTGTGAGGGAAAATAGTAGCTTTGTAGACGTTATTGTGACCATGCACGGCATCAATACCGTAGATAATCGGGATACCTAGACGTGTAGAAAGAGCGCCCTTCTGCATCTCAGTCACCATGGAGGCCCAAGCCTCAGCAGATGCTTGAGGAGAAGGCACACTGCCTCCGCCACTCAGTACGCTACCTGAAAAACACCACGGCAATGTCAAATGCATACTCGCCAGTCTGTCACCTTCTGCATTTTTTCAGTGTTAGTATAATCTGACATACCTATGAAGTATTTCGCCAGTGCGTCGGCTGTGGCATTTTCCCTCTCAATCTGGGTCATCTGGCCAATCTTTTCAGCAAGAGTCATCCGACTCAGCAGATCCTTGACGCGAACAGCGATAGGCTGCTTGGGATCCATGTACTTGAGGTACTCTGCTCTCCCCAACGCTAGCAGGCAGAACATGAGAACAAGGGTGATCTTGTGCACGTTCGCCATCTTGCCTGTGTGGTTCTGATCACCACGAACCACCTATATATAGACCTGGCAGAAGGATGCCAAACAGATGAGTTACGTTCAATAAAGCTTATTCAATACATATGCGATATTATAGTAGAAGTCTCTTGTTTAAAAACACACACATAAAACTCTAAAATGGACCAGCTTCCAGATGCTGCCGCAAACATCATAAAAAAACACAAATAGGCACAAAGGGAGCAGATGACTTAAAATCAGGTGCGTTTTCTGCCTTTCTTTGTTCGAAACCGCGTAAAGTTGCTGAAACCCAGCATGTTTATAGGGAAAACAAACCCAAAGCTACCTAACCCTGATTGATTGAACTGAGCCGGCACAAAAGAAAGGGGGTGATGAAGCATAGAATGCAGTATGAACAGAATACTATAGGCACCACCACATCATGAGCCCACGACTCTTTCAGAAGCTAGCACAATGAATACCTCAGAATATATATATACTCGACTCAAAGTAAGGAACTAGCAATCCCCTTATAAGCCGACGGTACTTTCAGGCCGCCGCGGGTGAGGATGTTCTCAAAGGAACGGAACCCGGATTCCTCTTATAAGCAACAGTGGATGTGTCTATCAGTGGCCCATTAGCGTTGCACCGACATGAGGATGGATGGCAAGGCAACAAAATCAAAAGAAATCAAAAGAAACAAGGGTCATGATTAGTAGGGGGCACCTAGAACGAGCTGTCGCCAACGAACGGTTGAGCATACGATCTCTCGACCTCCACCACTCAGCTCGTGAATGCAGCACCACGAGCGGCACCTACCTGTTGGAATGTCGCTGTGGATAAGATCAGCGGCCATGATTAATCAGTCTCGCCATCGTTATAGAATAATCCAAGTTGCAATCATCCACTCGATCTCCTACTGACCAATCTGCCCACTACGCTAGGATATTTGTGTGGTACAGTGTTCTAGTCTAAGAAAGTGCCCCATGCAGCCATTTGAATAGGGACAATCTGGTCTACGAGACACTAAGAAAATGCGCCTGTCTGCACTAAATTCGCTCGCCCGGCCAGCACCGCCTGCTGCCGCTGCGTCGAATTGTTTCATCGCTCGGACAGGGACATCGGAGCCGAAGACGTTTAGGCTATTATGCGCCGGAGGCCTCGGCATGCCAAGGCCAAGTTGCCTTGCTCTGCATCGCCAGGTTCAGACCGTGGAGTGACAGAATAAGACAGCATAACCACCTAGGAAAGTTGTGGATCAATTAGGAGAAATCTTGGACTTGCAAGACCAGGCCTACCAACACTAAATAACTAGTACTGGTACAGCGCTACAGGCATCTAAATATTTCTTTTTGATAAAAAAAAATCGTATAAGAGATTTTTCAGCAAGCTGGCCAAGTGGCCATGGGCAGCGTGCAAGCAAGCCAGATTACTCGTTTACGAAATTCAGAACAATTCCTCGCGTGGAGCGCGCGTCCATCTGCGAGCTCCTCCGCAATTGCCCGTGCGAGGCTGGCATCAGGAATTCAGAAAGAACCCAAGGTGGCAAGCTGGTCACTCTCCACTACTATTCTACTACTGCTCCACCATTCCACAGACAACGAAGCCATGCCATGACATGAACGACACCATGGATGGGTACGACGCTACCACTACCATCACGCATCAGCGTCACCTCCTCTGCTAGAGGCTAGAGCCCGAGACAGGGCAGGTGGTTCGCAAATCCACATCTGCCGGCAAAGATTTTTAGCATTTTGTGGCCTCCCCATCTCGGGACGGAGCCAGGAAGGGTCGGTGGAGGGCGCTGGCAAGCCACCTTCCCTTCCCCAAACTGACGCGTACGTTTGTGTGCAGCGCAGTCCGCTACCGCTAGCGATTGAGATGGAGAGGAAGTGGAAGAGGAAGGAGCAGGACGAAGAAGAATAGAAGATGTGAAGTGAACGGGCAGCCAAGAACAAGGGGTGGAACTGGGGACCGGGACGGGGCTCACCGATTGCCAGCAGGCGGAGTGACGAGACGGAGAGCGGCCGGGGAGTGGGCGCTTCGCCTGCGCCGGCGAGCAGCAGCAGCACAGCTTGCGCACGGGGAAGCTGGCAGTGCCGCAGTGGCAGCTCACCCGGGCAGTGAAGGCTGGCGACGAGTGCCGAGGGCCCGAGGCTTTATTGCGCTTGTCCTCGCCGCCTTTACTCGGCAGTTTTTTTTTTCACCCCGGGAATCTACAGCGACAGAACATCAAAGGCCGACGACCGGTGAATTTGACCGTGCTGGTGTCGGGCGGCGGGGACCAACCCGCACCAACTTAGTTACTACTCACTGACTGGTGGGCCCAAAACACACCTGTCAGTTCTGGACCCGTGTGTAAGTGGGATCGAGTATCACAGTGGCTAGTGCCAGTGGCGTGTTCTGTTTGTTGTCCTTTTTGACCGGTGGACGTGTGACCTGTGCCCGGCACTCGGGGTCGTGGCACCTTTCTTGATTGGTTTGGTTTCAGCCGGATTTTATTTGTTATTTTAATGTTTTTTCTTATAATAAATTAGTATGAATCAAACTTATTAGTCTAAAAATTAACAAGCGAACGGGCTGGTTTTCTTTCCCCGGCATACGTCTTCCCAGTGTGTAGCGTAGTACTCCCAGTGGCTGTAAAAAACTGTACTTGTACGCCAATGAGATTAGCGATCTGGTGAGTACAGTACGGTACGCGGATTAATCAGTGGTTTACTCCTCAAATAGAGACGTTGGCACGTTGCCGTCGTCGGATTAGTATTTCGCTACAATGGACGACATTTTCAACACAAGGATAAAAGCTGTATTATCATTAGTCCGTTGCTCATTGATGGACTCTGACCAGGAGCGTACTGAGCGTAGGCTATCTTGTTGTGATACACGCAGAAACACGTCGTCCGCACGGAAATTTTGGCGTACCGGGCCGCACGACCGCCGGTGACGCCGAAATGCATGGGATCTTCTCCTCCGATCCTTATCACGCCAGCCCGGCGCCGATCTGCTTCTTTTTTTTTATCTAGAATAATATTTTTCTTTTATAAATTTTTTTAGAATTTCTTTAAACCATCCAATTTTTTTCAAAACTATACCATCCGAACGAGGCCACTGTGAATCCGGCGACTATTCCCCAGCATGTTTCAGACATGAAACAATATTTTTCTCTCATAATATTTCACTATAAGTATTAATATAAGCTGTAAGCGGACACGTTGCTCTGAAATCCCAGTCACGCGCCCTCAAAAATGTCAAAGGATCTGATCGATTTTCCTGGCGAAAAGGCGTAATCGCGGCAGCGGAACTGCCTGCAGATCAGACGGGCACGCAGCCTTCCAGCCGCAAAAGAAGAATAGCATATTCAGTTCATATATTCATATACGAGTAGACGCAGAGACCGACGGCACGCGCCAAGCAAGTTGAGACCATAATAACGACGCATCAGGAGCACGTGTCCGCTGTCCGCATAACGCCTTTTCTGCAGACTGCAATGCACCACCCGTCCCATACAGATCACGTCAAAAAGTTGAGTAAACCCTACTCCCTCGGTATATAAAAAAACAATTCTAGCTTTCTGGACAAGACGGACCGGACTGCTTCTTGTTTCGGTTTATTATAACATGATTTTTGAGTAAACCCTACTCCCTCGGTATATAAAAAAACAATTCTAGCTTTCTGGACAAGACGGACCGGACTGCTTCTTGTTTCGGTTTATTATCTCTTATAGAACATGATTGAATCATTCGAAATCAGCTAAAATCATCCGAAAGTGGATCAGCCGAACAGGCCTATTGGGATAAGCTGAAACACTTTCGGATGATTTCGAATGATTCAATAGTGTTCTATGAGAGATAATAAGCTAAAACAAGCTGAAAGAAGCTGGAAGTAGTTTAACCGAACAGGCTGAGTATCACCTATGGATGATTTCGTCTGATTTCAGATAATTCAATAATGTTATATGAGAGAGAATAAGCTAAAATAAGCTTAGAGCAGTTGTTCGGCTGAGTATCGCCTTTCGGGCGTGAGATCCAGATTGCGTTAACGCTGAGCTGAAAGATCTGAGTGCTGAGCGGCAGATCCAGATCACGCTGACAGTCCGAACAGTACCTACACGAGTGAGCAGTCACTCGTCACGTTGTAACAGTCGCAACGAGTCAACAAGTTTAGGTACTACTGGAGACAAGTAGTAGAGATACCTTTGCAGACTCTCAGTCTCTCATCACCAGTATAGAAAGGAAAAAGTCGTGCGCCATGCTTGCTAGGTCGCGGGTTTCCTCACCAGCTTTCTGACGCTCACCAGTAAAAAACTTGTGCGGAGGAGTACTAAACGTCACAGCCTGCGATGCAGCTAGTCACATGGAATGGAAACGGAACGGGGACAAAGATGCAGCAGAAACGACGGAACGGGCAGGTGAAAGTGTGAAACGGAACAAGTTGTACTCTAGTGTGTTGGTCTACCGACTACACACAGTACAGTATAGAACATTAGAGCTTACGGCGTGTGACAGTAGCAGCGCACCTGTTAGGTGAAGTAAACAGCCGCACATGCAGGGCCGGTCCCCCTCCAGCTAGGGCGTCTCTTCTTTAGCTGATAAGTTATGACTGAAACTATTAGCTAATTTATTGTGAGAAAAAAAATATTATTTATTAATTCATAAAGTATGACCTTATAAGCGAAACAAACGGACTTTAGACTAGAGCAGCGCACCACCAGTCCACCACGGGTACGGTTGCACGGGAACGCACGGCCGGCCCGGCAGGCCGCTCCAACCAGCGATGCGCCAGGAAAATTTACTGGCGGGCAGATCAGATCTCGTCCTGGTAGAGTAGGTTCAGAGAAGTGGCGTGATCTCTGATCTGGGGCAGGCAGAGGCAGAGGCAGCGGGTGGGCGCCACGGTTTTTATAGCCGAATCCTAAACGCGTCGTACTGCGTAGGAAAGGATGGCCTTGCCTTGCCTGCGTGCCCGGCCGGCCGGTGCATTGCACGCATGACACGTGCAGGCGCAGCTGCTGGTGTTGTTCCAAAGTTTAATGCTGGGCGTGAGCTAGGGGACGCCGTGCGTGCCAGCGCCATCAAGAGCGCGACAGCGGTTAACACGCTGAACCGGCCGGGCGGGCCAAATCGATCAAGCGGCTGCTACTTGCTGTCCACCCAGGAGAGGATTTGTTTCCACTTGGCTGTCCTGTGACTGCCGCGACTGATTCTGCAAAACACGCCGTGCAGACACAGCACATACGGAGTATATAACTACATGAGCCAGAGCCAGCCAAGAGTGTCCATATTGCTACAGTCCCGGCGCTGCTACGCTCATTTGTTGCTTGCAGCTGGGCCCGTGTCCGTCCAGTACATTGATGGATCAGAGAACCAACAAAGAACAGGGAAAAGAAAAATGCTTGTCCTAGGCCAGCATCATCAGCATGAGGCTCCATCATTGCTCCTCGTGAAAGTCACGACAAGGGACTTTGGCCGTCACTCCGTTGCCATCATGACGATGCCGTGGAATCGCGTTTAGCAGCCGGCCGGGCGGCCGGCCCACGCGGCAACGCAGCGCGCGCATGAATCTAAGAGATTACACGACGCCCTCGTGCTCGGGCGCTCGGCACGGCAGTGAGATACTCTTGAGTGCACCCGCGATGGCCAGCTCTAAGCAAACTTCTTCGGTAGTGCTGACATGTAGCACATAGCTTTTAATATGGATAACCTCAAATGATACTCTAACGTAATCTTCAAATATGAGCAAGAGCTTAGCTCTTAATTAATAGGTAGTTTTTTTTCTCTTTTATTAAAATATATAAAAAATACGTAGAGCAACCTTAAGAGTCAGCCATTGGGTGCCCTCGCGACAACGGCACGGCCATCTCGTGATCTCCATGGGCGACCTGCTGCTACAGTGCTACAGCTCGCGGACCACGGTCGCGGGAGGCGGCCCGGGTGCACGCCGCGGCAGCACCCGCGAGCCGCCGAGTCCGGGGACCGAGAGAACATTCGAGGTTGAAAAATGAAAAGACCTCAAAGTATGGGCCACCAAGGAGTGGGCCTCTCCCGTCGTTTGGTGGTTGGTTCCATGAGATCCGTCTTGAAAAAAGGTGGAAGAATGGGACAGGCCAACCAGGCAAGGAGCCCATGCGTGGTCCAGCAGGCGTGCCGCGCTTTTTTCTTTATTTTTTTGTATGCATATTTTAAATTTAAAAGGACAATATACAATTTTCTAGAAAATATAATCTCTCTATTCTAAATTATAAGACATTTTAGATTTTATAGATACATTGATTTTTCTATGTATCTAGACATAGTGTATACCCAAGTGTAAAAAAAAACAAAAATGTCTTACGGGGTGTTCGGCTGGTACGCATGGCCACCGTAGCTCGGCTGGTTTTGGATGATTTAATAGTGTTTTGTGAGAGAGAATAAGCTGAAACAATCCAAGACTATACCAGCCGAACACATAGTTAGATGAAGTATAAAATGTTCCCTCGTCTCACATTCTCACACTAATAGTGGCGATTTATTTGAATACTCCGCCAGGCGGGTAGAAATAATGTATCACCGTCTTAGTGGGCGAGTGGTCCGTATGGATAATTTTGAGTCACCATAAAAACGATAACATTTTCATAGGTGCTCCAATCTCAGACTTAAAGAAGAGCAGTCTATATAAATTACCTTTTGAGTCACCATAAAAATTATAATATTTTTCATAGGTGCTCCGTTGAATACAAAATTTGCACGAGAATTTAATAGAGACAATACCTATGACATTTAGTTCAATATATTTTTTTCAATCCATTTTTTTAGGATTTTTTCGATCCTTATTGACATTAAAACAATTTATACATGTAAATCAGTATTTGTACATCTGAATAATGCATCAACTATTCCGAGTTCCAACATCGAGATAGCTTCAAATTAAAAACGCTGCACTGCAATATTATAAGATCTCATGGACAATTGATATACATTTTATCGTCATACAAGGGCACACGGATGTCACGCTTACTACATATTTTTATACTCAATTAGTAGCCAGTATATTCATATTCATGTACTAATGTGCAGGTTTGTGTCTAATATAAACCCGTTTCTGTATAGGCCTTGTGTTTTCAAGTACGTTGACAAATAACGGGAAACACAACACAAATGGTTCGATTCAAGTATCAAAGAGAGCCACCAAATGAACCTTATCTGCGTAATGATCTCAACCCAAGAAGGCCTCGAATGCAAGATCACATGCTTAAAACCACAGGCCCCGTTCGTTTGGAGGAATTCTAGAGGAATTTGAATGAATCTGGAGGAATTTATGAGAGAAAAACACTGGATCAAATCGGGTTTAAGGGCACGCGAATGGGACCACAATTAGTGTGAGAATGGACACATGGTCCCTTATCCAAAAGAAAATGCACACGTGGTCCGATATGCGCATCCAGGCGACCGACAATTGGATGGTCACAATCACCAAAGACGAAAAACGTGCTATGTGTGAGTCAGTAGTGCTGTATGTGCACGTACGGACCACGGATGTTAGTATGTTACCTTTGAATTGCAAAACTAACTAAAAATAGACAAGGGCGTCACACCGAAACCAATTATTTTATCAATCTTAATTTCCTAACTACACCTACAAAAAAAGCCATGCTCTGGGTATTCTCTACCAAAAAAATTATGCTTATTTTCCGTTCGCACTAACAATTTCAACACACACCGAAGAAGAGCAAAAAGAGAGTGCGATTGCTAATTGTGCCCCGCGGCCTTGGTGGTGAGCCCGAATCCGAACGGGAACAGCGCGTCGTACCGCTTGTCGCCGTAGTTCATGGGCAGCTGGTCCACGGACTTGAACCACGTCCGCGGCAGCTTCCCCGTGAACCCGTAGTCCCCGAACAGCACGTCGGTGATGCCCTGCGCCTCCGTGCCGGGCAGCCAGGCCGCGACGAGCGCGTCCATGTAGTCCACGTACGGCTGCAGCACGAGCGGGCGCCCCGACACGACGAGCACGACGCACTTGACGAGGCCGCACACGTCCTTGATCACCTCGGGCCCCGGCGACGGGATGGTCAGGTTCTTGTTGTCGCCGGCCGTCTCGGCGTATGGCGGCTCGCCCACCGCCACCACGGCGTACTCGTAGTCGTTGGCGCTCTTGCTCAGGTCGTCCTTGTCCGGGCGCTCCACGTAGTCTACCGTCGTCTTCTTGTCCACCGCCTTCTTGATGGCCTCCAGGATCGTGGTGCCGACGCCGGTGAGGTTGTTGCCGCTCTCGCCCTGCCACGTGATGGTCCAGCCGCCGCACTGGCTGCCCAGGTCGTGGGCGTGGCTGCCGGCGACGAGGATCTTCTTGGCCTTCTTGTCGAGCGGCAGCATCGGCTTGGTCTGCCCCTTCTTGCTGTTCTTGAGCAGCACGAGCGACTTGCGGACGGCCTCCCGCGCGAGCGCCCGGTGTTCCTGCGCACTGAGCTCCTTGGTGAGGCGGGGGTCCGGGAGCGGGTCCTCGAAGAGGCCCATGGTGAACTTGACCCGGAGGATCCGGCTGACGGCGTCGTTGATGCGGTCCAGCATGATCTGCCCCTGCTTCACCTGCTTGACCAGGTCGGCGACGAACTCCGGGTAGTCGTACGGGATCATCACCATGTCGATGCCGGCGTGGATCGTCTCCTTGATGGAGTGGTAGTAGTGCTGGTGCGGCGGGTTCGTGATGCGGTCCACGGCCTGCCAGTCCGTGATCACAAAGCCCTGCAGCAATGTTGTTACGTTTAAGTAAGGAGTACTGATATGATCCAAGCGCAGCACTAGTTGAGCATGCAACATGCAAATGTACTGACAGACAGGGGCACGTTTGGTTTGCTCATCAGACAGACACAGACACAGACACAGACACAGACACAGACACTGACCCTGAAGTCCATCTTGTTCTTGAGCGTCTCGGTGATGAGGAACTTGTTCTCATGCATCTTGACCCCGTTCCAGCTGGAGTAGGAGATCATGATGGAGGAGATGCCCTTGATGACGGCGTTGTCGTAGGGCGGCATGTGGATCCGCATCAGGTCGTGGAAGCTCAGCACCGTGTTGTTCTCGTTGATGCCCCGGGTGGTGCCGCCGTCGCCGACGAAGTGCTTGGCGCACCCGGCCACCTTCTTGGACCCGCCCACGAAGGGGACGCCCTTGGGGTGCTTCGCGGGGACGTCGCCCTGCAGG
Source organism: Miscanthus floridulus (assembly GCF_019320115.1). Classification (NCBI taxonomy): domain Eukaryota; kingdom Viridiplantae; phylum Streptophyta; class Magnoliopsida; order Poales; family Poaceae; genus Miscanthus; species Miscanthus floridulus. The sequence continues at coordinate 26,132,636 of NC_089580.1, forward strand.
CCGGTCACCATGTTGGAGGTCATGAGCTGCACCAGCCTCGTGTCCTCGCTGAAGCTCTCGTAGCACCGACCCCACCTCGGGTCGCGGCACACCTGCGTGCAGACCGATCGATCGGTATGGCACAATCGTTCGGCTTATCATCAGGTCAGAAAGACGACAGAAATAGCAGTAGTAACGTACCGCGACGCATGGCGCGAAAGTGTAGGGGATGCCGGTGGCCCTGGTCTCGTGCGCCGTGGCCTCCCCGATCCGCTTCACGAGATGGGGGTCCCTGGTGGCGCCGAGGCCAACGTTGTGGGGGAAGATGGTGGCGTTGTACACGTCGTTGTTGCCGTGCACCGCGTCGATGCCGTAGATGATGGGGATGCCGAGCCGGGTCTTGAGCGCCGCCTTCTGCATCTTGGTCACCATCTTCTGCCACACTGACGCCGATGCCTTCTCCGCCGGCACGCTGCCGCCGCCGCTGAGGACGCTACCTGCACGCACCACCGGCGTCATGCATGGACGATATATGCATGTGCGCATTAGTGAGTGTTACTGTTACGGCTAAACAAAGGACCGCCGCGCGCCGGCCGGCCGGTGAGGACGATCGATGGACTCACCAACGAAGTACTTCTCGATGACTTCGGCGGTCGCGTTGGCCCTCTCGATCTGCGACATCTGGCCTATCTTCTCCTCCAGCGTCATCCGGCTGAGGAGGTCCTGCACGCGTTCATTGATGGGCTGCTTCGCGTCCTTGTACTTGACGTACTCCGCCGCCAACGGCAGGAGGAGGAAAGCGAGGACTAGGCACGCGACCGCCGTGGCCGCCGTCGAGCGCGTCATCGCCGTCGTCACAGCAACCTTCGTGGATTCACTCAGTTGATCTCCTGCATTTAGAATTTTGTAGATCGAAAAAGGGATTCATCAGGGCGTGCATATGTAGGTAGGCGAAGAAACTGAAGATACAGTGATGTGGACTCACCGGTTGAGCAGAGAGTGATGAAGAGGAGCAGCTACCGGGTGACTGGATTTTATAGAGATCGACTGGCAGGACGTGCGCGATCAGTGCATGTCGTTTCCACGATGCGGTTTGTGTGTAACAGACTCGAGACTCGATCCGATGGATCCCCGGGTCATCGTCTGGAGGATCGGGGCGAAGACCACAGGGTTTCCCGTTGGACTGACTGCATGCATGATGCATGGGTGCGCGCGTGTGTAGGTGTTTGACTGAAGCACATGACCACTCGTATGAGTGGCCGCGGAGCCTATCTCAACTGAACACTGCAGGATTTCTTGCGATAGGAGATGCGGAAATTCCGTCGTTTAGGGTATAGCATCTACTCAAAGATCAAAACGTTAAGTAAATATACGCCCTGTTCGTTTGGGTTTGTTTGACTAATAAGCCATGGCTGAAAATACTATTGACTGATTTAGTGTGACAGAAAAATATTGTTCGTTGGCTGAAAAAGTACGGCTTATAAGCCAAAATAGGCATAAACGAACAGGGCGATATACTAATATGTTACCTTTTTCACCATAAACGTTTCCCCCCCTTTTTCACCATAAATGTTTTTTTCCTTTCGAGTCATAAAATTATCTTTGTACATGAAACTATGAGGCCATGCTCGCTTGAACTACTTCAGCAGTACTTCTCAGCGAAAGAACAATGTTTTTCTCTCACAAATAATCAGCATAAGCCAAATTTCAGCAATATATCTCTTTTGACTTTGAGAGAGTTGTCGGTACCTAATTTAAATTAAATTAAAATGCAAGGTGAACATATGCAAATAAAGCCAAGGTGGTAAGTAAAGAAAAAATTAGGAGCGCAAGAGATATAGAGAAGAAAACATGAAAGAAGAAGAAAAAAGTCAAAACTATAGAGGAAAAGAAAAGAAAATAATAAGAAGAAAAAGGGTACAATCTACACATCTCAAGCTGTCAGTGCTCTTGAACTTCGAGCTCTTTGTTCCCAATTTTGTGTCCATGTTTTGATAGCTATTCTCCTTGATTCCTTCTTGGTTTTGTGTTTCGAAAGTTCTATGTTTGCACATAGTTATGTTTGATTGCTGAATATGAGGTTGTACGTTATCAAAGACTTTTCTTTTTCTTGCCGGCCAAATGTTCTCGGCCACCGCTTTTATAGCAGTTGCATATTCAGAACTAGGTTAATGCGTTATGTGTGTGGTTTTGCTCTAGAGTCAGCAAAGTTGCAGCCATGTCTGTCTCTGTGTTTACCGTTAAAACTAGTGATGTCCATACTTGAATTTCATGAGGGCATCTCAAATGCATATGTTCATTGTGTCCATAAGGGCATGCTACATTAGCATTGATATATTTTCCTTTATAATATATTTCGTGTCTTTTGTCCTCCCTTTGTTGCCAAGAGTATCTCCAACAATACTAAAAAAACAAGCGTCCTACTTTTCTATAGCCACCTACTTTTAGGGTGTCTGTTTTTTTGTTGTTGTCTCCACAGTACCACCCAATCATGCCCCCTATTTTATTTTCTCACAAATGCATGTCACCACTCTATGATTTTCATTTCTCCTCCACAATTAACCAAAAGTATTTCAATTGCATATGTTTCATGAACAACAAATTGAACGTCACAAATAATTTGAAAATCCAAATCTAGATTTAAACCACATAGTTCAAACATATCAAAGTACGACACCACATAGTTCAAACATAATCAAAGTTTTCACATCAACAAGAGGAACTCAAATACAATCACACTATGACACACCATGGCATGCCCACAAATGCCCTACCAAATCATCACAGAGTCCTCTTATGTATTGTTTAGTCTTCAATCTAATTATGTATACACAAGAACTCACTCAACACAAGTGGATCGCGTCGATAATTCTCCGGCCTTAACACCTCACCACCTTCTTGTTCATAGTAAGTCCTCTTCCTTTTCCCCCTCTCATTTTCTATGATCACGTTGTGGAGAATTACAGCAACGTTCATGATGTACCAAATGGTTTCCTTGTCCCATGACCTATAAGATCCCCTCACCATGGCAAACCTAGATTGAAGAAATCCAAATGCTCTCTTGACATCCTTCCTCACAGCTTCTTGTGCTTGTGTGAAGTGATTAGCGCTTCACAAAAGTAGCCCAAGAAGGATAAATAATGCTAGTCAGCGGCAACAGCAGAGACAAATCGAGCGTGCGGTGTAGGAAATAGAGGAAACAAAAACTCGCTTGTTGGGCTAATTGGAATGGGTAGTGTGGGCGGGGGATTTGAGGGAGAACAAATTTTAGTGACTTAGTAGGTTGTCTGTTGAAAGCTCTTTTTTTTTTTTTTGCTCAGCTACTCAAAAATTAAGTAGAGGACCTGTTTAAGTAGTCTAATGGAGATGCTCTAACCAAACAAAGATCTTACATTTTTTAGGCGCTAAATAAGACCAAAAGTCTTGTGCTATTTGGAAAAGTGTCTCCCCAAACGATAGTATGAAATATTGTTCTAAATGTAAAATTCTTTGTTTGCCTAAATCTCATCTACCTTGTATCTTGAAGATCTATTTGTTGAATACTATCCAAATGCTTTAGTAAATGTAGCAATCTGTTCCGCTCGCTATGAGGTTAAAGGTCTTGTACAAATTTGCCAACCTATTTAGACCTAGTCTCAGTAGGGGTTTCATTTTATAGTTTCTAACACTGTCATGTGTTGAGAACAATGTAGACAAGTTTTATCCTCATAAAGCTCATTTTGTTCCATGAACTTTCATCATCTCTTTCTTTATTTATACTATGCTATATCAGGTTTATTTAATGTCATGAAACTAAACTTTCACTAAAAGTTGCCTTAGTAGGTAGTTCATCGCCTTGCAATTGTTAATTGTACATTTTCAAGAGTAAATGGTAGATACCTTTTAAAAAAATTAAAAGTTTAGGTTAATACGCCAATGCTAGAGAAGGGTGAAAATCATACTAGTAACTGAAAAGAGAGGTGCATGTAACATTCCAGCTCTACCAGTAACGTTTTATGTTTACAAAATCTTGTGTCGAAGGATGAAGTCCAGATGCTACTCAAAAGTCAAAACTATACAAGCATTCGTGTTGATCTTACACCCTAGATGTACGTGCGCATCGCTGCCGGACATGCTTGAACTATCCGGCCGATCATATCATCTCGTCGGCTTTGGACGCCATGGGATTGGACGTCATGGGGTACGAATGGTTTCCGTGCACCGACTGCTCGTACGTCTCGCCATCTCCCCACACCGCGTACGCGTCCTCCCCGTGGATGGCGTCGTCGCCGGCGGCCAGCTGCTCCTCGCTGAGCCGTAGAGGCACGAGCAGCCCGACGACGAGGCACACCGCGCTCGTCACGGCGACGTTGAGCGCCACGACGAAGGCGATCCCGGCCAGCTGCACGCCCACCTGCCGGAACCCCGCGGCGGCGCGGCCGTCCTTGAGTGCGTACACGAGGCCCACGTACCGGGGGTCGTCGCCGAAGAAGAGGCGGCTGAGCCGCGGCTCCGCGAGGACCCCCGTCAGGACGCCGCCGAGGCTCCCCGCCACGCCGTGCGTGTGGAGCACGGCGAGCGTGTCGTCGACGCGCTTCAGGAACCGGCTCCGCTTGTGCAGCACCATCATGGTGCACCACGGCACGCTCCCGGAGACGACGCCCATGAGCATCGCGGCCCAGCCCTGCACCAGCCCCGCGGCCGGGGTGATGCACACGAGCCCGGTGATCATGCCCTGGACGGCGCCGATGACGGAGGGGCGCCCGAACACGAAGCAGTCGAGGCAGAGCCAGACCAGGAGGCTGGTGGCCGTGCAGAAGTGCGTGTTCACGACGGCGAGCGACGCGTCGATGTTGGCGGCGTACGGCGCGCCGCCGTTGAAGCCCGTCCACCCCATCCACAGCAGACCCGCGCCGGCGAGCGTCAGGAGGATGTTGTTCGGCGGGAACGACTCCCTGTCCTTGGCCGTCCTCGGACCCACCTGCCGATCGAACGATTAGGTAAGCTTCAATTCAGTGGATCGGAACATATGCAGTCATGCATGGAAGGCAAACAGTTACCCAGTAGGCGGCGGTGAAGCCGGCGATGCCGGAGGAAAGGTGGATGACGTATCCGCCGGCGAAGTCCATGACACCGGCCTTGAAAAGGAACCCGTTGGGGCTCCAGAGGCTGAACGCCCCAATGGTGTAAGAGAAGGTGAGCCAGAGCGGCACGAAGAGCATCCACGCCCGGAAGTTGACGCGGCCGAGAAGCGAGCCGGCGACGAGGATGAGCGTGATGGCGGCGAAGACGAACTGGAAGAAGAGGAGCGTTGCCGCCGGGTAGGCGCCGGCGAAGCCCTGCTGGGTGAGGAAGGCCTGGTCGAGCGCGGCGAGGTCGGGGCGGCCGACGAAGGGGAGGAGGCGGTCGCCGAATGACATGCGGAAGGCCCAGAGGCACCAGCAGACGAAGGTGGCGGCGAAGGCGTAGAGCGCCATAAAGGCCGAGTTGACGGCCCACTTCTTCTTGACGATGCTGCCGTAGAGGATGACCAGCCCCGGCACGCTCTGCAGCCCCACCAGCGTCGCCGCCGCCAGCTGCCATGCGTTGTCGCCCTTGTCAAGCCACTCCGGCGCCGCCTCCGTCGCCATCTCGGCGGCCGGGCGATCGAGACAACGCAGTCGAGCGAGTGTATAGTGCTCGCGCGAGTCGCGTCCACGGGGCACGGGGAGGAGAGGAGAAATCAAACAGAGGCCAAGTGGAAAGGGTAGAGAGCTATATAGGAATGGCTGGCTGGATGCTGAATCTGTCCGCGCTTTGGGGTGGTTTTCACTGCTGCGGAGTGCGGTGACACATATTCAACACAATTAGCGCATGATCTCATGTTATGGCCGGGAATTTTGCATCAGGGCTGTGTGTTTTATACAACGACGTGGACATTGAAATCGTATGAACTGTGTAGGACCAAAGAACCAGATGCTTGAAGCAGTCTTACTCTGAAAAGGCTAAGCCTGTGTGAAGGCTATATAATGGTGATTAGCTTCATCCTAACTCACAAGGCTGTCCTGCATGCAAATGGCGGAGTTTCTTATGAAGATTTAGCATATATGAATTCGTTTTTGTTCCTCCAATTGTACGGCAAGAGAATGCCAGTTTGGCTTCATGGAAGCCATCCAATTCGTCGAGTATACTCACTTAGATTGAGTCAACACCATATGTACGTGCCATATGTAGACAACATATAAACTTCCATTACAAAAGTTAGCACGGCCGAAACTAAGACAGCATTCTCTAATTACAGCAGGAGAGTTCGATAGGGATCTCATGTCAATGCATACTTCAAACTTATGTCGTGACAAAAAAAAAAACAGAGAACACCAATTCAATTAGTTGAGTTTCAAATTTCTCAGTTGGAGCAACAGTTTTGGGAGAACTGGAGAAGCATAGGCATCAATAACGATCAAGAATCCACACAGATTGAGTCAATAGAATGCCACTATCACCTATAATCAATTTAACGTCATCAACACTAAAAAAATGGGGTTCTATAATACCAAAAAACTGAACTCATCTATGTACCAAACTCAAAAGAATCACCGAATAGCCTGCACCCAAGGAAAAACGGACAAGATAACAGTGAAACGCACAGTTACTTTCCACGCTGTCCACAATCAAAGGGAAATGCTTGCACAGGGACTTCCAATATATTTTCCTCACAAAGAAGAGCTTCCGTTACCAGCACAGCACGCTCAAGCAACAACAGCAGGGCCCTATTTTTCCGGGGGGAAAAAACAAAGTACGTTTCAGAAGTCTGCGAAGCATATAAAACTGCAACTCGGTAAACTTCATAAATGGAGCTCCCTAGTCCCTAGTTCAAAATATTTCCAGAGGGATGCATATCAATTGGCCTAGGAAGGGCTATGAAAGAAGCAATTTGTTCCTAGAGTTATATGCTTCTTCCTTTATCTGTGGTTATGCACCATGATTTTAGCCAAAGGCAAGAAATTGCAACCTTACAATTTGCAAATCTGTTTCTTATGACATAAATGTCCATGTTGCAGCCTGGATATCCAAAACTTCACGGTCAAACTGACAAACTGTTATAGTAGCACTCTACATCTGTTTTTTTCCACTCTGACATTATTGTTTGTTCTCAAGTCACAATTTTATTTATAACTTATTAAGAGCCACTGACCTGGCAATGCTTTCATGACAATGATCAAGAATCAGGACCAGGTCTACTATATACATGCAAATATGCTGTTCAGCTGGTCATGTTAAGTAAAAATATCCACTAATGGAAAAGATTGTGCTATATCATCCATGAGTGTAGAAAAGGAAATGATGATGCTTAGCTACCAAAGTTGCATACACTCTGCAATCTGAAGCTATTCGGCATGCTTTTCTATAATAATATATTGATTACTGAGTAGCAAGCAACAGTCTCAATTATTAGCTATCACTTACTTTGGCTGTTAGATTTGACACAGCTAATTGGAACTTTTCTCTGGTTCTTGAGCCAGCAACATGACCAGCCTTGGCGACCTTGCTAAAAGCACCATTCAGCCAGCTCGTTCCAGCAGACACATACCTGCAAGTTGGAGAAAATACTAGAAGAAATTAGCAATACTCTAAACAAACTCATGGACATAAAGGCTTTAGGTCCTCAAATACGGCGAAGTGTGCAAGTATTCATTAAGGTACAACAGATCCGTTATTAAATTCTAAGCCATATACTTAAATGTATATTATTTAAGCATTAACAAAAGCGTGAATAAGAAGAGACCTGTTGGTTTTCACAGCAGAGCCTGTATCATTTAGCTTGCGCTCTGCAGCCAGCAAAGCAGCCATTGTTTTATCAGAAACATGCAATCTTTGGTCTACTGATTTCACCTTTTCATTGACAACTGATATCCCATTGTTTATCTTCTCTGAAAGGCCAACACGCTTATCAAAGGAATTGATCCTCGCTGATGCATTAGCCCTCAACTGATGCTTCTCATCAAATGCTTTAGCCTTGTTCACAGCATCTTGTCTCATTGCTGAACCCTTTGCAATCACATTTGTCATGGCATCATGGGCCTTGCTCACATAGACACGGCTATTGGGACTGGTATTGTCCTATACAGCAGGACAAGAGAACTTTTCAATAATGACAACTGCCAGCGTAATACAATATGTATGGAATAATACAAGATAATACACTAATGCACTTCGTATATTTTTAAAAAGGGCGTACCCAATGCAGAGAGCTCCCGCTCTGTGCGGGGTCTGGGGAAGGGTGTCGGTGGCAAGCCTTACCCTCGCCTGTGCATTGTGAAGAGACCGCGACTCGAACCCGGGACCTTCCGGTCACAGGCGGTAAGACTCTACCGCTTGCACCAGGCCCGCCCATGGCACTTTGTATATTTTTATGTTCAAAATTTTATTCCTAATAACCCTGTTAATCAATAACTGGTAATTTTTTTACCAGTGGTGGGTAACTTGCAAACATCATAAAACATCCCAAATAGTATACGTGCAGATAGGCTCCAGTTTATTTATTTATTTTGCCATGGGGGAGGGTTTTCAGATATGCAGTCAGTATTCAGTTAAAAAACAAGATGCTGCACTCCCTACAACCACCAAAATAAGAGACGTTTTTGCTAACGTTTTCTCACTATGCCCCTGCCCCCTAGTTGATGGGAGGCTCATGATCTAACTACGAGGAAAAATAGAAGTAAAAAAAAAATGCATTGGGAAATACCTCTGAGGAGTACTCCAATTCTGCATTAGGAGCTGAACTCGTACTTGTCACCTCATGGACCATAAGTTGCTGCATGATTTTCAAAATGGATATCTCAATTAAAAATAAGGACTGATTGCATTTATGTATAATAAATAGCTTAGTAGTGTACCTGTTCAGTAACAGGGATGTAGATGTAATCTTCAGCAGGGTTTATGTTCACAATTTGGTCCACAATTGTTGCTCCCTGGAAAAACAATGGTAGCATGAAATGAAAAAAAATGTAATCAGTGCTTATTTGTTTGACAATACTGCAGATCCATCAAGCAATCATGTTGCGATGCAAAACAGAGAGAAGACACTGTGATGTATTTCACTTAGAACACATACAAACAGTAAGAACTTTTCTCCACTGCAGCAAAGGCTATTTCAAATTTGAATTGTCACTTGTAGTTGATGCACAGATGCAGACATGTATGCTTGCTGGCAAATATAGAAATATCTTGCATGCTTGTTTCTTACAAGGATGACAGATTCACAAAGTCAAAGAATCTCAAGCAAAGTAAACCTATAACCTATTTTGTTTCTCACATTCTGTGTCAAATTAAGCAGGCTTTAAAATAATCAATAATTCAATGGCCCTGTTTGGTTCAGCTTATGGGAGTCTCGCTTATAAGTTGAGCAGAATTATATAATAAGCTACGATGTAGAAAATCTGCTGTCTAAATAAGCGGGGCGTTTGGCTGTCCTGATTATTTCAGGTATGACATTTTACACTGAAAACCCTGAACTTTTCTCAAACTGCGTAGCACTATTTACTACTATTTCTGTGAGTCTATAGCCTTGCAACTGGACCCAAATAAGAGTTTTATTTGCATCCTGGTCCTTCTTCAATCGACGCACGAGCTCGGAGGGAGCCGGCGGTGGGGAGAGAACCGGCGGTGAGGGAGTGACCCGGTCGTGAAGGCCGTCGGCCGGAGGCCAGATCCGGAAGGGACCTGCTCCCCGCCGGCGGATCTGGTCCAAGGCCGGGCTAGAGGGAGGAGATGACGGTCGTGGAGGCGGGAGCCAGACCGGAGGGAGGCGCTAATGGATGGAGTGGCGATGGGGAGGGAGGCGGCGCCGGGGATGGAGACCGCGCCGGGGAGGGAAGCCGCGCCGGGGATGGTGCCGATGGTGCCCGCGCCAGGGAGGGAGGCCGCGCCAAGGATGGAGGGAGTGAGCGAACGCGAACCCGCGTTCTCCAAATCGCACGCCTTGGCTCGCGTTTCGGCCGTAGGCTATTTTCCGCATATAAGCGGACACGCGATGGCTGGTCGCGAGCGCGACGCAACCCGTTTGGCGAGATTTTCGGCTCATCTCGGTCGCGAACGCGAGAATGAGCGGAACCAAACAAGGCCAATATCTTTGTTCTCTTTGCTTATTCACCAATGTTCAATGGCCTTCTAGTGAATTTACTAACGACCTAAGGATCCCCAACCATCATTTGATTGCCAGTGCATGAAGCACATGGCATATGGTCAAAGAAATTTAAACAATCATTTTTCTATCTGTTTTATATATAGTAAAAAGACCATTCAAGAATTCTGCATGTGCAAGGATCCTCGGATTCTGTGACAGAACTCTATTCAAAACAAGGCCAGATCGAATAACCTATTAATAATTATGGATTTTTTTCTATTTATTTCCAGTTGATATATACTCCATCGGTTCCAAATTATAAGTCGCTTTGACTTTTTTGGTACATCCATTTTGCTATGCATCTAGAAATAATAATATGTCTAGATACATGGCAAAATGAATGAACCAAAAAAAGTGACTTATAATTTGGAACGGAGGGAGTACACCAGAACAGGCCATGCATACTTATACGCGATTCACCACGTAAACCAAAACACCTGGGTTTTTCTCTCCATCCCTAGCTCCTACGATTGATGCAACCGACACAAACTTTGGCTTATTGTGGCACCTGCATGCTGCATAACCCCCAGCGTAACAGGTGCATATACCTACTTTACATAATGACAGTCGCCCACACAACACATTTAGAATAGAATACGAATTCTACAAACACTGGAACGAAATAAACAGAAAAAATCCCCTCAGCATGTCAGACAAATTGATGAGCAAAGCCATACCGACAGGAGAAGCGCAATCTCGAGAGCCTTGGGATCTTTGAATGTGACATAGGCCGTCCTCCCCGACGCCACTGTATCACTGCAACCACCAACCAGAGGCCAAAATCACAATGCAGTTCAAAATACAAGCCGAAAGGGGGGGGGAGGAGGAACTAGGGAAAGAAATCAAGAGGCGCTCACAATCTGATGTCGACGTGCTCGATTTCGCCAGAAAAGGAGAAGAACTCGCGCACCTCCCGCTCAGTCGCCAGATCTGAGATGTTCCGCACCCGCACCGTCCTCACCACCCTCTTCCCCATCTCCTGCAGGCGAAAGCAACCGCGGAAAACCGTCAGAGTCCATCACTGACACGACCCTCTCCAATCCCAGCATAAGCCGCCTAACAAGAGAACCAATAAACGCTCACCTCCATGGCGCGACGCCGAGAAGGAACTCAGAAGAAGCGGTCAAATGAACCAGCGCCGATTTCGGGCTGCGCGACAGAAACCGCAGCGGGAGCCGGGGGAAGAGGAAGGCGCTGTGGCTAGGCAAGGCAGGACTCCTTGGTGCTCGGGTGATTGGCAATGGCGTGGTCCGGTTGGTTACTCGTCGCCACCGCGGGTTGCTGCCGCTACTTTTCTTGAGCTGTTCGCTGCCTCGGTGGCCGACGAAAATTAATAACGAAAACGAACCAACTCCTCCTTCCAAATCAGCCACGTAAATTCCCCTTCCACCCTCACCACAAGACTCACCAAGCGAGGATCCCGTAAAGAGGGTACAGGGGTAGAAGGGTAATCTCGCTGCCTGGTCTTAATACTTGGGCGACATGCTGGCTGCTGAGTTTGCTTGGCGACGGCGCCATCTCTCCTGACCTGTAAAACCATTTTTTATTCGAAAAAATAATTATTTATTGACATTAACTGTGCTAAGTTAATGACTCTGCCGCGGCTGGTCCAGCCAATCAGTGGGTGAAAGTGGACCCATCTCATTGTGGGCCTTGTGGGGCCGGGCTGGTCTCACGCGCGCGTGGGTCTGTTGATTTGATTTGGGTGCCGCGTCACGGACGACGGTTATTAAGTGTAGGCAGTGGTGGTTATGCCCGCTGGGGCGGCTCGGTCGGGCTCATGTGGTGCACCCGTCGCTTTCTTCTCCCCACAGGCCACCACGGAATGGTGCCAAAAGATTTGCACATTTATGCATTGACTAGTCCATTACACGCGCCGTCGCACGTGCCGATAAATTACCTAGTTAAGGCGTAGATAAAAAACATATTTAATCTTTGCATGAAAATAATATTAGGAGTTTAACGTAGATATGTCATGCACAAAAACTAAAAGATTGGAGTTTTTTTTATACGATGCAAGACACATCTATTCAGCATACTTTTAAAATTATGGCATTTTCTATGCGTGGTAATCACGAATTTACAACGCAAATTTTAGAACAGTGTCTTAAAACCTCAAAGCCACACAAAGCACTGTAAGCTAACATTGGTGATTAAGAACTTCAACACTACTAAAAACCTGACAGCCGTAACATACATGAAATCATTCCAATGTTACGAAGCTGAGTTAAAACCCTCGTGGCATACTGAAACCTGTAGAAAATGTGCACACAAATTGGAGCATCAGTTTAGGAAGTAAGAAAATAAATCTGTCAAAGATTTTTAAAACAGGAAGGTAGGAGAAAGCAAGGACAACATAAACATAGCTACGGCAAGAGATATGTTTACTGTGTTCGAATCAATAAAATTGATGCTATATTTATACGTCATAGTCACTGGGCTCAGCAACAATCACATGAATAAGGACATGAACTATTTTATTTTATTTTATTTTGCGATAGAAGCATGAAACAAAGTGGCATGATTAATAAATGTTTGTCAACAAACCTATAAAATGAGTAGAAATCTAGAGTGAGCATTACAGATAAAGTTTCAGACTTGGACAAATAAAAAAGTGTGCAATATTCTCTGTATTCTCTGTTGGATAAATTTCAGTCAGACCACTGGACCATTGTTGGTTCCTGCGCTCTAGGTTGTATCAAGTGTACCTGAAATAACAAAATCTCAGTTCTATCACCAAATTGGCACAGTTAAGACAACACACTATCCCCGTTTGGCTTGCTGAAACTTGGCTAAAACTGGCTGAAAAACACTGTTCTGACTGAATTGTTGTGAGAAAAAAATACTGTTCTGGCTGAAAAAAAAGCCGAACAAGCTGGTTTTAAGGTAAACCGAACGGGGTATCAAAGTTTTGAATATGATGGCTTGACACCTGAAGCACGAATTAAGTATCATGTTTAAGGATAGTGAGTTGGGGTCGCAGTGTTGCATTGCAGATGTCTAGATAATAACCTAAAATTGAAGTTTGTTTTGTAAGCTCCAAAATATTTAAAGGATCTATTTTTGGTACTTTTATTATCTCAAACTGCAGTCTATCCGTAGCTAAGTATTCTATAGCAGATAACTACTATGTATTTTATACATGTGTTAAGATCATGGCACTTACTAATTTCATTTTTATGGGGTGAGAAACAATTGTATGTGAATGAAAACAGAGAAACTGATACTGAGGATGTCAATGTACAGTAAACAAAAGCAGCAGACAACCATGAGGTTATCTGCACAAATTAGCCTATATTTTTAACGCAAAGAAATTAACCTGATTAAAAATGCTCGTCAGTGCCATGAAAATAGAACCATCAGTAAGAATCAAATTTGTTTCTTTTGGAGGCACTTATAGAACATATACGTAATGATATCATGTACCAAAATAATCCTAGTGCTAACCTTTTTCATATTGCTATAGAGCATAAGGTACTTCCCAATAACCTGATCACTGTCCTGACATTATGACTCAGGAAGGCTAACTTGCAAAACTGGCATCAATTCTTGTACTGAATGTTATATTTCTTAGCATGCCATACTATACAGCCTATTAAAAATTTACACAAAGTCCTGAATGAGCAAATAAAAGCTGGTTTTTATACGGTACAAGAATGAGAGGGAAAAGTAAAAACAGGGAAAAAGGATTAGAACCTAGACAACAACCAAGCAGATAGCTGAAGAATCGATGGTGGTTCGAAAACCAGCATAAAGTATCACCCAAGGACTGCAGAAATAGTATATGAATATAAATATGGCCAGAATGTAGGAACCATAAAAATAGGCAATTAACTGACCAACTACAGAAATAATAGGAATGAAAAGGAAAAAGAGGGAAAAGAGATCCTAACTTCAGTACTCAATGGACAGATGTAGCAACAGCTAGTGCTAGGTTCTAAAGATGCAGAAAATAGGACCTGGTGACTGCAGGAGAATGTGCAAGATAAGCAGGCTCTGCTGAACTGAAACGTGCTTCTAAACCAGCCAAAAACATGACCCAGTGACTGCAGGAGAATCTGAAACATAAGCAGCGTGAGCCAAGCTGAAGAGGCAAGGGAAGGAGGAGATATGTGGGGCACGAAATCTCCACAAGATAGTACCTAGACACTGCATAAGAATTTGGAAATCGAATTTAGGTTGCAGTAAAGAAAATAGGCAGAATAAATATATAAAAAGCAGCTCAGAAACATAACCATTCATTATGAGGTGGCAATATCAAACACAAGAGGAATACACAATAAAAATGAGAGCTAAAAAAAGAAGGGAGCAAAGACCTTACCTAGACATCAGAGTAGGAAATCAGTTATGGACCACAGCTGGTGGCCAAATAAGCACTAAATATAATGCAGTTACTGCAGGGAAGCAAGAGGGAAAATCATTACACCAAAACTGAGCAGGTATAATAAATGTATAACTAAAAAAGAAGAGTAGGATGAAAATGTACGATGATGGACGGGCTGTGCTCCGTCGCTGCATGTTGGGGCACGAAAAATAAAACCAAAATCAGAACAACAGTCGCCAACAAATAGCTACATCAGTCTATTCTCAAATACTATCTCCAAGGTATATTTCATCCCTAAGCATAACCTGATGTCGCAGGCATCAAACACAAATAGCTACATCAGTTCCTTCCACATGTGCCTATAAAGCTGCTAAAGTACCACGTGGGGATATGTAAGCACCTAAACATATGGAACTGCTATGCTCAAGTAAATATGTCCTGAGAAAGGTCGCCATGGATTGGTAACAAAGAAAATGTAGTCCATCAGTCCAGATAGAGATAAAAATATGTGCACTAACTACTAGGTGCCACAAATCACACATGGAAAAAAAGACATAAAAAAGCACTGACCTTGCTCCTCTTTCAAATAATGCTATTCCTTTTTTTATTTGTCAGCAAGAAGGCTTGACAGAAGAGTCCTAATCTAGGTGGTATAGTCAACGCGATGCATTCCAACCAATTGCCAAGGAGCTGTAGAGCAACGAAAATCATGTAGCTATAAATTAGGATTATTGCACTGCAGTGCCCAAAAGATTAAAAAAGAGAGAAATTCGTAGATATTTGAAATAGTTTTGGATTGTACAATTAGGTACCTGATTTTTTTTCAAATGAAGAATCAATCTATTGCAGCTTAGAGAACATACCATTGTATACTGGTGCAGGGGCTGCAGGCTGAACTTGTTGGTGATTTAGCGTGAGCCGAGCCGAGCTTTAGGAAGATCCTGTTGTTTGCCATCATGAGAAGCATAGCATAATGGACCTTTACTACTTCAACAACGGGTTGATGTAATTCTATTTTGAGGCGTCATTGCATCACTTATCGTACATGTGCATCTGCTGGCAAGAATATACTGCCATCATCTAAGACGGGAAAAGTATTCAGAATTCTAAAGATCAAATGTTTAATGTCATAACTTATAGATGACGTTTCCTAGCATAAACATAGAAGCAAATGTAATGAATTATTTGAGGTCTTGACACTACATGAACAATATTGTAGATTTTGTTTTTCACACTGACCATCAACCCTGAGTATTAATGTTTTTTTCTATATAGTCACATAGGAATTAGAAACCTAAAGAAGGCCTCGCATAAGAGCCGTAAACTAGGTACCCGCAACAGTCTTTTGTAAGCAATTCTTCAAGGGTTCTAGATATGCACCGACTAATCACCACCATAAATCACACAAGGGAAAAAATGGCATTAAAAACACTGACCTTGCTGATCTTTCAATCAATAAACACAATCCAATCCAAGGAGATGACAAAGAATAAATAATGGTAGTCCTCTTTTTATAATTATTTGTCAGCAATAAGCCCTGGCATCAGAGTCGTAAACCAGGTAGCAGCAACATGATGCATTCCAACCAATCTCTAATGGGTAATAGAAAATACAATATTAAAGGGAATAAAATCAGTAAGATGTAGACCGGTCGGAACATAGCTTGTATATGTCCCTGCAATATATTTATACAAATACAAATTAGGAAAAGCATTAGAAACTGTAGCTCTCAACTACCATAGAAATTGTTGTGAGGATCTACTGATCCAAAAAAACACAAGGAAGAGAGGATCTAGGGAGGAGCTCATGGGACGAAGGAGGAGAAGAAGAGGATGAGTCACAATGAGATCCAGTCGTCGAGCTTCGCCGTTGCTGCCGCACAGGTACCTAGGGTTTCTCGAGTAGAGGAGTACAAGCTCCCCAGCGGGAGGTGGCATTGAGGAGCCCGCATGGAGGATGTGGGAGAGAGAGCGGCCGCCGAGCCCCACCCGCACCGGTGCACCGCCCGCAGGGGGCGCCATCGCCTCACGGCTGGCGCCGCCTCACGCCCACCGTGTCTCAGGAGGGAAGGGGAGAGAGGAAGGGGAGGGAGAAACGGAGGTGAGAGACAGGTGAGGGAGGGCAGAGGAGGAGGACGAGGAAGGTGGCTACAGCCGGAGCGCCTAGCCGCGCCGCCATCGCCGTGTCCGCGTCGGGATGGAGAGGGAGAGACCGATGGGGGGAGAGAGAGAGGGGAGGGGGAGAGAAGAATAATCTAGGAGAAGCAGAAGCTGAGTATATATTTGTTTCTCTGGATTCGGACGAGAAGCCGGAGAAGCCATAGACAAGCGAGGAAAAATAGAAGAAACCAGAAAGAACGACCAGAAGCTGCTCCGAACCAGAATCGGCTCCAAACGATCTGGGCCGTTGGGTTGAAGATCCGACGGCTGGGAACAATTGGGATGACGTGGATGCTGTGAGAGGCGGACCCGAGTAACTTGCTTTGATATATTAGAATTAGAATGCATGTGGATGTGGATGTGGGGTGCCGTGGCCCATGCCAAACTGTTGGGTGGTCGCAACTCCCGAGCTTATATTCTTTTATTTTTATTTTACTTTTGTTTAGCGTCCCAAGCTTATATTCTACCGGGAGTATAGTAGTATTTACCAGGAGTATTTTTTTTGTTTCGAGAATTTTATACTCCTTGTCATTTTGACCGTTGCCATGACCCGCGCAGCCACGCTACTACGAGCAAGATATAGGTGATATATGATTGCTATTTACTAGTTATTTTTATCTTTACACTTGCACACTAATTGTAGCTTAATCGGTTAGTTTTTTATGGCGAAATCTGGACACCTGGGTGTGTGTTCAAAATATGGGTGCTCGTATTTTTCAAATTTTATTTTAAGATTTAACAGTTCTGTTTTTTTAATGATAGACGACATGTCTAAATAGGGTGTGAGCCCTCTTAATATTTATCTAGCGTTATTTCTCTAGTGGTAGGCGAAGTGCCCAAGTAGGGTGTGAGTCCTCTTAATATTCATCTATTCTTATATAAGTTTGTGTATATAGAAATACAAACATAAAAGAGTAGGCTCATTACATAAAAAAACTATGGAAATAACCATAATACATAGAAATAAAGAAAAAATGAGCAGGGGAGCCAAATAAATCGAAATATTCATGTTTGGTTTGGGAGGAGAACATAAAAATTGTAAACAGTGCGTGCAGCGAGCTGTCTATGTTTGCATTGGGTTTTGCAATAAAAAAACTGACCACCTATACCAAGAACAAAGGTACAAAGTTATATAGAAGATAGATATGGTAGAGTTGTAATTTATTCCTTTGATCATAGATATAAGATCATTCGGCCTTTATCTGAAATCAAACATGTGTAACTTTAATCACTGATAGCTAAAATGTCCTACGATTAAAAAAACATGGAATAATTGCTGCTATAGATTCTTCACAAAAGATATTGCACGATATAACTCTTTAAATTCATTAAAGCGTTATGCTGTATTTAGTTAAAGTGTTATGCTATATATTCTTATTAATTGACTTATATTTGAAATGAGGGGGTGTTGATTAAATTGTTAGACATAGAAACTGAAAACCAAACTGGAAGTTAACTTCTGAAATTTAGATATCCCTTTGTTTGGATATTGGCACTTTGCCAGCACAAAAACAACCTATATGTAATGGTATGGATGTGTCGAAACATGTACGTTAGATATGCCAGTGTAAGAAAGCTTATATTTTTTTGATAACGATACCCTCAGGGCGTCCATCCTTTTCCGGATAGGACTGACCCACCCGTCCCCACGCCTTGCGCCTCGCCCGTGCCTCGCGTCATGTGCCCTCGGCCACACTTCGCGCCTTGCGCCTCACGCTGCACTCCCACACGCCTTGCGCTTCCCGTCGCGGCCGCGATCCATCTGCTTGTTGGACCGTGGGTGACCTTGAGCTCCGCGTCAGCGGCGAGATCCGCGTCAACGAGCCTCCATTGGAGGGCAGCAAGTAGATGAGCACATGTTGCAACTGTATGTTTCATGCATTTCAGATATATGTTGCATATGTTTCAGCTGAATGTTTCAAAAGTAGATCTGTTGTTGCATATCTTGCAATGGCTATACACGTATGTTGCAAGTGTATGTTTCAAATGTTTAAGTGGTTTTAAACGTATGTTGTAAGTGTTTTTATCTGGATGTTGCATATGTTGGAATGACTATACATATATGTTGCAAGTGTATGTTTCAGCTGTTTAAAATCTATCTTGCAAGTGTTTTATCTAGATGTTGCATATGTTGCACTGTCTATACACGTGTGTTGCAATTGTATGTTTCAAATATTTCAGCTATTTTAAACGTATGTTCAAAGTGTTTTATCTAGATGCTACATATGTTGTAGTGACCATACACATTTTTTGCAAGCATATGTTTGTAAATGTTGCATCTATTTTCGACATTGCAGCAAATGCTTTTTTGTTGCAAGTGTTGCATGACCAGGCGTAGGAAGTAGGCGCAGACGGAGGTGGTCCCCTTGGGCGCAGCGGTCCCGCGTGCTCGCGGGAAGCGAAGCGGGCATGGTGGCCCCCACATGTATGCGCAGTGTGGCAGAACCGTCTAATCTAATGCCTCCCAGGGGTACTCGTCTTCCATTAGACACTAAGTATCCAAGGGATGACACCAAATTATGCGGTTCCGTCGAGAACACCCCAGGAGAGAACCCGAAAATCCACATTTTTCCATCAGGATCACAAATGAGGGAATAAAGATTACATCATTATTAGCCATTTCTTACATCACTTTTAATACAACATCAGAGTATAATATTTATTGTTATAACAATGGAATGTAATCATATTATCAGAGTTATGAACCATTTAATTGAACAGCGGAATATAAACATCTATTTATGACGTGATGAAATATTGATATATAAACTACGACAACAGATTATAAAACTTCCATTTATAAAAACATTTAAGGAGAGTTATAAATAAAAACTATGATTGCAGCGTAAAGGAAATCCTCTCTGAGCCCACCAGGAGAAATCCACACACAAAGGTCAGCTCTAGCATCCACCTGTCACCTGCAACAGGGGGAAATAAAATCATGAGTACTCAATTATACTCGACAAGACTTACTCGACAGAAGGAAAGAAAAGACTCCAAGAATATGCAAGGCTATCTGGCTTGTGGGTTTATTGCATCTGCAGGAGCATTACTAAACATGCATCCTTATATTTAATTTTATTAGTAGTCAATATTAGTTCATTAACCAATCATTCTATGTAAGCACATGTGCTACTTTCAAGCAGGTGGTAAGCAATTAGAATTATTTTACCATCTTTCATCTTCTAGTTCTTACTATGATGCTAAAAGTTTAGACAAGTCGTACCGACACGGTGGAGATTCGTGAATCAATGAGCCTAGATGGGTACCCCAAAACACACGCCCCGCTTGTACCCTAGGCACAAGCAGGACCACCCCACTACCCTCCTGTCAGGGGTCTAGGTCCCCATCCAAACTTGGACTCTAAGCCCCCGCTCCTGAGTCCCAGACTCAGAGCGGTGCAAGGACCTCCACCCCAAAACCACCATAAAAGTCGGTTCGAAAAGAGCCGGAACCCATGACAAAAGAGTAACAAGTCTTCTCTGCGCCCATATCCAAGTATGTGTTCGGGATAATAAGTTTGTGACTTGCCTAGAGTCCAATGCAACGGTCGATCCTTAACCGACACAGACAAAGGAAAACAGTGTAACCAAGCTATGTCCTGTTGACTGCAGGATACAACCTCTTACACCCACCAATACCCAAACCATATCCCTGCCCGGTCTCTATTTTTCCTTTCACCATTTATATATTCCAAGTGATAATAATACAGTAATATATTTCCTATCTCTCGCGAGTGACAGGCAATCACTCGACTTCTACCAGAGTCCTATAGCATAGTAATCTACATGATCCTGTTATACTAGTAAGACTCATAGGATAAAGATATATATGCAAGTGGGTTTCATTTAGCTCCTTAAAACTTAATGCACAAATATAATTTAAAGTGCAAAAAAGTAGGGGTTATGCACCGAGGCTTGCCTGGGTAAGATTTAATCAGAAGTTAGCTTTCCATTATGATGACATGACCACCGAGACACCATCTTTTCTAGCACTCTAGATGACTCCCTAATCCATTGCTGTTCCTATTATGATATGCGTGGATACAATGCAAAGACGTAATTAATCGATTGCAACCGTGACTCGTAAAATACGATTTACACCTCTTAAGTTAACGAGCTAGTTCTAACGACGACTGTACTTAGGCTACATATCCATGTTGTCGAATAAGACGTTATTTCCCAACAAATATTTTAGTTATACAAACCTAAGTTGTTTCTTTATTCTATTCTATATTTTAATCTTTATTCGAAACAGGGCATCATTATTTATCTAGCAAACTAATTATTCTAGAGCTACAAAAATTATAGTGGGCAGCTAATAATATTACAAATTTACTGTAAAATTTTTAGGGTCAACACTATCACCATTTCCCCATAAAAATTCCCACAAGTTCACATTTTAACAATATTAAATATTTTAAAATAATTAGACCAACCCTAAAAATAGCATCCACTAGATGAACCAATTATGCTAATAGATAATCATGATTTTAGGAACTCAACGAAATTGGTTTCACTACTTTAGGACATCTACACAATTTTATTTTGATTTCACAAGTTTATTTCCGAAACTAAATTAACAACTGCTTTAGAAAACTAAAAGGGCCAGCGGCCACCAAATCGCCCCACGCGCACGCGCGGCCCAGGCGCACGGCGCGCGCACGCGGCCCAGGCGCAGGCGGCATAATGTTGGCCTAGGCGGGGCACCGAGCAGGCCACGACCATGGAGGCGCAGGGCGAGCGGCCCAACAGGCCAGCCCAATGGGGCGCGCAGCACCAGGCCTAGGGGCAGGCGGCGTGGACGGCCCAGGAGGTAGGTAGACCGTAGCCCAGCAAGCCGGCCCACGAGGTCTGGGCAAGGTGGCGACGACACATTTGTGAACATGCCCTTGTACTTTCCTTAATTTAACCTGCGGTACTCTAAACACTATTCAAATCTATTAACATGAGTCATGTATTTTGCAATAAGAATCTCGTATTAGTTTCTATTCACACTATCTCACCTTCTCTCTCTCCTCAAAACAGAGCACGACAGGGGAAACCGGCCGGCGGCTGATTCAGCACGGGAGGTGGGCGACGACGATGGAGGCGATGCACAAGGGCAGAGAGGGTGCCTGTCGCTCCCGTGGGCATTGGCGTCATGGCCAGGACAGCCCGAGGCACCCTGGCAATGCAAGCACGCAGGCGACCACCGGCGGCGGCGGCACAACTCGGCAAAGTCGACCGAAGGACACAAGGGCAGTGGTGGGTGGCCACGGCGCATCGATAGGTGGCTGCGGGGTGCGACACGGAGGTGGAACGGCGCGAGCCCACGTAGCCCAGGCACGCTCACACGCACGACTGTAGGCGATGGGAGCGGGACGTGGAGGCAGAGGAGTCACTTGAGTGGGCCGGCGTCGTGGAGCAGCAGGCCCAGCGCGGGCCATGGGGCTCGCAATGGACGGGTAGGAGGTGAGGCCGGGGTGAGGTCATGGTCGCCGCGCTGGGCTTTGGACACGACGAGAAGGGGCACCGCGCGTAGCTCGAAGTTGTCGTCACGACCGTGGTCAAGCAAGGATGGCGATGATGTGGCTAGCGAAGGCGTTGGCGATGGAGGCTCGGGCGATAGAGTCCATGGTAGCAAGGCGCCTCGACGAGGCGTCGACGCCAGACCGGTTCACGGTCGTGGTGCCGTGGCTGGCACCATCTCGGCCCCCGAGCATCACAGCCATGGTGGCTGGGAGTTAATTAAGCGACACGAGGTATGTGGTGATGGGCCGGGGAGTAAGGATGCAGGTGGATGGGGAAGGCTTTGCAATGCAGAGCAATGTAAAGCCACGACGAGAGATGAGATGGTGAACAATAGCAATGCTAGGCGATTACGCTATACGCCGCGCCAAGAAAAGTAAATGAAGCATGCTGTGCTACTGATGCACTGTCTCTTGTCTATTACGTGCTTTCACTCCAATCACATGAATTTATGAAGCAGCTAGACGTGCAGCTATGTTGCGCGCGTGACGCAAATAACTTAGATGATTGATTCTGAGCGGGGACACACCACCGTCGTCTAATGGTCAGGATGGCAGTGAGGTGTCTTGTTGCCCTAGGAGTCAGAACCGATGGCCACTACGCAACGACTTCTAAGCGGCACGATGCACGATGGGAGGCGAGGAACACGCCACGATCACCAACGACAATGTCACAACGGCCATGCATATTGATGGTACTCGGCTTGACAGGCACGACAAGGAGACGAACGCGGTAGCGACAATAGGACAAGCATGCCGGAGAAGTGGACAGTCGGTAGCGTGGCCACCGTAGAGGTGAGACTGACAACGAGGCCAGCGCTAAAAGCTCTAGTTTGGTTTTGGTTAATTGATGAAAACTCTAAGTGCTAACCTAGTTTATCAAAGTGATTATGAGATAGGTAGCACTACTCCAAGTGATGAAGCAATGGCGAAGATCATGACGATGGTGATGGCATGGTGATGATCAAATACTTGAACTTGAAAAGAAGAAAGAGAAAAACAAAAGGCTCAAGGCAAAGGTATAAATAGTAGGAGCCATTTTATTTCGGTGATCCAGACACTTAGCGAGTGTGATCATATTTAGGTTAGATAGTCGTACTATTAAGAGAGGTGAAACTCGTATTGAAATGCGGTTATCAAAGTGCCACTAGATGCTCTAACTCATTGCATATGCATTTAGAATCTAGTGGAGTGCTAACACCCTTGAAAATGCTTATGAAAATATGCTAACACATGTGCACAAGGTGATACACTTAGTGGTTGGCATATTTGAGCAAGGGTTAAAAACTTCACCGACGAAATGTCCGTTAGTAGAGTACGGACAGTCCAATGGTGCCACCAACGCCCTATACAGAAAAGACAGGGGTTCATAGAGTGATCGGACGCTGGTGGTGCAGTGATCGGACGCTGGGTTCAGAGTCCGGTCAGTGACAACAGTAAGCACATGGTCTCGGTCTTGTGACCGAACGCTAGCGTGTAAACTGACCGGACGCTCATGGTCTGAGTCCGGTCAGTGCTGTCATACGCTGACGTGAGGCACACAGAGGAAACATTGAGTGACCGGACGCCGGGTGAGTCCGGTCGAGCATGACCGGACGCGTTCGGTCGTGAAATTTCATGTTTGGAACCTTACTGGAAATGACCGGACACTGGGGTCCTATGTCCGGTCACTTTCTAACTGACGCGTCCGATCATCACTTGACCGTTGAGATCGGGCGATCGGTGTTTGAAGCCAATGATACGTGGCAAGCATCGGGCGACCGGACGTTGGGGTCCTGCGTCCGGTCGAACTGACTAGAGCGTCTGGTCACCCCGAGTTGTGCCCAGTGAAAGGGTACAACGGCTCTATTTCATGGGGGCTTCTATTTAAGCCTTATGGCCAGCTCAAGCTCACTCTTTTGGACATTTGCATTGACATAGCAACCTTATGAGCTTAGCCAAAGCCCTCCCACTCATCTCTATCATTGTTTCATCATCATTGTGAGATTGGGAGAGAATCCAAGTGCATTGCTTGAGTGATTGCATCTAGAGGCACTTGGTGTTCGTGTTTTGCTACGGGGTTCACTTGTTGCTCTTGGTGGTTGCCACCACCTAAATGGCTTGGTGTAGCGGAGGAGGATTGGCACGAGTCGGTGATTGTTCATGGCCATCTCCGATGATTGTGAGGGGATTTGTACCTTCCTCGGTGGAGCGCCGAAAGGTAACTCTAGTGGATTGCTCATGTCATTGAGTTACCTCACTTGTGGATAGGTTCTTGCGGTGTCCAAATTGTGTGGACAAGGTTTGTGCAACATCTCTTAGCCACCGAACCACCAAGTGTTGGTCGACACAATGTGGACGTAGCGTGTTGGCAAGCACGTGAACCTCGGAAGAAAATGGTTGTCTCTTGCCATTTGATATTCTTCCGGTGATTGATTTACTATTCACCTTGTGATTGGTTCACTCCTCTACACGACGATATAATCACCCTACTCACTCATTTATATTCTTGCAAACTAGTTATGGCAAGCTCTTTAGTGTAATTAGAATTGAGAGCTTGCTTTGTTATTTTAAGTTCATCTAGTGGAGCTCTTTAGAGTAACAAGATTGAGAGCTCTTAGTGAGCAGTAACATTGCAAGTTGTGTGCCTAGTAATCATTACAACTAGAATTATTGGATAGATGGCTTGCAATCCTTGTAGAGCTAGAGCGAGTTTGCATTTCGCTATTTGTCATACTAATCAAATTGCTCTAGTTGATTTGTAGATTTTTAAATAGGCTATTCACCCCCCTCTAGCTATATTAGGACCTTTCAAGCACACAGCAAGGCAGCGACGAGGCTAGGCATGCACATAGGCGTCCATGAGTGCGTTGTCACATATGAGGACCTTTCAAGCCAAGAGAACAGGGCCATATAGTTGTCACAGTCGCATATTTGGTTCACAGATTTAAGCTTTTAAAGACCTAGATGATTGAAAAGAAGGGCATTGTTATGGTTATTTCATCATTATGCAAATCTTCAGCTTCCTAGATACTCCTGTTGTCTTATGCTTTACTGGATACTCATCTCTGCACTCTTCCTGTAACTTTTTCTAACGTCTCCACTCAAAAATTGATCTTTCCTATGAACAGACCATTAGGCTTCATCAAAAGCTGTCACCGGCCTATCAAAGCCTTATAGCGCTCATAGCTCCACACTCTTCGCATCATCAAACCCTTCTACCATGTATGCTTCACGCTTCTTTCAGAAGGGCAGGAAATATTCAGCAGTTTACCGACAGTTTACATGTTTAGGTTATGTTATCTATATCTACCAACACTATGTTTGCTCCAGTACATTTCTACGCTTCCTTTATTTGGAGCTTGCTGTGGAAGGGACATGCACACACATTTGTACCGGCCTATATGCTACTGGCCAAAAAAAGGAATACTTACTCTTGCATTTGTAGCCAGCGCAACGTATTGGAATGGAAGGAATATGTTTCAACAATAACTACCTGATAATACTGCCTTTCCCACTGCATCTACATCTGTTGTATATCGTGTATACTGTCAGTCTGCTGCCCGCGCGAAGCGCGGGGTTACCTGCTAGTATGATCTAATTGCATGCATGCGAGTAGTATGAAAATACTACCTCCCACGGTAGACGAGAAGTCACAATAACCTAACAAGTGGAGTCTGGCTTCGTGATCACAACAACCTAACAAATGCATCGTGATCATGATTTAGTAATGACCGAAGCATCACCTTCCTTACTTCCTACCTAAGCATCGGCAAACAATAGAACATGACCCCAAGCTAACATGCATGATGCATCTCCTTCGGTTCCCACAACCAAACAAGGACCCGTTAATGCTAGAACTATAAATAAGGGACCAAGATCTCCTATGAAATAGAAAATATTATTGAGAAATAGCATAGTTCAAGCACACACCAACTTTGCTGCAGGAATACATTTGAACGGCTAGAATCGTTAATTTATAACCTCCTTTCCATGGTTGCTATTGCTGTAGACCAAAAGTATTCAACACATGCTAACAAATTACAACACTATGTTCATAACAAAGTTATAAGCTTTTTTAGAACATCTCCAGCAAATTACCAATAATTCAACACTATCGAGGAAGATAGAACCCCCCTCTTATTTGAGGGGAGATGAGAGAGATATTGATAGACACCGAAAAGAGATAGAGCTATTGAGGTACTGCTTGAGCATGAAAAAGTACTCATCTCCACGACTCCGCCGATATAATAGTTTTATGGGAACGAGGAGTGATCGGGGGACCAGTGGAGATGCTCCGAGCTAATCCCTGGTGGCGTTGGCCGGCTACACAATGTACCTCTTGTACTGTAGCTCTTGAGGTTTAGTACAAGCTAATACATATGGCCTAGTAACTGGTGGCTGGTTCACATTCTAGCTGCTGCAGCTATATTGTTGGTAGCAGTGGTTAATTGGGATGGATGGATATAGTAGCTCTTGAGTGTTATTCCCGTGATTACTAGAATGGCATGCATGCTATCGTATGTGCTGCATCTAGGGTCCTCAAAGATTTACACAGACTACGGCTAGATCCGGCCTGTAAAATTTTAGGTGTCACGTTAGATGTTACATGGGGTGTCACATGGAGTATTCGAATACTAATAAAAAAATAAATTATAGAATTCATCAGTAAACTACGAGATGAATTTATTAAACTTAATTAATTCATCATTAGCACATGTGTTATTGTAGCACTTTATTGTCAAATTATAGACTAATTAGGCTTAAAAGATTCGTCTCGCAAATTAGTCATAAATTGTGCAATTAGTTATTTCTTAGTCTATATTTAATATTCTATGCATGTGTCCAAATATTCGATGTGATAGGGTGTAAAGTTTTAGGATGGGAACTAAACAAGGGCTAAGGGGGTGTTTGGATGCAATAGCCATGCCAAAAGTTTTGGCACCAAATCTTTTGGTGCAAAAGTTTTGACATTCTAACTTTAGGCTTAAATGTTTAAATTTATAGCAAAACTTTAGTACCATATGAATAGAAGACTGATTTGTCCTTATTTAATGGTTGATTTGCTTCATTAATTATTGCATGCACAGCCATGCATGTTCATGACACCACACGGTGCCCTTATGCTAGTCGCTGGAGTTGGTCGGTGAGCTGCTCACCCTTGCTGCAGCTCACTTTGATGCCATGCCCGGCATTATTAAGGAACCATAAAAAATTACACTTTATTACACAATTATCGAATATATCAAGTACACAATTCAATTGCCCTCAACTATAAAAAACAAAACACGTTACATTTCAAGCTCACATTCAAATTACCATGATCTATTTAACAAACCAAGGGCAATCGAGTCACATAAAGCATTCATCATCGTAGATTCATCCCTGCCGGTGTTTGACTAGTACGTGGCTGAGAGCAGGATGCTTCAGGTGGAACATAGTTCTTATCACGGTCACAACGATCAAAATCCCTATCTACTATTCCACTCGTTCTAACAAAGTTATGTAGTGCCATGCATGCAACAATTATTTGGCTTTGCTTATGAGGTGCATAACTTGGCATTTGCAATAAAATCCTCCACTTTATCTTTAGCTTGCCTAACTGATTGTGGTGCTCCAAGTATCCAAAGGAATATTCCTAAAGCTTCAACAGAGGTACTCTTGTTACTAGACTTTAGGCCATATGACTCAACCAGCACATCATGAAGTCAATGGAATACAGTAGGGCTCATTCTAAACATGTTGTAGCAGTTGTTTCTATCTTCTAGCTTTCTCTCTACCCATTCTAGTCCAGTTAGCAATGGTTGCTGTGGCAGAACCGCCTAATCTAATGCCTTCTAGGAGTACTTGTCTTTCATTAGACACTAAGTACCTAAGAGAGGATACTAAACTACGCAGTTCCGTCGAGCACACCCCAAGGGAGAATTCAAAAATCTACATTTTTTCATCAGGATCATAAATGAGAGAATAAAGCTTACAATATTCTTAAGTCATTTCTTACATCACTTTATTGTAGTACCAGAATATTACCTCAATTTATTATAACAGCGGAATATAACAATGTTATCAGAGTTACAAAGAAAGCAGGATTAATTTAATGAAATGGTGGAGCATTAAACATAGTGGACATTTTTATACAAGAGCTGCTAGCAGATTTTACATCTTTTCTTATAAAAACCTTTTGTGAGGATTATAAATAAACACTATGGTCGTAGCATGAAAGAAATTCTCTCTGAGCCCACCAGGAGATTTTCCACACACAAGAGTCAGCTCTAAGTATCCTTTGATCACCTGCAACAGGGAAATAAAACCCTGAGTACTCAATTGTACTCAGCAAGACTTACCCGACAGGAGGAAAATAAAAGACTCCAAGGATATGCAATGTTATCTGGCTTGTGAGTTATTACATCTACGGAAGCATTGCTAAACATGCGTCCTTATATTTAATTTCATTACCAGTCATCATTAGTTCATTAACTAACCATTCTATATAAGCACCTATGCTACTTTCAAGCAGGTGGTAAGTAATCAGAACCATTTTACCATATTTCATATTCTAGTTCTTACTATGGTGCTTATCGGGTTCATAAACCTAGGGTCCCTAATGGACCTGCTTCCCAGCAAAAGCTCGGCCCAGTAGACGACGTTGCGAACGACGCACAACTCTTGAGCTGGCCCAAGATACCTAATGACATACCGAAAAAGCGATCTGGTCTCCAACCGGAAGGCCTGGCCAGGGAAGGGCGACGCTCGCTTCTGACTCCGACCCGCTTCTCCGACCAAAAGGCCTGGCCAGGGAAGGGCGATGCTCACTTCCGACTCTAGCCTGCTTCTCCAACTGGAAGGCCTGTCCAGGGAAGGGCAACGTTCGCTTCTGACTCTGGCCTACTTCTCCGACTGGAAGGACACCGAACCTCTACTTATAGCTCTTCTCCGACCGTCGCGGTCGGAGCTGACTAGGAAACAACTGAACAGGGATGCCCACTTGGTAAGGACCCAAAGAATCAGGCGAAGCAAGTAAGACAAGGCTCTCAAGTCAACTACAATACTGAGGACCGTACCCTGCACACCTATAGGATAGTATTGTCAGATCATGTTAGAAGGGTGCTCTATAACCTTCTAGACATGTTAGAAGACGAACAATGTTATGGGCGCCGACATTTGTCCTACAGTATGGCAAGCACCGACAAACCTCCTTGTACCCGATGCCATGGGCAACAAGACTAGGTAGCACACATACACTCTCTTTCTCTCACACTCTCTCTTGTAAAGCCATCCCCTTCATCTATAAAAGGGGATGCGCTCTCTCCAAAATGAGGGGGATTTTGACGAACAATAGATGGATCACTCCGATTCTCTCTGCTTGGCTCTACAACTCTAAAGCCAAACAAAGCATGTATTCGAACACTTAGCGCATGTCGGAGCTCCCATCATTCTTGGCCCTTTGGTCTAGAGTCCGACTGGACCTCTAATACCTCCCATCTTACTCCCTCTCGTTTGTAACCCCATAACAAACTTTGAGCACCTAGGCTTAGGAATAAAGTCACTGACCAACTCAAACTAGACATGGGGCATGTTGCTTGAACTAGTATAAACCTTGTGTCATTGAGTGCTAGGCCACATCTGATCACAACGTACGACAAAACAACAAATATTTACTAGTTGGTCACTTTTCGCACCGATAGTTGGCGCCATCCGTGGGGAAGACGTCGTACGTTCATGCTTTTGGTCATCGAATGTCCCACCTTTTCGCCACCTTCGGCATGGCGGGCTCAAGCGATATGACTCGCTTCGGCTCACTGGAGTTTCCTGTGCTCCCACCTATTGGGATGTTGGTTCCTCCTATCATCAAGCCGTCTCAGGCCATCCTCTTCGGAATCCTAGACTTCATCGCCGATCGGCTCAGCGTGCTTCACCTTCGTGAGGAGGTACTTGTCCTAGTGCCCATCAGAGGAGGAGCACCCCCGTCAGCTCTAGGACACCTGGCGACCTCAACGATGAGGCACCTGTGCTTCGCTCCAAGCCTACGCCGGGCTCAAACGCCACTATGAGTAACATACATACTGTTCTTTACTCACTTTTTTATATTTTCCATCGACTCTCCGAGGGACCCCATTGTCCCTACCACGATCGCCATGTGACCGATTCTCTTACGGCCTCGCATCCTTCGTAGACGCACGGGGGCTTCGAAGGATGCTGGTGCCGCCCCCTCTCACATCTGAATTTGTGGGGATGGAGGGCTATGCTCCCGCCTCTTTCCATGACCTCATGAATAATGATGTTGAGAGTGATGGCTCCAGCATCGGCGACGTCGTGGTACCTAGCCACCTTTGTCCTAGGAGTGCATTATTGCAGATGCTATGGGACAACCGCTAGTGGTGCGGAGTCTCTATAGATCCACACCCCTCTAGACCCTCGAGCGGAGGCCCTTGCACTGCATAGGAGCATGGCGAGGAGCTATGACAAAGGTGGTAGAACCAGCCACCGCTTGCGTCAGAGCGCTTAGCATAGCACGTAGCCCTACTCGTGTGTAACCTAGTGAGCGATGCTCGGGGTCACGCCCGCCAGGTCCAGCGCAACATCATGGACGGGGGGAACGATCCCCCACAGTTCGCCCAGGCTGGCCAGAACATCACCGCTGCTACGATGCTTCTGTGCGGCCTTTCTAGAGCATGTCAACCCCTAGGAGCAGGCGATCCACTGGAACCTCCGGGCGCTAGTGGAAACCGCCATCGTTTAATAGGCGAAGAGCTCCGTGTCGTGACACCAACTCGTGGCCTCTCTCCCCACTAGGGGAACGGGCTGCACCAATCGCATTGCTCTGTCTGCTCACCACTACAGTCGTTAGGCATAGAATAGGAGGGCGCAGCTGCACCACAGCCTGACTTGGTGCCCGTTCCACACCGACCACCTATGCGTGAATGCCTTAGGCCAAACCAAGATGCTCGCAGCATCATCAACAACCGACATCAGCCCTAGCATGATGATGATGTCCATCAGGTGATGGTAAGAGCAGGCATGAGCTCTGGCCGAACCATCAAGGGGTGTAGCAAAATGCACCCTAGACATGGTCGTCGACCCGACAACTGAAGTCCTAGCCCGGATGGCCTAGTACCATGGGCCTTTGGCCGACCCATCTAGAGGGTGATGTTCCTATAGTGCTTCCAATCGCCTACCAACATCGCCAAATATACTAGGGAGACGAATCCCGGTATATGGCTCGAAGACTTCCGGCTCACTTGCTGAGTCGGAGGAGTGGATGATGACCACTTCATCATTCACTACCTCCCCATCTGTGTGGGGGAACATGTTTGAGCATGGCTCGAATTCCTCCCGCATGACAGCATCCGTGACTGGGGGGGATCTCAAGAGAATCTTTATCGGTAATTTCTAAGGGACATATTAATGGAGACGGGGATCTCGATCTTCCGTCAGGTGATGGTAACTATCGTTGTGGCGGAGAATGACACATCGATCCGGCTTCAGATCGAAAGATCGAACCCTGCAATCTTAGCACCACAGCTCCTCTGGTTATCAACCAAGTCTCGGACCAGGTTGACCTCACCAAGAAGGCTAATCCCTGCCTGCGCAACGAAGAACACAAGCAAGAACAAGAAAGAAAGCAACCAAATTGCAGATGAATGATTAATCTCATGAGTTGGGGTCTCACAAACTGAAGAACGATAAAACTGTTTCTTGACAGAATAATCTAAGCAAAACCCCAAAACCTAATGTAGGTGGTGGCTACTGATTATATAGCCTAAGGGATGTCCAAGGATCTCTCTTCATGTCTTAAAGGTGTCCCAACACGTTACAAGGTCCAACGGCCCAAAAGACGACAACGCAGCGCTGTGATAGATTCTGGACATCAACTTGTTTTGACGATTCCCATTGATTCTGATGGAATTTTGATGTGAGACCACTTCCATTGGTTTCCTTATGAAATTATCTTTCGATCCATATATGGATCATCAAAAACAGAGTTTGGATGCGTCCTGGGCGTCTATTTTATTGCAGACTGGTCCTGACGGCCGAGACAGACTCAAACTCGGATTGGACTGGGCCTCTGGCTTAGCTTGGATGTTCTTGCTAGCCTCGTAAGGTGGTGGCCAAGGAGGAGGACGTCCAAGGCCATCTCTTAGATGTTCTTCATCTTCTTGGGGCAAGCTCCAACTTGGGCCTGGGTCCTAAGGATGTCTAACAAGCCCATGACGATAGTGTAGCTCCCGCCAGAAATAGCGACAGAATATATTAGTGATTTGGAGGTCTTGCCGACATGATATTGAGATGGAACCAGATCTATTTGAAAGCTTATCAAACAAGCTTTCCATCAAGTGCTCATTGACCTCGATCGCACTCCGGATGGATGAGTTATGGCCTTCCCAATGAGGCACTATCGGGCTGCCAATGAACCAAAAGTTCAACTTTGATGAACTTCCATTATGAAACACATTTGAACCTACAATCAAATAGTGACATGTACATGTGGAACCATGTGAATTATAACTAAAGCCACTATGCAAATGTAGGAACGAGCACACCTTATAATCATTGTTCGTATCCGAAGGTGCCATGTCCTCATCACGTATGTTTGTCCTGGGAATTCCTAGGACCTCAAGAGCTGCCAGTAGGAGCCCAATGAGTCCCTATGGGATTACTTCCATAGGTTCTCAAAATGATGCAACTCCCTTTTTGATGTCATCGATACAGACGTCATCAGCATGTTCCTCTCCTAAACAACCTATGAGTCTTTGATTCACAAGCTTGGCTGTCTGGAGCCCCGGACCACCCACGACCTGCTCGACGTCGCGATGAACCACGCCTCCAGCGAGGAGGTGGTTGGAGCGGTCTTTAACAGAGGCCAAGACAAGGGCAAGGCCAAGCATGAGGATCAAGACGAGGGCCCCTCCACATAGATTGGCAAAAAGAATAAGAAGGATTGGCACCGACCGGCCAACTTTGCGTTGGTCACCGTGGCTGATCACGCGGGCAAGCAGCCCTAGTAGGGCCTGCCTGACCACTTTGTTAAGCTCATGGAGAGCCCATGCACCAGCCACACATTCCCTGTCAAGCACCTCTATAAGGATTGTGAACTCCCCAAGTGCTTTCTGCGATAGGCCGGTAGGCCAAAAGAAGGAAAGGTGTAACGAGCTCGTTTAGCACCGCGATTTAGGCCTAAGAAAAATTTCCAAAACGATTTTCTTGGATTTTAAAATTTGACTTAAGTTTAAAAATGTCTGATAGCAAATAAAAGGGCGAATGGCTTGTTTATTTGATTAAGCATGAAAAAAATATTTTTTATAAACAAAAATTGTTGAAAGTAAAATTTGCTAAATAATAATGAAAGTACCACTGGCCTTTTAGCTTGCCTACCTCATCGGTACGAC
The DNA here is from genome assembly GCF_019320115.1 of Miscanthus floridulus. Classification (NCBI taxonomy): domain Eukaryota; kingdom Viridiplantae; phylum Streptophyta; class Magnoliopsida; order Poales; family Poaceae; genus Miscanthus; species Miscanthus floridulus. The sequence continues at coordinate 26,166,117 of NC_089580.1, forward strand.
ATGCGCGTTAATGAATCATTTGTCGGGCTGGCTGCCTTTGCATCCCGCTAGGTTCGAGTCATCCTGTCTATGCGTGTGATGATAGTAGTGCATTCCCCTTCTCGAAATTAGTCAATTTTGGTTTATGAGCGTCGCGCCGCGTTGTTGGGCCCCTGTCGCCATATATGCGATTTTTTATTGCCACCACCGACGGAGCCTGTCTTAACTACTCGTGCCACGCTGCTCTATCCCTGCGTTCTTGTGGTTGATGAGTTGGGTTTTCTTAATCACCTTCAACATACTAACAGTACTGAATTAGGAGCAGTTTATTCGCTTAACTGTAGCTCGTTTGTCGAGCACCCATGATGAGAGTTAGAAAAGATACTGGGTGCAATACCTTGCTTTAATGATCACGGACTGAACTCTAACGCACAGTGCTAGAAACAAGCTCCATTGATGATTGAATGTGTTGTTGCCTGCTCTGCTCGACACTGTTCGTGGCCATCATGTCAGCATCGCCCATGTGCCTTTGCTGCCCCTATCTGTGTCTATCTCTGATTTGCTCTTTTGAGCTAGGCAACCGACGTGCCTACGCCAGCATGTCTACCTCTATTGTTCAGTCATGCCGCGCCAAGAAAACGCCAGGATGGGTCACCTCCATGTCGCTGCTGCTGCTCCCACTTTGCGCTGGCGCCATCCTTTTTCCTCCTTATGAGCGCGCCTGAGCCTAGAGCACCGCCGTTGTGGCCACGCAGTCCGTTGTTTCCCCTTTTCCCTTTGTGTGTACGCACGCGGATCTACCTTGCCTCCTCTCCTCTGTGCATAGCAATGCCCCTCCTTCTTCCTTCCACGCACGCGAGTCCCCATGCCCTCACTGGATCATAGTCCTAGCTTCGGCTCACCCTCCCCACTCCCTCTTGGCTTGCCTGCTCAGCCAGGCCACCATCGCTACGTCTCCCTAGCCATCACCCCCACGCATGGCTTCACCTCGCACTTGCTCCTCCACACCTGTAGTGCCCCATCGTCGCCCGGTTTCCCTCATGTGCGTGCATGAAGCCCACGGTCGCACTGGACCGAGCCCCTCGTGCGCCTCTCTTCTACCATCGTTTCTTCTTCACGTGCACGCAAGCCCGCACGGACCCACGCTGGGAGCCGTCCGTCCTGTCGACGCCATTGACACGCCTCTCACCACCGTTGTGCATGTGCACGAGCGCACGTGCCCATGGCCATGCCGGACCTCTAACTCCATGGCATTGCCCCTTCCATGCACCACCTCCGCTGTCCGCGCACCGCGACCATGCCGGTGCTTTGTCGTCCATGTCGCAATGCCATCCCTTCCTTCCCCACATGGGCCGCGCTGGCCGAGGCCAGCCCAAGTTCCTATCTTTTTCTAGTTTTTGTTTAAAATGGCTAAAACTTGCAAAATCAATATAAAATTTTGTAGGTGTCCAAAAATAATGAAACTAGTTTTGTTGAGATCATAAAATCATGATCTACCTGTTAGTATATTTTGTTCACATAGTTTGATAATATTCTTGGAAGCTATATAATTAATTTAAGGTACTTAATATTGTAAGAATATAAACTTGTAGAAATTGTTGTGATAAATTGGTAATATGGTTGAATTTAAAATTTGTACAGTAGGCTCCGAGCAGTATTAGGTACTCACTGTAATTTTTGTAGCTCTAGAATAATTAGTTTGCTAGATAGATAATAATGCCCTATTTCGAATAATGATTAAATTTATAGAATAGAATAAAGAAACAACTTGGGTTGTATAACTAAAATATTTGTTGTGAAATAACACCTTATTCGACAACATGGATACGTAGGTAAGTACGGTTGTCGTTAGAACTAGCTCGTTAATTTGAGAGGCGTAAAACATATTTTATGAATTAGATTGCAGTTGATTAATTACTTCTTGCATTGCATCGCATTGCATACATATAGGTACGATGATGGATCAACAGATCAATTGAAGGATGATTGAGAATCCAAAGATGGTGTAATGGTATTCTCTCTAGGAGATAATGCAATGGGCTTTCTATCTAGTTGATGGTGGATGATCTGAAGATGCAAATACTAACTTTTAATATATATCTTATCCGGACAAGCCTCGGTGCATAACCCCTACTTTTCTGCAGTTTAAATTATATTTGTGCATTAAGTTTTAAGGATTTGAATAAAACCCACTTGCATATATATATATATATATATATATATATATATATATATATATATATATATATATATATATCTTTATCCTATGAGTCTTACTAATATGATAGGATCGTGTAGATTGCTATGCTACAGGACTCCGGTAGAAGTCGAGTAATGTCTATCACTCGCGAGAGATAGGAAATATATTTTGGATTATTATCAGTTGGAATATATAAAAATGGTGGAAAGGAAAAATGGTGACCGGATAGGGATATAGTTTGGGTATTGGTGGGTGTAAGAGGTTGTGTCACCGTGGACGCGGGGCATAGCTTGGTTACACTGCTTTCTCTGTCTGGTCGGTTAAGGACCGGCCATTGCAATGGACACGAGGCAAGTCATAGATCTATTGTCCTAAGCACATACTTGGGTATGGGCGCTTGGAAGACTTGTTGCTCTCTTGTTGTGGATCCGGTTCTTTCTGGACCGACTGTCTTGGTGGTTTTTGGGTTAGGAGGTCCTTGCACTGCACTGAGTCTAGGACTCAGGGACGGGGGCTTGGAGTCCTAGTTTGGATGGGGACCTAGACACCTAGGACAGGAGTGTGATGAGTTGGTCCTACTTATGCCTGGGGTACAAGCGGGGCATGTGTTTTCAGGGCACCCAGCTGGGCACATTGGTTCGCGAATCGCCGCCGAGTCGGTATGACTTGCCTTAACTCTAGCACCGTAGTAAGAACTGAAAGATGAAAGATGGAATGAAAAGGAAATCTGATTGCTTACCACCTGCTTGAAAGTAGCACATGTGCTTACATAGAATGGTTAGTTAATGAACCAATGCGGCTATTAATAAAAATTGAATATAAGGACGCATGCTTAGTAATGCTTCATGCAAATGCAATAAACCCACAAGCCAGATAGCCTTGCATATCCTTAGAGTCTTTTCTTTCCTCCTATCGGGCAAGTCTTGCTGAGTACAGTTGAGTACTTAGGGTTTTATTCCCCCTGTTGCAGGTGACAGGTGGATGCTAGAGCCGACCCTTGTGTCTGGATACCTCCTGGTGGGCTCAGCGATGATTCCTTTACGCTGCGATCATAGTTCTTATTTATAACTCTCACCAAATATTTTTATAAATGAAAGTTTCATAATCTATTATCGTAGTTTATATATCAATACTTCATCATGTCATGATTAGATATTTATTTCCGCTATAATTCTGATCACATGTTTATATTCCGTTGTTCCATTAAACTATTTATAACTCTGATAATATGATTACATTTCACTGTTATAATAATAAATATCATACTCTAATGTTGTATTAAAAGTGATATAAGAAATGGTTAAGAATGATGTAAGCTTTATTCTCTCATTTGTGATCCTAATGGAAAAATATGGATTTTTTGGATCTCCCCTAGGGTGTGCTCGATGGAACCGAGTAATTTAGTGTTCTCCCTTGGGTGCTTAGTGTCTAATAGAAGACGAGCACTCCTAGAAGGCATTAGATTAGGTGGTTCTGCCACAAAAGGGCAAGGAGGTAGCGGCCAAAAAAGGAGGCACGACGAGAAAGGATGGGGATGACTTTCCTGATCCTGAGGAATGCCTCATGATCTTTGGGGGGTCTGATGCCATCTACTCCAAGCGCCAGCACAAAGTGTGCTACAGAGAGGCATGCGTCGCCAAAATGGCCATCTCCTCCTTCCTTAGTTGATCGGAATCTCCGATCACTTTTGATCAGAGGGACCATTCCTCCCACGTCGCCAGACCGAGTCGCTACCCGTTCATCGTTGACCCCATTGTCCGCAAGATAAAAGTGCAGAATAATAGAGGTTATGCACCAAGGCTTGCCTAGGTTAGATATAACCAAAAGTTAGCATTCCATCATGGTGACACGATCATCAAGGCACCATCTTTTCCGCTACCTTGGTTGACTCTGTGATCCATCGTTGTTCCTATTATGATATACATGGATGCAACGTAGAGATGTAAATAATCAACGACAATTACAACTCTAAATACGATTATGCTCCACAAGCTAACGAGCTAGCTTTAATGACTAACATACTAGCCTACGTATCCATGTCGCCAAGTAGGGCGTTGTTTCCCAGAAAATGTTCTAGTTTTAAAATCCCAAGGTGTTTCGGCATTTTATTGCTTAAACATATATTTTCAAACTAGGGCTCATTTAGTTACCTTAGCAAACTAATTATTATGGAGCTACAAAAATTACAGTGAACACCTAATAATATTAGGAATTTACTATAATAGTTTCAGAGCCAACACTATCACCAATTTACCATAACAATTCCTACAAGTTTATATTTGGACAATATTATGTATCTCAATTTAATTATATAACTCCTAAGAATATTATAAAACTATGTGAAGAAAATATACTAGAAGATAGATCATGATTTTATGAACTTAACAAAATTAGTTTCACAATTTTTGGTTAACTACATAATTTTATACTGAATTTACAAGTTTACCTTAGAAACTAAATTAGAAAATGCATAGAAAAGGAAAAGGGCTAGTGGCGACCATTTTGGCCCGTAGCCCAACACGGTGCAGCTACGTGCGTGGCGCGGTGCCCCAACAACGGCCCAAGGCCAGGGGCGCCTGCGCACGCTCGTGTTTTGTAAAATAGGGCTCGGTCTTTTGGATAATCACGTAGAGCAGCGGAACACTATTATTACAAACTCACGCTTTGCATTAAAGACCCTAGAATGTGTCGCCTTTGTAACAGGGCGGTCTTCGGCGTACCCGCGCGTGTTGGTGTGGCACTCCAGCGACAACGACAGTTACACCAGCCAACCTAGGCTGACTATGACATCATTAAGGGGCCGACCACCATCGACAGCTAAATGCGTAAGGATAGGTGGCGGTTATGGACTCGGAGGTGCACTGTCACGGATTGCAGCGGTGAGCGGCTTTTCATGGTGGCGGTGCGACTGTTCTGGTGAGCCTACGCCCTCACGGCAAAGGAGAGATGGCGGAGAAGCATTCGTAGCTCACCGTGGTGCATGCCCTACTGGCGGTTGAAGCTGGGAAGCACTGTGGCAGTCTGGCCACGTGCAACCGAGCGAAGCAGCGATGCTCTGCAATGGACACCGTGAAAGCTCTAGTTTTGTTTTGGTGAATTGATGAAACTCTAAGTGCTAACCTAGTTTATCAAAGTGATCATAAGAAAGGTAGCACATTCTAAGTGGTGAAGAAAATGAAGATCATGACATGATGATGGTGATGCCATGGTGATGATCAAGTGCTTGGACTTAAAAAAGAAGAAAGATAAAAACAAAAGGCTCAAGGTAAAGGTATAAGTGGTAGAAGCCATTTTGTTTTAGTGATCAAGACACTTAGCGAGTGTGATCATGTTTAGGTTTGATAGCCGTACTATTAAGAGGGGTGAAACTTGTATCAAAATATGGTTATCAAAGTGCCACTAGATGCTCTAACTCATTGCATATGTATTTAGGATCTAGTGGAGTGCTAACACCCTTGAAAATATTTGTAAAAATATGCTAACACACATGCACAAAGGTGATACACATTGTGTTTAGCACTTGAGAACAAGGGTTCAAAATTTCACTGACAGAGTGTCCATCCGTAGAGTGCGGACAGTCTAACAGTGCCACCGACGCCCTATACAGAAATGATAGGGTTTCATAGAGTGCACCGGACGATGGTCACTCAGTGACCGGACACTGGGGTCCTATGTCTGGTCAGTGGCGTGTAGTGTAGGTCATCCTCGGTCTCTTGACCAGACATAGGCGACCAGACTCTAGCTGAACTCTATTCAACGCCTGGTCCTACTGATGTGGCGGCGCACAAAGAATTGATAGAGTGATCGAACGCTGGGCGAATCCGGTCAAGGATGACCGAACGTGTCCGGTCGCGAAAAATCATCTCTGGATGCTTACTAGATGTGACCAGACACTGGGCTCCTACGTCGAGTCATGATCAAACTGACACGTCCGGTCGTGAATGGAACCTCTCTAGAAACGACCAGACTCGGCAAAGGTGCGTCCAGTGTTGGCACTGTGGTGCGTCTGGTCGTGACTTAACCATTGAGATTGGGCGCTCAGTATTTGATGCTAAGGATGATGTGGTAGCCATCCATTGACCAGATGCTAGTAGGGTGCGTCCGGTCAAACTGACTGACACGTCTGGTCACCCTAACTTTTCAGGGTACAGAGAGCCAATGGCTCTATTCATGGGGGCTCTTTATTTAAGCCCCATTGCAAGCTCTAGCTCACACCTTTGGCCAT